>NC_138990.1:59956672-60435211 GCF_964341445.2 Mesoplodon mirus
CAGGAAAAAAAAAAAAAATTCCAGGAAGCGCAAGATCCTGGCTCACAAAGCCTGACGTATTTGAACAAACTCATTCAACTATCTTACATCATTCTGTTGTTTAAATACACCAAAGGCTTTTGCATTAACTGTTCCCATTGCTTGGAAAGCTCTTCCCTTAGAAAGCTGCTGCTTCTTGTCATCCAAGCCTTGGCTTACTTTAGTGTAGGAGGAAAGAAAGACTTTTCCTTACCACCAAACTTTATCACATCAAAATACATATCATTATCTGACAGTTTATTATTTTGTAGATAGCCTTTAAAATATAAACTCCATGATATCAGAGACACACTCTGTCCTGTCCACTTCTTTATTTCCCAGCACCCAGAATGGTGCCTGGCATGCCAATAGGGAGCTCAATAAATATCTGTTGAATAAATGAACAACTTATGACTTACCAGCTCCATTAAGTGTACCATTCTAAAAAACCAGGCTGACAAACCAAGAGGATATAGTAACTGGAAAAGAAAGTATAAACAGAAGTGCTTTCCAATGACAAGAGGTGCCACCATTAGAGCCAGCAGATGATTCAACTCCTTAGCTTCCTCAAAAAGGTATGAACACATTCAGAAACTCCACATACCAAGGTCATAGCACTGATATGAAGATATTCTCTACTGAAATCCCCAATCAAAATCAACTCTGTTAGCCCAAATACTATCCCAAGAGATCATTTTTTCCCAATATTCAAGAAAAAAAACCAAGGATAGGGTTCAAAACCCAGTAGAGGGTTCCAGTTTGTATACTGTTTAACCAAGGTTTGTATGGTTGTGAACATGGGGTAGAAAGATGTTTCAAAGAACCAATGTTTCTGAGTTCTAACAAATACAACATTTAATCCCAGATTATAATCATTTCCCTTCTCTCTTAAGGCTCTTTAGGAGACCAGGCCTGTGCCTTCAACTATTTCCTCTGCATGGGTGACTCTCAAATATACACCTCTAGTAAGAGTGACCAGTGTCCCTGTCAGCCTGGGACAGAAGCGTTTCCCAGAATGCTGGACTTCCAGTGCTAAAAAATTGGAGGAGTCCCAGATCACCCTATCTCCAACTCTGACCCCTCTCCCCATCTCTTGACCTGTATTTCCAACTGTCTGCTATCCCTCTAGGCAGCCTCCCAACACCACCGCAAACCTGACATGTCTAAAGTATTATCCTGCCTCCGATCAGGCCCTTCTTCCTGCCTTGCTTATTCTGTTAATGCATTAATCATTCTTCCCATAAACCAGGACAGACAGCTCAGTAAGCGGACTTTTTTCTTGGTCTTCCATTTCTGCCCTGTAAGTAATCTAATTGATTTCTCTAATACCAAAGATTAAAAGGCTAGGCTAGAAATTCCTCTAAGAACAAGAACCATGTTTTACCAATATTTTACCCTCTATAATGCCTACCTATCACAATTTCTTACATAAAGCAGGTGATCGATATACTTGTGAACTGCTAACTCTGAAGCAGAATGAGGTTCAAAAAAACCATTTGGATTCTAGTTCTGGCTCTGTCACCAACTAGTTGTGTGGCTATGGACAAATCACTTGATTTCTCAATGCCCAAGAATGAAAATAAAATCATTGTAAAAATGCTTTGAAATTCAATGAGATATTATTACCTGAGTTACTAATTCAAAGAGAGAAAGCAATGACCCTAAATTATATAAGTACCCAAAGCTCCTGATGTGACTGTCCCCAAAACACCTCATCATGGCCTCACACAAGCTGCAGCCCCTTGTTCAGGTCTTCACATGCCTCTCTTAGTTCTACTGAGTTAAACGTTTCAAATTTAGATCCTAACATATGTCTCTAGGTTCACAGCAACTCTGGCATACCACATTGTAATCTCAATGGTCAGAGTGTTTCTAACACAGGCACATAGAAGATGTTCAAGAAATTGCTTGCTGAATAAATAAATAAGGACCCACTAGTGTTGATGCCAGCTGCTGCCTATTAGCTGTCATTCTGTTAGGCACATGATTGAAAAACCAGGTGTAGAAAAGAAGGGCTAAAAACTGTAAGGCTCCTCAATGGTGAAGTCACTGTGCCTAGAAAAACACAATAATAGCCTAACCTAGAGTTCTGACTGTTCAATGAACCTTCTGTCTACTCCCCAGCAAGGAAAGATTACTTCACAAGGAAGTGATTTCAAAACTCCAGAGTTGCTGGTGTTTATGATAATGAAGGAATTGAAAGGTAAAAATGGAACCATGCACAGCTCCCAAGAACAATGCAACAAACTCTAGCTGTTTGTTTTGGTTCCTCATCACACAATCCAGGGGGCAGCAAGGAAAAGGGCAAGGTCCCTGAGTGAAACAGTCCATGATTGGCTGTGCCAGCTCCATGCACTCAACAGCCCCAGCCGTGGGGAATTCCAAGCCTGCTTGGGTTAGCGAGTGCCCCTCCACTAGGAGAGCAGACATCCTCTTTGTCCGAAGGCTCTTTTGTTTTATTTCACTCCCATGTCAAATTAATACAAAATATACAATGTCCTTAGTCTCTGAGTACATCATAAAAATTGGAACTTTCTTACAAGGGATTCAAGGTTCTTCATAAGCAAGCCTCACTAAATGTTATTAACCCATAAAAGTCTCCCAAGAGATCAGTTTACCAGTTCTAAAGGAAGTTTACTAAAAATGTATCCAAGTTCCCTCCATCTTTCATACCCGAAATCCCCAGGCTTTTCCAATCAGAAACTAGAAAGCAGTATTGTACCATGAGTAGAATGCTCAGAATTTAAAAAGGCCTTAGAAAGCTGGATTCTCTTATTTTATCAAAGAGGACACAGCAGCCCAGAGAGATTTACATGGTTTTCCTAGTATCAACAGAGCTGGTAGGTAGAACTCAGTTCTAACTGGTACCTCAATATTCTTTCCTCTACACTTGGAGGGAGGCAGTGGTTAAGGATGGGGGTGTGGGAGGATCAGACCACTCTGATGTTCCTGTTCTTCACAGTCAAGAAACAGTAGACATTAGGGGCTTCCCTGGTGGCCCAGTGGTTAAGAATCCACCTGCCAATGCAGGGGACACGGGTTTGAGCCCTGGTCCAGGAAGATCCCACATGCTGTGGAGCAACTAAGCCCGTGTGCCACAACTACTGAGCCTGTGCTCTAGAGCCCGTGAGCCACAACTACTGAAGCCCGTGCGCTTAGAGCCCGTGCTCCGCAACAAGAGAAGCCAACGCAATGAGAAGCCCACGCACCGCAACGAAGAGCAGCCCCCGCTCGCCGCAATTAGAGAAAGCCCGCGTGCAGCAAAGAAGACCCAACACAGCCAAAAATAAATAAATAAATAAAATTTATTAAAAGAAAAAAATGAAAGAAAGAAATAGTAGACATTAAAAAAAAGGGGGAGGCTGACAGGAAAGAGGCGGGAGGTGTTGTTTTTTTTGTATTTGTTTGTTTGGTTTGGTTTTTCTATGCTAAGTGCTATAGCTTGAGTCCTTACCAAAAGTAACAGAAATGAACAGGCCAGTCCATGGCTGGTGTGTCTTTGTGTTGTCTTGAGAAGATCACTGAAGCGAATTATTGTTCTATAAACAGATTAGTCCAATTTCTATCCACAAAGCTATCTCACTGGTAGTGGGTAAGTATTCTAAGATAAGCATAAAACCCAGACTGAAATCAAATTACATATGCTGTATACCCAACTAATTGGTCATTAGACTATTTTGTGCCAATAAATCAGGTTCCCTGACTACAGAGTGGCTCTCCAATGGCTTCATCCATCCACCTAAGGATGGTAACACAGAGCTATTTTTTGTTGAATTCTGATTAGTTATATTACGATTGTTAATTGAGAAATGTTACCTTCATTTCCTCAGACTCTTTCAGTATTGTTATTTTTCCTAACTTAGAGATTTTTTTCCAAGCTCCTATTATTTCATAAGCTAAGTTCCCCACTCCATTCATTCTTTGGTCAAGTATTGTGTTTATTATTTCAAGGTTCGTGTTTATTATTTCAATTAAACTAAACAGGGACAGATGTGCAGGAAGGTTGTGTGCATGTACATGCACATTTTAAAAACAGGGAACATAGCCCTGAAGCATGGAGAAATTTTAAGCCTGAAAAACGATTTGCCCAAATGAGATCCAGTGAGAAAGCTACATATCAACAGAAGCCATCTTAACCTCCCTCACCACCATCAAATATTGCTGAAGTTTACTGCAGGCTAAAACATCAGGGGGCTATTTTGAAGGCTCAGCTGCAGGCACAGGCAATAGTAACGATGACCAAATATAAATTGAATTACCAATCAGAAAGCCATGGGGGGAAGGGAAAGATACAGTGGATTAAAAGAAGTGGTTAGAAGGATGTAACAAATTGTTGGTTCTCTTAATATTTAATACAACCACTGCCTGAGATCAAGGAGGAAAAAATTAATATTAAAAACTCTGGGGGCTTCCCTGGTGGCACAGTGGTTGAGAGTCCGCCTGCTGATGCAGGGGACGCGGGTTCGTGCCCCGGTCCGGGGGGATCCCACGTGCCGCGGAGCGGCTGGGCCCATGAGCCATGGCCGCTGAGCCTGCGCGTCCGGGAGCCTGTGCTCCACAATGGGAGAGGCCACAACAGTGAGAGGCCCACATACCACAAAAAAAAAAACAAACAACAAAAAAAAAAAACTCTGGGACTTTACTAACAAAGCTGAGACAGAAGTTACTCACTAAGAACAAGATTCCTTCATTATTGAGGCTAAAAAGACTCAGTATTATTATGAGAACTTTAAAAATGATTATTTAAAGTTCCAGAGTGAGCTTAAAAATAAAAATCCAAGGGTCACAAACCAAAGACACAAAGTTTTAGATTTTAAACATTAAGACATTCTAAAAAATAAATTTAAAAGAAAAAAATCATTGACATTCTAGTTTTCCCCAAATCCTTTTTTTTTTTTTTTTTTTAAAGCAAGATAGATCTGAACCACTGGACCAAATACCATGTAAGTTGGAAGGGGTGGGGAGAATTGGAGTTAAGACCTAATTTTTTTCTTTAATTTGTTTATTTAATTTATTTATCCCCAAATCCTTTTAATCCACTATAGAAATAGGAAAATTAAAGGATTTTTTTCTCTATGTAAAGTATTAATATGGCTTCCCAGAGTGGATGATCACTTAGTTATTCTTTAATTATTAATATTTCAAATAAAAATCATAGGATACTCAGAAATAAAAACTGTCCTAGACACATCTGCCAAAAGAGATGAAAATAAAGGCTTAAACAAGATTATATATTTTTTATTTAGAGTTGAATGACTTTTTCCCCAAACCTCATACATTACATTCTACATTTATTTCTTGCTCAACTGCATATTCTTTAGAAACTTGGTCTTTCATTCTCCAGTAGAGTGAAATTATTTTTTCATTACTACATTTCAAAGGTTCCTAAGAAGTCTTCTGTTGAATTTGAATTGTAGTAGCTATAATTAACTGATGAAAGTTGTAATACATATTTAAATTACTTCTGTCCACCATAATTGTTGACGTCCATGAGTCAGTAGTAGCATTTTATGACAAAAATTGCTAAATGTCAGCAGTTCATTTTTTCAGGCCAACAATGTGAGAATGATTGTAATTAGTGCAGTAAATATTCATAGGTTAAGCTACATTTAAATAAGCAGAGCAATTCAAAAAAATGAAGAGTAAGACAATATCAGGTACTCATGCACCTCCCTTCTAGATTTAGAATTGTAGACAACAACTTAATCCCCTTAGAGTTAAGCTTTTAATTTATGGCTGAACAAATGAAAACTAGATTCCCTGCTTGGCACCCTAGTTTAGAATTCTGTTTATTATCACTGAAAGAATAACTTAAAATACTAAGATTATAGAGTGTAAATAAGCAAATATGAATTTCATCAGAAACCTGAATTTACAGTGATAACTTTAATGTATTTAACCACTCTAATCAAGTGCTTAAGCAGGTAATTATGCATAGGCAGGTGATTATGTTTTTTAAAGAGTGCATGAATATTTCATCAAATTCTAAATAGAAAGGACCATATGAGAAATCAGATTCTAGAAGATTAACTCAACATATTGTGTGTGTGCGTGTGTGTGTGCGCGCGCGCGCGCAAGTGTTGCTTTCAAAAAATTCCCAGAAAAAAGAATAGTGTCTCCCATTCCTATTTATTCTTAGATGATTGTTTAATAGTGAAGTCAATTTACATTTGAAGACATTCTGAATAATCCTGTTAAACACCAATTCAAACAATGTGGCTCATGTTTAACTCTTCAGTTATTTACCCATTAATCTCTTTAAGTGCTTGCTTCCTTAACACAGCTGTAGTTCAAGAGGTGGCCGGCAGTTGGCCTCCATTTCAGTGGATTTTCCTGAAAGCCCAGATTTCTTTCTGCAAACTTTAAAGCACTGTATGTCTAAATAAATTTTTCATAACTTAAAAGCTTTCAGAAGGATCCAAAAGAAATACATTTGCTTTTAAAAATTAAAACCAAACAAAAGGAAGCCACACATACTGCAAAGATGTTCTCCCTAAAACATTCTGTTCAGCAGATCTGAAATGTCTCCAAAGGGATCAAGAACCACTTGGTTTGGAAGGAACAGTTGGGAACTCATAACAGGTTGGTTAAAAGCCAATAGTGACAGCCATGAGGAGATCTTTACAGCAGATTAGGAGTGGCTGAGATACCAGGCACTGGGCCTTGCCTCATCTCTCCACTTTGGAATGCCTTCAACTGTACTTTCAACTACAAAGTACAGTTGTTCAAAAGCCTCTGTCCTTGGTCCTCTGTTCTTTTCTCCTTTTAAGTTCTTCCCTAAAGACTACAATCCTACTAGCTATGATATTTATGAAGATGGTATAAATCTACATCTCTGTTTCTGCAATAGCACCCAAACTAATCCCCTATCTCCCAGTTCTGACTTAAATATTTCCACCAGGATATGCCACCATCATGTCACACTCAACAAATACAGAACAAATGTATTCATCATTATCAAAGTAATCTCCTCTTTCAGTCTCCTTGCCTGTGGTAACATCAATCCCACTTTTCTGGTCACCAAAAATTAAACCACATGGGGCTTCCCTGGTGGCGCAGTGGTTGAGAGTCCGCCTGCCGATGCAGGGGACACGGGTTCGTGCCCCAGTCCGGGAGGACCCCACATGCCGCGGAGCGGCTGGGCCCGTGAGCCATGGCCGCTGAGCCTGCGCGTCCGGAGCCTGTGCCCCGCAACGGGAGAGGCCACAACAGTGAGAGGCCCGCGTACCGCAAAAAAAAAAAAAAAAAAAAAAAAAAATTAAACCACAGGAACAGTCGTGGACTCCCTGGGGACCTCTATCACACACATTCAGTTTACTTCATGTGGCAGATTGCATTCTTCAAAGATGGCCACCACTATATCTCCCATCCCACACGTATTTCTACAATACAATCTTGCCACTTCACCATCAAATGGTGAAGTTTAATTCCTCTCCCCTTGAATCCGACTGGCCTTAAGACTCATTTAGAACCAAAACAATGTGACTGAAGCAATGCCATGAGACTTCCAAGGCTAGGTCAGAAAACACCATGAAGCTTCTGCCCGGTTCTCTTGGAACAGTCTCTCTGAAGGAAGCCAGCTGCCATATAAGAATTTCAGCTACCCCAAGACTGCCATGCTGAGAGGCCACATGCAGTCCCAACTAGGCCCTATCTTCTAGCCATCCAACCAAGGTGCCATAATGTGAATAAAGCTGTCTTGGACCCTCCTGACCAGTTCATCTGTCAGCTGAACACCACCAATTGAGTTCGATAAACACCCCGAGGAGAAGAATCACCCAGCTATGCACTGCCCTAATTCTTGACACATCAAACCATGAAATAAGAGATGTCCACAGCTTCTCTTCTAAGCATTCAAAACGTCATGTGTAGAGTTGTTACTATGTGGGGATAAATATTAATTGAGATGCCACTTCTTTCCCTCCATTCCCAGAGCCACTGACTCAGAGGAAGCTCTCATCACCTCAGCTCGAGATTGTTAGCGCCGATGCCAGTCTCCTCTCACTACTATCTGTCACTACAATCTATCTAACCTAACACCTCCAAATGAAAAACTACATTGATGCACCAGCACCGTAACCAACATCAAGCTCATCATGTTTTACATTTGTAGAAAGTTTAATAATGCAAAAGGGTCTTCATACATAGGTATTTTACTTGATCCATATAACAAAAGCCAGAGAGATCTGTCAACAGGGCAAATATTCTTTTCCTTACTTTACAGATGAAGGAATCAGAGGCTGAGGACAGTAATTTTCGTACAATCTCATTGCCAATAACCAGAATGGACGTAAGTAGAACTAAGACCTCGTGTCATAGATTATGGCTATTTCTCCATTCTACATGCCTCCTATGATCTACTTCAGGTCGCAAATGTTCAATCCCTCTCTCCATCCCTACTACAGCAAATGTGCTTTCTAGGTATCCACAATTTGACCTCCATGTATCCAAATGCATGACATTGCCTGGTAACGCTACCACCAGCACCACCGCCACAACCAGGCTGGCTCATGTGCTCACCTAACACTATGCCGTGCCGGTTCTAGCCTCTGGACATTTACTCATAAAGTCCCCTCCCTTCTCCTCCTATCTGCTTAAACCTTACTCATGCATTAGCACAAACTGCACCCCCTCCAATAAGCCCTCCCAGCCTTTCTTTGTTGCCTTCTCTCTGCTATGCCTACAGAATTTGGAAATTTCACCCAAATTTTGACAATTACACTGGCTCATCTTGTTCAAGTGTCTTGGTCTCACTCTCCAGGCTGGTATTCAGCTCACGCACATCCACATAGACAGTGATCTTGGGTGCTTACAGCCAGTGTCTATTCTGACCAGTCAGTGCCCATGATGTACCACTTGTTAAATATTTTGAATTTCATCCCTGCTTATTTCCCCAACTAAACCATATGCTCTTTGAGAACAGGAACCTTGTCTCATAAAGAAGTATTATATCCTCCAAGCCAAGCACAGTACTAAGCACACAGCTAGTGTTCAATATGTATATTTGTTAATTGATTTGAAGGGAGGGAAGTGTGTTGTTTTGTGAGAAAAAAATATTCTTAAGTCATGTCTACACTGGAAAGAAAGAGCTGCAAAGACAACAAAATATTTTCAAGATCAGCAGTTTAATGTCAAGGACATGTTTTAATGTATCATTTAAAGATATTCTGTACAGCCCATAACTGCCAAAATGTTTTATAAATGTTTTACCAGGAGCGTGAAAAAAATGCTTCAAAAATATTCAAGGAGTAGGTGTCTTAACGGCCCAAAATAAAATGTTTGCTAAGGCTACAAGGCTGGCAGAACTCTGCTTCATTTCAAAAAGTTTCCAGGCAATGGAAATGTTTTCCTGGAAAATACTACCTTTTATTTAGAGAACACTTGCCATGAACACTTAGTCATTAAGTAATTTAAGGTTTCCTCACAAGCTCTTTGGAGGAAATCTATTATATGAATGAATGAAATTATCAGCACCTATAATGTCAAAAAAAAAAAAACATTTGGCTAAATGTACGAAATCTACTTAAGTATTTTTCCAAGTAAGGGGGAAAAGTCCTTTATATTTTTTGGTCTATTTACTGTTCTTTTAAATTTTCTATAAGATAAAATTACGAAGAAAAACACAAAATCCTTAAGTGTTTCTCTGTCTGTAATATACACAAATCCAAAAAACTGGAGGGCTTATTTTATTCCACAAGCCAAGTAATTTTCAAACAGACAAAACAGTCATTTCACTCAATGAAAATAAATGGTAACTTCAAATCTATTTTTAGCAAAATCTTTGAGTTTGTGTCAAATCACCTTTCAATGAGACAGCGACTCGGTTTGGACATTTCACTCCATCATCTGCAGTAAATCATACAATGAAACCTAAGAAAACAATTTCTTCCAAGAGTTTTGAAGCCAACTAAGTCCTATTCTTTTAAACATCAAAAGACACAACTAAATTCTACTTCGAGCACATGGTTTGTACATTTAATCTTTTTAAAATTAAAGGGATATTTGCTTTGTTTTACCTGTTTAGGATTTCGGTGAGTTTCACAAAGCCAGTGTAAGCCAGTTCAAATGCTCCTCTGTGCCTGGACTGTAAAAGGTGCTGTTTAAAGTAATCTCCTATTTCTTTTACCTTCAAAACAAAATCAAAAATAAATATGCCATTTATGTTTACACTGACAGATGTATTTATGTCAGTAACATCATTTAGAACTCAGGTCTCGATGCCCATCCATTTAGCACCTATTATGTAACAGGTAATATTTTAGCACCTATTATGTAACAGGTAATACTATCGCAATTAATTCTCACAATAATTCCATGAAAAAAGCACTATTATTATCTCCACTCTACAACTGGGAAAAATGAGGTCCAGAAAGGGTAAGTAACTTATTCAAGGTCACACAGCAAGCAGGTGGTAGAACTAGTACGTAAATCCAGGCAATCTGGCTCCAGAGTTGGCCATCTTTAACTGCTAGGCTAGAACTGCCTCCCTATGCCAGCTTCACAAATCTTGCTGTGTTCTCTTTGTTAGCTCATATCATTCAACACCAACAGCAAATCACACAAGGTGACAACCCTTACACACCTAGGCCTACGTGAAATAATTACCTTTTAGTCCCCACTTCAAAAAAATTTTTTTTCTATTATGGTTAAAATATACGTAACATAAAATTTACCATTTTAACCATTTTTAAGTGTACAGTTCAGTGGCATTCAGTATATTCACTTTACTGGGTAAACACCATCCATCTACAGAATTTTTTTCATCTTCCCAAACTGAAACTCCAACCCATTAAACAATACTTCCCAATAATTACCTTTTAGAGATATACAAATATTAATGGCCACACAAGATTTAGTGCAAAGGGCCTCCTGAAAATTGACAGGCTTCATTTTGAGTCAGAACCATGGAGTTTTCCAGAATGCTACCCAATCGCTTTCATACATGCTGCTTTTCTCCATGCAAGTTTAAACAAATAACAAATATGACAATCTACTTTAAAGAAGACATGACTGCAATTAGTTGCTGATGAAGTTTTGTATAACATTAACTGTTAAAGTGGTTGGGTTGATTCTACATTTATACCATAAGATTTGGTAGCTGATAAGCTTTAGAGAATCCAGATTTTGTATAAAACTCAGGACCAAAGCTACAACTGGCTCTCTCTTGATCCAGGTCTCCCCAGCAGGTCACAGAATGGTGAAAAAGCAAGCTAACCCAAGATAGCTCACATAGGCTTATCTAGAAACAACTTCTACCTCAGCACAGTGACTGGTATTCTGCACACATCAGAGATGATAAACAGTAGAAAGAGTAGTTAAACATGTAACCATGGGCAACTGCTTCAGTCTCATCTATAAACTGGGAATAATAATAGCACTTGCCTCACAGATTGTGTATTAAAATGAGTTAATAAATCTAAAAGCTCAGCACAGGCCCTTAACTTATAAACCAATTCAGTTCAATGTGACCTCTGTCTGGATTTCCAAATAGAAGAAAGCTAAAGGCATACTCTAAACTCAAAATATATATGATTATAGAAAGATGGGTGATACATTTAGAGAAATAAGAATCAGATATGAGATCAAGAAATAACCAGAAAAGCAGGATATAACAGAAGTTTTAAAATTCTAACAATTTAATATCCCCAAAGAGTGCCATGTCATGTTCTTCAGCTAAAGTTTTCAGGTAAAGATCTGATGATATCCTTAATTTTTAATATTTTTTACAAGCTACATACTACTAGTCGTCAAAAGTCAAGAGTCAGGGTAAGCCTTATCATTTTACCTTCAATACGTAATTTCAGAGTATATTTTGAACAGAATTATCAAGCACAAAATCTGAATTTAACCCCCAAGACATACCTGAAGCTCAATAACGCTACAAAACAGGACCAGAAGAAACATCAGTTAACTAACTTGTTATGACCATCATTTCTATTATTAGAGAAACCAAAGAAGATTTCTAAAAAGGTGTACTAAGGCACAAAAAATAAAAACAGGAAGTCATAGAGATGGGGTCTCTCTAACATCCTTAATCTTTTTTTAATGTTACAGATATTAAAACATACTTCAGGAAAACAGAAATGTTACTGGTAAAGTGCTTCTCTGTGGACTTACAATCTAGTTCTTAAACAAAGATCAGATTTTCATTGCTTCCTTTACCTTAACTCTCTTCAAAGGGGCTTAAGTCAAAAAGCATATAATAACATCAAAGACCTCAGAGGTGAATGAGACCAGTGGATGGTCTCTCTTCTGAAGGGTAGACCTCAACCCTAGATAATCCTGGCCTCAGAAAACAGAATGAGATTCTAAAGACAGAAGTGAGAGGTAGACCATTTTTTCTCATTTCATTTTGCACTTAATTTCCCAACAAACCCACCTAGGTAACACCCAGGCTTAATATAAATTTTTCCCTTTGAAGAGAGTATATTTCTATTAATCAGACAGTAAGTACTTTTTTAGCACCCTGTCAAATGCTTAGCAGCTTAGCGCTGGGTAGACAAAGAACAAAACAAGATGTTTGTCCTCCAAAGGCTTTCAGAGAAAACCAATATGCTGGATGGTACCCATCAGAAGCTTAACAGCAAAGCTTAACAGCACTAAGAAATGACAGCTCTTTTTGCATTGAAATGAATTAGAAAAAGCTTCATGGCCAGACCTTAAACAGGATATACATGAGTGAACCAATACAGAAAAGGGTAATTACCATGAGAAGAAGCTGGCATACTAGAATAAATGAACAAACATTTATTAAGTAGCTGCTACCTGTCAGACACTTCACTGGGTCTTTTTACATGAATGAACACAGACTATACAGGAGAGTGATAGCAGACCTGGCTGAATGGCCTCAAGATTTCATGCTAGAAAATAGTGGAAGAAGACAGGGTTGCAAGGTAAGGATGTACCCTATCACAGTGGGTGGGAGGAGTCAACAGGGCAATGTGGTCCATGAGCAGCTGGACAGGGAACAGGGGCCATGCTGACACTCTCCCCTTGGATGATCAGACTATAGGGAACATACTTAACCCTGTAGAAACTTATGACAACAGTAGAATCAGAAAAAGAATTTCAAAATTTTATTTAAAAAATGAAAAACTACTCTGAAAATTCAACTCGATTGCCTTTCAATCTATCTATTAGATACCTAGCTCCTATTTAAAGTTCATAAAAACTTTTCTTTTAACATGGATGATGTCTTTACAAAATATTTTCTTAATAAATAATATATATCTCAGAATTTCTGAAAGGCAATTAAAGTAAATATGAAAAAAAAGGGCACTGATTTCTATTCTTAAAATGAAATTCTAATCACTATCTTTTTAAGTTTAGTGTATCCTGGTTCTAACCTTCCATAAAACCTACTTCTATAGGCAAATTAACATGCTTTATGGATTTACAGGGTATAAATTTCCACAGGGGAGGACAGCTACGTGCTATGTCTCTAGGCACCTATAATTCACCAACAGACTAAACAGGGGAGCTAAATGCTCACCTAGAGCATAAAACCCACAAAGGGCAAATGTAAATATATTTTTTGTTTGTCCTTTATCTAGATAGTAGAGAGAAATACAGTAGAAAAATCAAAGCTAATTACCCTCATTATAAGTTAGTAAGCCCAAAAAGATTCAAGTATACAGGTGGGACATTTCTACAAAGAGCATGTGCATTGGTTAAGATCTGGGATTCTGGAGCCAAGAGGGCTGAGTTCAAGAGCCCTACTCAGCCTCCTTACCAATACAAGCTAATTACATAAGTAACAGAGTTCTCTCATCTGTGAAATGGGGATAAAACTAGAACCTACTTCACAGGATTATTCTGAGAAATAAATGAGATTATGCAAATAAGCATTTAGCAGAGTACCTGGCAGAGTGTAGCAATCAATATTGTCAATTTTTGTTTTCATTTTGTGTCATCAAGTAGTGAGACTTAATCCCTAAACCTTAATTTAAATTTTACTTTAAGACACAGCCACAACCTTAGGAATGTCAACAGGAGTTTCTAATTCCACTTTGGTTAAATGGAATAGTTTATAAAAGTTTACACTACAGTAAGATAATTAACATTTTAAACTGGACATTCTCTACTATAGTGATTTCTTACTAACACTTGGGATTTCGTGAAAGCCCAAACATTGTCCTCCTACATAATAACAAAGATGATGGTTTCCTGGTATTCAGACGTCTTCCCACCAGAACATTTATTCTTTGTTTTCTGGAAAATCCTTAACCATGTGACATTTTAACAGTTGCCCTTTAGTCTGACTTTTTGAAATGAATTTGTCTTGTATCCCCTATTACATTTCCAAGCCCTTTGAGCTCAGAGAACCACATATTCTATTTCTTAATATTCCCACAACACCCTTGTAGTAAGGCAGTCAATAAATAGTTGACTAAATGATGTAATTACATGCTCAACTTCACTTCACAGCTTAAAAATGGTAACCTGCACTCAGCACAGTTCAATGAATACTTACTCATAATTTCTAAAAAATAAACTTTGGTAAAAGAAAATACAAAAGGTAATTTCTTTAAGACTGACAAATGCTAATAAACATACATCCCACTTATAGTTCATTAACAAAAACCTAAAACAGTAACAAAAGGTACTGAGGGTACATATAAACCCAGTTAGCCATGTACATCATGAAAATTACAATAGAATCTAAAGTAGGAGTTTTTTAAATTGCTCATTTCTAATAGTTGGTAATTATTCTTAATCATGTGATTTCTGTGGCAATAATTCCTAGGAAGCGGAAAGCAGATACATTAAAAAAAAAATCTACCCAAAAGCTTCTTTTTAGGAATATTAGGGGAAATATATAAACATATGAACTGATAGTCCAGGTGGAGGAAGTTTAAAAAAATCAGTAGGTACTGGGTATCCGATATCCCATGGAAAGAGGACCAACAATGTATCAAGCAAAAGCTCTGCATCAGCAAAGCACCCAGCTTGAAACCCAGACACACACCAGTCAGGAAGTTTGTGAGATAAGGTTGCATGCACTGCTCATTCTTTAAGGGTCTCGACTTACATCCCTCAAAGCTGGTTTTATCTCTGCCTCTTGGACAGGGACATTATGAAAGAACCTTTCATAATGTGATTACAGCGCAGGAGAAGGGTCAGACATGCCTCTGAATGAACACATTTTCTTCTTGATGAAGTCGCAGAGGACACACTCCTTCACAAGCAATCATCTAAGGGAATGGATCATTTGCTATAAAGTTCAGTAGCAAGTTGCCTTACTGTCCTGTTGCTTGCAAAAATCTGGTTGGCTATGGGAAGCTGGGAAAATTAAATTTAAAGAAAAATTAAATGAGCCATTCAGAACAAAGGCAGCACTGTGTCA
This sequence comes from Mesoplodon mirus, assembly GCF_964341445.2. NCBI lineage: Eukaryota > Metazoa > Chordata > Mammalia > Artiodactyla > Ziphiidae > Mesoplodon > Mesoplodon mirus. Next base: position 59,972,037 of record NC_138990.1, read on the forward strand.
TGTAGGAATACAGGCTGGGAAGCAGAAGAATCAGGTTCCTGTCCCAGAGCTGCCACAAACCAGCTTTGTGATCTTGGGCAAACCAGGTAACATCCAAGGGCTTCAGTCTCCCCTTGTGCAAGAGAGCTGGATAATATCATCTCTGTGAGCCTTCCAGCTCGAACAGTATGTGAATACAGCACTGAATACTCAGAATTATAAGCGAGCACCAGCTCCTCTCCTCGTACAGCAGCAAAAATCCCCAAATTGGAGTCTCACTACCTGCTGGCCTAGTATAAACTATACTCATGTATGGGGGATTGAAGTTGTCACCCCTTTAACAGAGGGCTGTAAAATCAGGATGGGCTTAAAGGAGCTGAGTTCCATGAGAAGTCCTCTACGTCGTCTAAATGTGAGACCTCAAATATAAATTGGCAGGAGAATCCTATTCCTTTTTCAGTAGCGAAGGGTGAGTGGAGAGCAAGAGAAGCAACAGGCTGAACACCAGTATTTCAGGTTCTGTAGAACAACTTCCTTCATCCACTAAGAGAAAAGGAGATCACAGTTTTTATGATTCTTGGGAATAAGAAATCCAAGTTCCCAATTCTCCCCAACAATGCGGAGCATTCTGCCCGTAAGTCACTTCACTGCCTCTGCAGGTCTCTTGTGGTCACATTCACCTACACTGTTGACGCTTACCTTTGTAGCTTTGCCACAAGGTGCACAGAAGAACTAGTGATGCCAGGGCAGCTATGCCCTTGGAAGGAAGGTAGACCCTAGGCGTGGCCCCGGCACTCCAATGCAGACTGCATTCTTCTCTGTCATTTATATTTTTAACTCTTAAAAGTACTAAGTACATAGGAATATGTTTAGTTTAAAGGAATTTCACGGAACAAAATTATATGTTTAAAAGCAGGAATCCTCTAGTAATGTAATACTAATTTCTTGATATCTTTAGATTTCATTGACTAAATGCCCCTACATTTTTTAAAATGTAAAAAAATTAAAATTTTTTAAGGAGCATTTTAATTTTTTTAGTAAAATTTAGCATGATCAAGACTAAAGTTTTCCACAGAGGGCAGGGTTTCAATGTCAGAACAGTGCTATCACATACACTCTTGTTCACTCACTCAGTCATTAATTTCTTCTCAAACATATATATGTGGGGTCACCACATGAATGGCGACATGGAGAAATGACTGGACCTTATTAGAATGGAAACGGATATTTTACAGAAAAACAGGATTCTATTTCTTATTCAAGAAAACAGTCGTCAGAAGAGTTCTTTGATTTAGAAGAGCCTCTCTTTGTTATTGTTTTACAAACATCTATTTTATATTAGTTCCCAATTTAAAAAACTTAATTCCCAATTTTAACCTGGATATCCCACAGAACTTCCTAAGATTTGGGTGCCCTGTAAAAGGTGTCAGGGAGAAATGATTTTCACAGGAAGCTTTCAGGTCTTTCTCAGCTATAGTAAAAGTAAAATATGTTTCCCTTAATTTTGTTTTTAAACACTGGCCAGCAAACCTAAAACACTAGATGTTTTAACTTGTCCTTGAAAAGTTGAGAAGTCAAGGGGCTCTAGCCCATATTTACTTCTTAATGAGATGGTGAACATCAGGGAAGTAATCATTAATCATAGCTGGATTCCTCAGCAAAGACGTTGGCACTGGCACTCCAGCCAGTCACCAGTAAGGACTGCAAGTAACTCTAGGACACTAACGCCTGTTTGATTTGGAAGAGAGTAAGGAACGTAATGAAGCCGGCAGTGTTCTGTTCCCCTCTGCCGTTCTGTCTCAGAGCCTTGCAACATCACAAGCCCAGCTGTTAACCAGATGCAAACACATCAGCCACAGAGAGTGTGAGAATAAAAATATTAGCATTATTTCCATGGAACAGGTCACATGGTTATTACAGAAATAATCAGCATTAGCATACTACAATATTTGTTTTGTTCTTAAATGTCATAACACCCTACGGGAGAAACTATCTTTATTTGAAAAAGGTTAAAAATGAAAGTACGTGTTATGTATCTTTGCTGGAAAATGGTGGGAAATGGATTTGTTGAAACCATATGGAAAGGAAGAGGGGTTTCAATTAAAAACAGAAATCTAATAAATCTAAAATATTTCCAAATGAAATGCTTGTGGTAAGCTAATTTCTTATAAACACTGCACTCAAGTCACTTGAACAGTCCCAGATGGAACTGACTTTGTGGTCTTAAAATAAAAGTCAGCCAAAAAAACCAAAGTAACTACAACTTTATCATCAATGTAGAGGGAAACATGAGATCCATAATCAACCAATATATTAAGAAAAAATATATATATGTTTTTTTCTTTGCAAAATTTAAGAGGTTTGTGGAGTTTTACTAAATAGACAAGTTCATTTACATTTGAATTTTAAGTTTGTGTGTGTTAAATGGAGAAATAAAAATTCAAATGTTAATATTGAAGTTAAAAGTGAGGTAAAAGCTATCATTATTTATATAACTTAGAAAAATAAAAACATTTCTAAAAATGCCAAAGTTTGGAAATGGATTGCAAGATCCAATTCCTATACTTTAATGAACTTTCTTCAGTTGACATCTGTAAGATTTTATTCAAGAAAAATGTTTAAAAATTTTTTAAGTTATTAAAAAATTTTTTTTAAGTTATTTAACTTTTAAATAAAAGTTTGTGATTTATGCTTTGACCAGAAATTATACCAGGTGGAATAAACAGCTACCCTACCTGTTCCACTGTCAATAATCCATCAGGAGATTCTGGCACAGACTGCATGGGTAGAAGCTGGCACAGTGAGCCTAAGAGTAAAGCGACTTCCTTCATGCTTCTCCAACAACATACCAGCACCATCTGAGCAGTTACGTCACATGTTTTTCCTTCTTTACCTTAAAAAGAAAAAAAAAAAAACTATTGCAACACTAGACACTTGATTACTCACATCCCAGGTTTCTTAGAACAAGCTTATTCATAATTTCCCCAAGAATAATCTGCTTGAACAAACCAATTTGTCATATGCTATATTTATTCAGGAGAAAATAACTAACATTTGTTGGGCATGTGTTATGGGTAGGAATCACAGTATTTTATTTAATATACTATATTCAAAATAAACTTAAAAATAAAACACAATATTATTCTAAAACCGAAGTCTAACCTTTGCAAGTTAATGAAACAAACTCTTCCTGCTTCTCAGTCATCCATAAAATATGACTATAATAAATACATTTTATTATTTGTTTTGGTGAGGGTGGCTGCTATGTCAGTAAAAGAATAGGATATGACTTTCCTTTCAAAGGAAAATACAAATTCTCTTTCAAAATATATTTAAATTCCATGGTCGATTAGCTATAAGAATCCTTACTCTCTTTTTCTAGCTTTAGAAATATTTTAGTACTGACATTAAAAAAAAAATCCAAAAGAAACTATTAAATTTAAAATGTAAGTTAACAAAATAACCTTTTTAACGTAATCCCATTTGTCCTTTAAAAGGCCACTAAACTCAAAGGATAAATGGACATACACTTAAATACATAAAATTGGTCTGAAATGATGTACACTAAAGAGGGATGAAGTAGGATTGAGGAGGAAATAAGGAAATGAAAGAAAACAAAATTAATTTGTTTTTAATTCATATTTATCTCTGTATTATTTGAAACTATTACAAGCGTACATTTGTGTTATTTTGTGTAATTAAAAAAAAAAATCATAAAGAGAAATTTTTACAAGACAATATCCCCACCTAGTGGAGAATGTAGAATATGTTATAAATCAATAAGATATTACTGCTTCTGATGACTTTTTACAGCATTATAGAAAATTATAAAAGAACTAATGAGAAAACAAACAGTAAGAATTTGAATTCTGGAGGCCTGGTACAACAGAGCAGCTCACATTTCTCTGAGTCATAAACTTGTTTCCTTTAAAAGGCTGTTTGACTATGAGGACTCTCACAACATCAAACCATAGTGCTGGGAGAAGCAGACTGGTCCCCAAACCCAAGTTCACTGTGCATCGCTGTTCCTACATCACCTGGCTGTCAAGACAGGTTTCAGCACTGAAAGGCTTTTTGCTGAAGCACCTTATACACTGCACTGGTGAACACCATTTTCTGGTAAAGTCTTATAAACTCATTCCCCAAAATAAATCATTTATAAGCTCAAAAAAGACTTTATTTTCTAGAAGTGTACTACACACATTTGCAGCCTCTGATTTACTATAGAAAAAGAGCATTTTGCACATTTTATTTGTCGCTTAAATACTGACTACAATACTGATTTTATATATACCTTTGATTTCTGCAGAAGTATCAATATTCGGTACACTGGCACTCAAGTCCTCCAAATCAAAGCTATCACATTCTTTCAAAATTTTAGCTCGATTGAAATAATCATTAGTATCTCGGGGCTGAATCTCATTCAAAATCGTCTGCAAGCGGCTTGCTGACTCTGAGGGAGAGAGATGAGATAATGTAAAATCCCAGTTCCACATCACATGAAGACTTCCCTTGGGGGTATTTGCCCTCAAAAATTTTGTAATTTTCAGTACTTGATAATTAGCACTATAAGAAGGGACTCACAGGATGGATAATGTGAAAATTATTTATATAAGGTCCTCATGACACTTGAGTGTACTTTCAAAATATGGTGAATATTTTAAATAGGGTGAAGATTGGACAAAAAAGCACAACAGAAACTGTCCATAGACAAAGGCTGCCATCTCCCTTACATTGCTTTTCTCAGTGTTGTCTAAGAATCTCAAATACAGTGCTCAAATAGATGAAGGAAGAGCAATAAACTTCAATGAATTTTGTTTTAAGAGGTAAGAAATCCCACCACCAACAAAAATAATCTTTTATGGCCCAGGAATATCATGAAAACTCCATATTTGGCTTTGAAATGCATAAGTAATATACTGCTTTCTAAGTTAGATTTCCAGTCCTAATATTATATTAAACTTCATTTTTCTTAGTAAGCACTCGCTGGATTAGGAAATGTAAACTTCACGAATGCAAGACTTTGTTCACTGCTCAACTGCTAGTGCCTAGAACAGAAACTGGGTCATGGCAGAGGTTCAGTAACATGGGCTGAAGGAATTTATGGATGACTAGGTAATAAAGAGCTAGGCAGGCTCTGATTTGGAAAGAAAATAACAACAGGTAATCATCTGAAACCAATTAACAAATCAAAGAATGGGTTATTTACTGTATACCTATTATACACACTTATATTTTAGGTATTATGGGAAATACAAAGACCCAAACTGCTATCATAATGGTTTGGCCAACATCCTATGTTCACTTGTGGTTTCCTTGAAATTTTGCCAAAAACAAATTTTGACAGCCATGAGAAAGTAACACTGGCCCAAAAAGAAACCATAGAAAGACTAAGAAAAAAGAGATGGGTAACCAGAATAAAATTTTAACAACCATTTTTGTGGCTTTCAGGGGAGACTTTTTTCAAAGAATTCATAATGCATGGCAGATAACATGGGAAAGACATAAGAAAAATGGAGACAACCAGAGGAAAAAAGAAAAGGCAAAATTAAGGAAAAGTTAGTGGACCATTGACAGTTTTTGAGACTGACAGATATTTTAAAACTTTAATAACAAACAAAATTTTAGCATACTCTGAAGGCCCTACCCAAAACTGGTGACAAACATTCAAGATTTCTCATCCAAAATATATTGGTATTGCCTGATCCAAATATTAGCTATCAGACTGGATGTTCTTTATTCCTATGCACTGTTTAAGTAGGAAAACAAAACCAACAAATTTTAGTATTTAGACTATCAGCCAAAATAAATCTATAACTGTATCTTAGTATCATGAACCACCACCAACCTTCCAACTCATTTTTAGTGAAGAACAAAACATAACATTTTCTATGCAACCACACAACTCTAGATTAGTTTAATTATCGGCCCAAAGTACTGTATTGTATGATGCAGTGTGTGTTTATGATTTACTTAGTATGTTTTTAATATAAGCCTCTCATTTGCACTCCAAAATGCATTCACCAACTTTATTTCAACACCAAAATATAAATTTACTTCATGATTTTCCAGGTGTTCAAAGGAACGTTCATGTTGGTATATACCTTTAATGGCCAATCCCTTCTGGCCTGTTGTAGTACAGATCCAGTAATCCCCTCACACTGTCCCTCTCCATCCCACCTGGGATCCCCAACCATCAACATCGTCTGCAGCTGACATCCAACCATCAACATCGTCAGGGCTCCTCCTTCTGATGACACTACGTCATTCACCTCACTTCACCTCAGCACACAGGCATTTTATCATCTCACATCAACGCAAGAAAAAGGGTGAGCACAATGTAGTAAGATTTTTTGAGAGAAACAGAGAGAGACCACATTCACATAACTTTTATTACAGTATACTGTTATAATTATTCTGTTATTATTGGTTACCATTGTTAATCTCTTACTGTGCCTAATCTATAAATTAACTTTTAACATAAGTATGTATGTATAGGAAAAAACATAGTATGTATAGGGTTTGGTACTATCTGCACTGTCAGGCATCCACTGGGGGTCCTGGATCATACAGCACTCAGATTAAGAGGGAACTGCTGTATACACATACCACCAAGGGCATCCCAGGCACTGAATTTAGTTCCTATACTTTCAGGAATTGTTCATTCATTCTAACAACTATTGATAGTGTACCTCCTTCTGCCAGGCACTGTGCTAAGCACAAGGGAGGAAAACAGACAAGATTCCTGTTAAACTGCAACAACTCCATGAAGGAGAATCTATGGGAAGGGGAGAATGCTAAGAGACAAGACTGGCAAGGTAGCAGGAGCAAAACTATTACAGGACCTGGTCACTAACGTATTTTAAATAAAAAGGAAGAGGGGGTGGGCAGAGCACAGGGTTAAGTAAAGATTATGTGTAACGTGATAGATTATATGACTAGAAAAGATTACTTTGGATGTGGTAAAAAGGAAATGGAAGGAGATAAGAGTAGATGTGGGGAAACAAGAGAGGATAAAAGCCTACAGTAAGGTAAGAAGATGCAGATAAAAGAAAAAAGAGATTTGAAAGCTATTTAAGGGGCACCACTGAAAGAACGTGGAGACAGGCTAGATATAAGGAGCAAAGGGGAGATGTCAAGCAGCCCTAGGCTCCTGACTTGCATAAACAGGTCTCTGGTAGGGCCATTTGCAAAGATACAAGGGTTGGGAAGGAAAAGACAGATGAAAGTTCATGAGTTCAATTTTGGGCATTTTGACTATCTCCTCCATTTTTTTTTTTTTTAATTAAATGGTCTTTGAATGTCCAATGGTCTTTGCCTATTCAGATTTCTAACAAGTTGCCTTCTCTGACTGAATCCCATCAACTGCTCTCTAATTTACACTGCCTGCCAGAATACAACCCTGGTAGGTTGTATTCTGAAATGACATATTATAAAACCCAATTTACCCCAGAGGAGGAAGTACCTTGCTGATCACCTGGCTATTTATTTTTTTTTGGTTATTTTTTCATAGTTAAAAATATTACTAAAAAGGCAGAAATATCACTAGTCATAATAATAATTTCTTTTCCCCCTATTTAGCCTCTGTATCTCTCTGAAGAAATGATTAGGGGAAAAAACATAGTAATTCTAGCTTTCTTCATTTACTGACCTGCATCAGTGTCCATGGGGATGAGGCCTTCTGGGGAGGAGCTCTGAATAACTGGAGACACCACGGCGGAAAGCCTGCAGGACGTCACAAGGAGCTTCTCCACCACGGGTCTCCACTCACTCACCAACTGCAGGCTGCTGCAACAAAGACATTAGGGTAATTTACACTAAGAGCAAAAATCACATTTTCAAGATGAAATTAATAGACAAAAGGGGTCAAAAGAATTTGGGTTTCAAAATCGTGCAATCTATGAAATACTAAGACATAAAAATACGTGTATATATGTATTTTATTTTTAATAAATTTATTTATTTATTTATTTATCTTTGGCTGTGTTGGGTCTTTGCTGCTGTACATGGGCTTTCTCTAGTTGCGGTGAGCGGGGGCTACTCTTCGTTGCAGTGTGCGGGATTCTCATTGCAGTGGCTTCTCTTGTTTCAGAGCACGGGCTCTAGGCGCACAGGCTTCAGTAGTTGTGGCTCGTGGGCTTCAGTCGTTGTGGCTTGCAGGCTCTAGACCACAGGCTCAGTAGTTGTGGCATACGGGCTCAGTTGCTCCGCAGCATGTGGGATCTTCCCGGACCAGGGTTCGAACCCATGTCCCCTGCATTGGCAGGCAGATTCTTAACCACTGCACCACCAGGGAAGCCCTATATGTACATTTTTAAATCTAATTTTTAATTACCTTTAAGGCAATACATTCCTTTCCCAGGACACATTCCAATAAGAGTTTAAAGATCAGAAGTGAGTACTGAGGAAAGAGCGTGGGGTGGGGATATACTTACTTTAGAGCTAGCTTCCGAAAAGCTCCTGTTATACAGTGGACCCGCCCATACATTGGAAACGATGCTGCTGCCTGAAGCAGAGAATTTTCAGCCCGAGATACTTCTTCCTCAAGATTTTCCAACAAGCATTTGATAACTAGAAAAAGCAAAAAAAAAAAAGCAAAACCCACCAAAATAACACCAGTTTAAAAACACATTTACAAATTTGTGCACAGCAGAACAGTTCCCACAAAAGCACCCAACTCAGCTGAACTTTATACTAGAGGTTTTTGAATGAAAAAAGAGGTCTTCCAAGGTTATCCAGCCTGTTCTCCATTTCCAGTTAAGGTAGTACTGTGTCTTTGCCCTAACTTCCTGGATCCATTTACAGCATTCATTCTGGATCATTTCTCCTAGACATCCTCTATCTGGGTTAACAGACCCCAGGCCCATGTGCCATGTGCTATTTGGACAGATTTTAAAAAACAATGGCTTTACTGATATATTACTCATATACCATACAATTTATACACTTAAAGTGTACAAGTCAAGGATTTTTAGGATATTCACAGCTATGTGCAACCACCACCACAGTCAATTTTAGAACATTCTCATCATCCCCCCCTCAAAAAAGCCTCACCCATTATCAGTCACTCCCCTCCCTGCACCTCTCACCTTCTCCAGTCCTAGGCAACCACTTAAGCATTTTCTGCCTATTCTGGACATACCATATAAACAGAATCATACAATATGTGGCTTCTTTCAAAGTTCATCCATGTTGTAGCATGTATTGATATTTCATTACTTTTAACAGCTCAGTAACAGTCCATTGTATGGATATACCATATTTTTTTAATCCATTTATCAGATGATGGACATGTGAGTTGCTTCCACTTTTTGGCTATTATGAATCATGCTGTTATGAACATTCATGCACAAGTTTTTATCTGGACATAGTTTTCATTTTTCTTAAGTATATGCCCATTATGGACTGAATGTTTGTGTGTCCCTGCCTGTCCCCCTGCAAATTCATGCTGAAACCCTCACCCTCAATGCAAAGAAATTGAGAGGTGGAATCTTAAGGAAGTAATCAAGTTTAGCTGAGGTCATGAGGGTGGGACCCCCATGATGGGATTAGTGTCCTTATAAGAAGAGGAAGACAGACCACAGCTTACTCTCTCCTCCATGTGAGCACAGACTGAGACGGCTGCTGTTACAAACTAGGAAAAGGGTTCTCACCAGGAACCAAATCTGTTGGCACCTTAATCTTAACCTTCCCAGCCTCCAGAACTGTGAGAAATAAATGCCTGTTGTTTAAGCCACCCACTTTATGGTATCTTGTTATAGCAGCCTGAGCTGATTAAGACAATGCCCAAGAGAGGAACTGTGGAGTCATATGGTAATTATATGTTTAACCTTTCAAGAAACTACCAGATTGTTTTCCAAAGGGGCCAGACCATTTTACATTCCCGTCAACAGTGTATAGGAGGGACTTCCCTAGTGGTCCAGTGGGTAAGAATCTGCACTCCCAATGCAGGGGGCCTGGATTTGATCCCTAGTCGGGGAACTAGATCCCACATGCATGCAGCATATGGTGTGCAACTAAGAGTTCACATGCCGCAACTAAGAAGACTGCATGCCACAACTAAGACCTGGTGCAGCGGAAGGGAGAGAGGGAGAAAGCGAGGGAGGGAGGGAGGGAGGGAAGAAGGAAGGAAGGAAAACATAGGGCAGTAATTACATGGTAGGAGGAGGGAGCTAGGAAAAAGAAGAGGCTTCAAAGTTATGGGTGCTGTTGTATTAATACTTCTTAAGCTGAGTGTTATTACCTAGCATGGGGACAAAACTTGTGAAATTTTTATATTATTACTATTTAAATCCTATATATATATATATATTTAAATATTCTTTGTATGTTTGAAATATTTCAAAAAGTTTAAAAATGTCTTAAATTTGAAAGCCTTTACATGAAGTATGAACTCCCCAGTTTACCCCAATTGTAGACCTCTTCTTATCATCTTATCGGGGTCTCCTCTGGAATCCAGCCCTGAAGCAATTAGAGTTGGGCACATGTCATGTTCCATGGCACTGTCATATCTCTATCCCCAGCTCTGTGGCCACGTTTCCACCAGAACTATCCATGGCCTCCTAATTTTCTCCCATTATTAGCTCTCTTTTTCATGGCTTTTTCTACTATCTTGGAGAGAATAACTGTCAACCCTCTTTCAACATCTGACCTCTGTTTTGTTTAGTAAAAATCTCTATCTATCCTTATTTCTAGTACAATTCCAAAATGAAGATTTACTAGAATCAAATTAACTACATGAACCCCCAAAAAATATTTGTTTAAAATCATTAGATCTAAACCAACTCAGACCTAGGTTTTGGAACTGACTATATGGGAAGAGTAAAAGGCAAGGGTATGACAGCCAGTTAAAACATAAACCCCAACAGACAAAGGAATTCTGCTCTATTTAGAATTAACAAAGATGATTTGGCTATAGTCATAGTAAAATTTCTGTAGAAAAAAGTACACTTTTGGTAGAGAAAGAGGTCTTATTTAAATAAAAGCTCTATTAATGTACATTTGCATATGTACTTATTTAATGTGAATCCTCTGTTTAGAAGCAATATAGTTTAGTAAACTATTTATTTGCAAAGGAGAAATTCATGATATACTTATATGCTGGTAAACTACAAAGCTGGTAAACTCTTAAATAAAAAAAAACACAAAGTAAGTGTTTAACCATTAGATAGCCTAACCATATGAATAGTGAAGCAAGTAAGATATTGGTTTTGATAAATAAGAGCAAAAGGTCATTTACTCAATACGAACCTATTAATGTGTTACTTTCCACCAGAGCAGCAGACTTATCTCCATCTCCACATGCAACCCGCTGAGTTTTTAAGTAAGCAGACAGGGATGACGGCAGAGCGTTCTGCCAGATTAAGAAGTTCAGTAGGTAGGAAGCTGTTACACAGTCATATGGTTTGGTGCTTGTGCTGAGCTCCAGTGCTGCCTGGAATAAGCCCTGTAGTTTCTCTGAATCCTAGGATAAAGCAGAGACTCAGTCATTATCACTAAAACATTTCTTTAATTTGAAGGAATAACACATATTTAAAGACAGAGCTTGCCACACAACTGACACTTGATATGGACATTAATTCTCTGAATACAGGTTGGAGTTTGTTTTTTTTTAGGCTGTGCCAAGTGGCATGCAGGATCTTAGTTCCCCTGCATTGGGAGTTCAGAGTCTTAACCACTAGACCACCAGGGAAGTCCAGATAAAGCTTTTTTTTTTTTAAGTACCTCTTTCTTCAGCAAAAGTATACTTTTTCCTGTAGAAATTCTGCTATGACTATAACCAGATCATCTTCGTTATTTCTACATAGCCCAGAGTTCTTCTGTGTGTCAAGGTTTGTTTTACTGGGAGTCATGCTCCTGCCTTTCTCCCCACCCTCTTCCCATACAACTAGTTCAATGAAGAAAAATACACATACATATGAAAATACAAATTCACCAGGCTGCTCCTGGAAAAGCTCCATGTATATGTGTGAAAAATAAAGTGATAAGATCAACCTCAGAAATTCTGCATTAGAGCTCCCACACCTATATCTCATCTAAACATGCACTCACACAGCCTGTCCTCAAGAAGACAGAACAAAGGGCAGTTCACTGTAATACGCATGGAAATCTACGGGCTGAGGACAGGAGACATGGATCCTAGTCCCAACTCCACAGTTGACAAGTTGCATGTTCACCACGCTGGAACCTAGGGTTTCGTTGCTCAACAATATTGATTCTACTAAGATTATCTCATAACTGTCTAATATAAGGGAAAAAATCATTATCTAGGTATACCAATATTTAATAATATCTTCTAATATCAAATAATAGACTCAAATATCAGCCTATTTCTATTTAAATTCTTTGCTGTTTAATTTTCTATGACCTAAAAAACTGAAAGACAGTGGCTAAAACTCAAATCTAAATAAATATTAGAAAGAATCAATTAAGCATCTCAACCATTTTTTGTAACTGACAGTTAAGTCCCTAAACTAACTAACCAATTAGTAAGAAACAAAAAAAATAGCCTTTGGAATCTAAAAGAGCATCTTTGTTCTATCATCTCAGGTCAATCAAAATATAAAGACCTTGGATATGTAGCTCCACAAGAAAGAAGGGCAAGAGACTAGGTGAGTAGTAAAGTCATATATTAGAAAGATATGCCATCAAAATATGAATATACAGATCCTTAGAGAGATTAGGCTAGCATTCAAAAAATGTTTTCAAGTTAGCTATATTAAAAAAGTTAATTACATATTACATAGGGTATACCCAAAGAAAGACTTTGAAAATATAATACATAACTAATATTTTAAAATCTTGAATTTAAAATCTTGAATCTGGGACCATTTACTAATACACAAGTCAGACCAGATATATAACTAACAGAATCCTATAGCAAGCCATATGTGCTACTAAGCTTCCTGAGTTCTGTAAGTTGTGTCTATATACCAAGCATGTGTTTATCAAATTAGATACACAGAGCCCCCCTGAGGGGCCTTCCCAGTTCATGTAGGGACCAGGTCTTTCATATAGGCGCCATAATATATACCTTTCCCCACTCCAGATACTCTCAAAATACTAGCCAGGAATGAGGCATAGTTATACATATGATACGAAGCTACAGTGTGATGAATGGTAAGAGGCAAGGGTTGGTGGAAGGGGAGATAGAGAAAGAGAAAGCATCTTCTTTAAAAACGCTTATAAAGTACAAAAGTTAGCAGCCTAAGCACCAAAGAAGTTTCTGCTCATCAGGGCACCTGAAAGACCACCAGGATAGGTGGACACTAGGGAGCAACTCTCAATGTGAACCCAAGTCAGAAATGTTTGAGATTTTGCAATGCCGTCCAGAAGCAGTGGAAACAGACACCTTAGGCTCTCTGACATATGCTCCGACAGAATCCCACTGCATCTACAAACTGCCATACCTAAACAGAGCCTAATAGCTAGAGCCCAGACCATGGCTCAGCTCCCACACCTAAAGGCTCCCGTGGCCTGTATACAGCTCCAACAGGGAGCCATAGCAAAGCTCTAGAGCCAGTGACCCGACAGCTGCTGGTGACCTCACTGCCCCAGAATAAGTCTCAAGGGTAGAGCCAAGTACCTGGGCTATGGGGTCTTCTTAAGACCCATCCCCAAGCTTTGCCTTCACCCCTGAGCCCATCTTTGATTCTCACCCCATGGTGGGAAGTGCAAGGCATGAGGAAGAGCATGGGGCTGGGGATGGGGTAGAACGCCCAGGGAGAGAAATGCTGTTAACCTCAAGTACTCTGAGTTTCAGTCTCAGTTTAGCTATTACTTGTTGGAAGATCAGAAACATGTTCTCTACCTCATTTACACTAAGCTTCCCAGTCTACTATGCAGGGAGATTATCTAAAAAAAAATCAAGTTACTGTAAGTGATGTGTTTTGATCGAATATTAACATGTCCAAGGGAACTGAGGAGACCACAGTTAACTGAAATCTACCAATAATCTTGTAAACAATATAACCTACTGCCTCCTACACCTCCCTTTTTATCAAAACAATTTTTTTTTAAAAAAAGCAAAGATCACTGATTTGGATTTTGTTTCTCTTACAATATTTCCTCCTTCCCCACTACCCATTCCTACCTTCTCCATTCCACTACCTGCAACAGGAGAGGTATTAATGATAACTGAAACAGAAGATGTAAGAAGGCAGATGCAAAGAGCCTGGACAATCCACAGACTACTTTAACTGCTGCTAAGATAGAAAGTTTTCATGCATACACCACATTTACACTTACAGAAGAAAAGTCCAAATACCTGAAATTGTACAAATGTTTTTGGTAACTTCATTAGAAGATCAAATGCTAAAATTTTCACTTCTTCAAAAGTGCCAGTTAAACATTCCATTAGCGTTTGGAAACGACCAACATCAATATCATGACTCAGCTGATATACTGTTTGGACTCTACCTAAAAATTAAAAAAAAATTTTTTTTTAAGTTAACAGCAGGAAAAGGAAATCAACATTTTGAAGTTATTTGGCCAGATTTATAGAAAATTCGTGTAAGAACTCATACCTTATATTTTACCCACAATAGTGTAAAAAATATTTCCAATAATTTATTTACTAAAATGATAAAATAATAAGTATTACAAATCTACAAATAGGAAATATTTTCAATAACCATTTTTAAAAATTGAAGAATAGTTCACATACAATGTGTTAGTTTCAGGTGTACACCAAAGTGATTCAGATATATATATTTACACACACACACACATACACACACACACACACACACTCCTTTTCAGATTCTTTTCCATTATAGGTTATTACAAGATATTGAATATAGTTCCCTGTGTTATACAGTAGGTCCCTGTTGTTTATCTATTTGATACGTAGTAGTATGTATACATTAATCCCAAACTACTAATTTACACCCCCCCACACCCCACTAGCCCCTTTGCTAACCATAAGTTTGTTTGTCTGTGAGTCTCTTTTTTTTTTTATATAAATATATTTATTTCAATCTCTTTCCAGCTGTTAACCAGTGTATGTGTAGGTTTATTAAGGGATATAAGAAACACTTTTATTTATTTATTTATTTATTTATTTATTTTTGGCTGTGTTGGGTCTTCGTTTCTGTGCGACGGCTTTCTCTAGTTGCAGCGAGCAGGGGCCACTCTTCATCGCGGTGCGCGGGCCTCTCGCTGTCGCGGCCTCTCTCGTTGCGGAGCACAGGCTCCAGACGCACAGACTCAGTAGTGTGGCTCACAGGTCTAGTTGCTCCGTGGCATGTGGGACCTTCCCAGACCAGGGCTCGAACCCGTGTCCCCTGCATTGGCAGGCAGATTCTCAACCACTGCGCCACCAGGGAAGCCCTGTGAGTCTCTTTCTGTTTTGTAAATAAGTTCATTTGTATAATTTTTTAAGATTCCACATATAATTGACATCATATTTGTCTTTCTCTGACTTCACTTAATATGATAATATCTAGGTTCATCCATGTTGCTGCAAATGGCATTATTTCTTTCTTTTTTATGGCTCAGTAGTTTTCCATTGTGTGTGTGTGTGTGTGTGTATGTCTATGTATACACACACCACATCTTCTTTATTCATTTGTTAATGGGCATTTAGGTTGTTTCCATGTCTTCTTATTGTAAACAGTACTGCTGTGAACACTGAGGTATATGTATCTTTTTGAATTAGAGTTTTTGTCATTTCCCGATATATACCCAGGAGTGGGATTGCAAGATCATATGGTAGGTCTATTTTTAGTTTTTAAAGGAATCTCCATACTGTTCTCCATAGTGGCTGCACCAATTTATATTCCCACCAACAGTATAGGAGGGTTCCTTTTTCTCCACACTCTCTCCAGCATTCGTAGACCTTTTAATGATGGCCATTCTGACTGGTGTCAGGTGATATCTCATTGTAGTATTTTTTTTTTTTTTTTGCCACACCACACAGCTTGGGTTTGCAGGATCTTAGTTACCTGAGCAGGGATCGAACCCAGGCCCCCTGCAGTGGAAGCACAGAGTCTTAACCACTGGACTGCCAGGGAATTCCCGCTCATTGTAGTTTTGATTGCATTTCTCTAATAATTAGTGACACTGAGAATCTTTTCATGTGTCAGTTGGCCATCTGTATGTCTTCTTTGAAGAAATGTCTATTTATGTCTTCTGCCCATTTTTTGATTGAGTTGTTTGTTTTTTTGATATTAAGTTATATGAGCTGTTTGTATATTTTGGAAATTAATCCCTTGTCAGTAGCATCATTTGCAAATGTTTTCTCCCAGTCTGTAGGTTGTCTTTTCATTTTGTTTGTGGTTTCCTTTGTTGTGCAAAAGTTTTTAAGTTTAATTAGGTCCCATTTGTTTATTTGTTTTTATTTCCATTACTCTAAGAGATGGACCCATAAAATATCATGCAATTTATGTCAAAGAGTGTTCTGCCAATGTTTTCCTCTAAGAGTTTTATAGTATCTAGTCTTATATTTAGGTCTTTAATCCATTTTGAGTTTATTTTTGTATATGGTGTTAGAGAATGTTCTAATTTCTTTCTTTTACAGGTAGCTGTCCAGTTTTCCCAGCACCACTTATTGAAGAGAATGTCTTTTCTCCATTGTATATTCTTGCCTCCTTTGTTGCAGATTAACTGACCATAAGTGCATCGGTTTATTTCTGGGCTTTTTATCCTGTTCCATTCATCTATGTGTCTCTTTTTGTGCCAGTACCATACTTTTTTGATGACTGTAGCTTTGCAGTATAGTCTGAAGTCAGGAAAAGTGATTCCTCCAGCTCTGTTCTTCTTTCTCAAGATTGTTTTGGCTGTTTGGGGGTCTTTCGTGTTTTCATACAAACTTAAAAAATTTTTATTCTAGTACTGTGGTAATCTGATAGGGATTGTACTGAATCTGTAGATTGCCTTGGGTAGTATGGTCATTTCAACATTATTGATTCTTCCAAGAAAATGGTGTATCTTTCCATCAGTTTGTGTCATCTTCAATTTCATCACTGTCTTACAGTTTTGGGGGGGTATAGGTCTATTGCCTACTTAGGTAGGTTTATTCCTAGGTATTTTATTCTTTTTGATGCAGTGATAAATGGGATTGTTTCCTTAATTTCTCTTTCTGATATTTCACTGTTTGTGTATAGAAATATAACAGATTTCTGTATATTAATTTTTTATCTGGCAACTTTATCAAATTCATTGATGAGCTCTAGTAGTTTTCAGGTAGCATCTTTAGGATTTTCTATGTATAGCAACATGTCATCTGCAAACAGTAACAGTCTTACTTCTTTTCCAATTTGGATTCCTTTTATTTCTTTTTCTTTTTCTGACTGCTGTGGCTAGGACTTCCAAAACTACATTGAATAAAAGTGGTGAGAGTGGGCATCCTTGTCTTGTTCCTGATCTTAGAGGAAATGCTTTTTGTGTTTCACCATTGAGTATGATGTTAGCTGTGGGTCCATCATATATGGCCTTTATTATGTTGAGGTTTTTTCTCTCTATGCCTACTTTCTGAAGAGTTTTTATCATAAAAGTTTTACCATAAAAACAAAAGGGGGGAAAATAAGACCTACAAAAACAAATCCAAAACAATTAATAAAATGGCAATAAGAACATAACATATCAATAAACATATCAATAATTACCTTAAATGTAAATGGACTAAATGCTCCAACCAAAAGACACAGACTGGCTGAATGGATACAAAAACAGGACCCATATATATGCTGCCTATGAGAAACTCATACAGATCTAGAGACACATACAGACTGAAAGTGAGGGGACAGAAAAAGGTATTCCACATGAATGGAAATCAAAAGAAAGCCAGAGTAGCAATACTAGCATCAGACAAAATAGACTTTAAAATAAAGACTGTCACAGGAGACAAAGAAGGACACTCCATAATGATCAAAGGATCAATCCAAGAAGGAGATATAACAACTGTAAATATATATGCACCCAATATTGGAGCACCTCAATATATAAGGCAAATGTTAACAGACCTAAAAGGAGAAATTGGCAGTAACACAACAATAGTGGGGGACTTTAACACCTCACTTACATCAATGGACAGATTATCCAGACAGAAAATCAGTAAAGAAACACAGGACTCAAATGACACATTAGACCAGATGGACTTAATTGATATTTAAAGAGCATTCCATCCGAAAGAAGCAGAGTCCACATTCTTTTCAAGAGCACATGGAACATTCTCCAGGATAAATTACGTGCTAGGCCACAAAGCAAGCCTTGGTAAATTTAAGAAAACTGAAATCACATCAAGCATCTTTTCTGACCACAACGTTATAAGGCTAGAAATCAACTACAAGAAAAAAATTGCAAAATTCAAACACACAGAGGCTAAACAATATGCTACTAAACAACCAATGAATCACTGAAGAAATCAAAGAGGAAATCAAAAAATACCTAGAGACAGACGAAAGGAAATAAGTAGTTTTTAAAAATTTGTTTAAAACTATTTCATTCTCTTTCAAAAAGTTATGTATTATATACAAGATACCTAAGTTATTTTTCAAATAAACAAGTACAAACAAATAAATTCAGGAATACATATTTTAAAAAAAACCTTCATAAACTTTGTCCTAGAATCCAAAGTCCTACCATGTCTTAGGTGAACTGACATAGAACAATCAATACAATGACATATCCTTTAAATAATTTAAAAATCTGCCTGTTTGATTTGAATCTTATTCAAATATGTAGTTTTCCCTAGGCACCCATTCAACTACATGTATTACTTGCACTTAGGTTTGGTTGACTGAAAGAATCAGAGTGGAGGATGGAAGAGGAGGCAGTGATGTAAACAAAACAGAATGTTAGGTCTCCCTCAAATAAATATCTGAGTAGGTGGATTACTCTGTGAATTTCCTATTATAACACAGATAATCATAATTGATGGATAAGTTGCGGTATCTGCATTGCTCACAGTCTGTTATAAGAATATTACCCCCAGTTTTTTTTTAATAAAGATTGACTATTACTTACAAAAAAAGGTTAAAATTACTATCAATATGGAATAATCATTTCAGTGTTTAATATACAAATGTGTGAACAGGTTGATTTTTTTAAAGTAACATTTACATTATCAACTATTGAAATAAACGATTATATTTATTGAAAAAAAAAAAAGACATATCCTAATACCATTCCTGGGCATCAACAGTAAAGAAGGAATCTTTTTGCCATCCAGGCAAAAAGTTCAATTCATCTACAACGTGGAAAAAATCAGGCTGGCTTCACTCTTTGCTGCAGCAGTATGTAGTGCTAGAAGATAATGGAGCAATGCTTACCAAATCCTTAGGGAGAAAAGGGGTGATGAAAATCTACACATCAAAATCCCATTCCAGTATCAAGTGTAACAGCAATATAAACATTTTTGAATGTGCAAGAAATTAAGAACTACATTTTCCCAAAAACTCTTCTCAAAAAAAGATGAATTTCAACCAACAAAGAAATTAACAGAAAAACCATCACTAAAGAATGATGACAGTCACCAAATCTATTTAATTCTTAAGGCTAAGACTAAACCTATGGGAATAATGGATTTCATAGCAGGATGTGAAGAAACTTTAACATTTAATGAATTAACCCCTTTAATACCTGAAAACATTTCTATGCTTAATTAGAGAAATGTTGCTCAATATAAATCAGCATGTGAGTTCATTTAATCTTAACTCGCAAGTTAGTCCAACCCTGTGAACTTCATAGGGCAAGCAAATGAAGTTTTTGTCACTTCAATCACACCTCTGCTCAAATCTGCCTCTTCTTTTCCAATTCGGACACTTTTCCTTTCTTTTTCCTGCCTAATTCCTCTGGCTAAAACTTCTGGTACAACAGTGAATAGCAGCAGTGAAAGTGAGCATCTTTGTCTTGCTCCTGATCATAGGGGAGGGGCTTTCGGTCTTTCACCATTGAATATGGTGTTGTCTATGGGCTTTTCATGAATGTCCTTTATCATATTGAGGAAGTTCTCTTCTATTCCTAGTTTGCTAAGTGTTTATTTGTCTAAAAGGGTGTGGAATTTTGTCAATACTTTTTCTCCATTGAGATTATCATGTTTTTTTTTTCTTTTGTTCTAATGTGGTGTATTACATTTACTATATTTTCTTATGCTGAAACACCCTTGTGTTACTTAGTCATGGTATATAATACTTTTAATATGCTGTTGGATTTGGTTTTCTAGTATTTTCTTGAGAATTTTTGCATCTATATTCATAAAAGATACAGCTGTAGTTTTCTTTTCTTGTGGTATCAGAGTGATGCTGGCTTCATAGAATGAGTTAGGAAATGTTCCTTCCTCTCCAATTTTTTTGAAGTTTGAGAAGCAATGGCATTAATTCTTCTTTAAATGTTTGGCAGAATATACCAATGAAGCCACTCCCCTTGGACTTTTCTTTGCTGAGAGCTTTTCTTTTGAGAGGCTTTTGACTCCATCTCTTTATTTGTTATAGGTCTGTTCAAATTTTTTACTTCTTGAGTCAGCAATTTGTATATTACTAGGAATGTGTCCATTTCATGTAGGTTACCTAATTTATTAGAAATACAATATAATTGTTCACAGTACTGTTTTATAATCTTTTTTATTTCTGTAAGGTCAGTAGAAATGTCTCTAGTTTTATTTCTGATTTTAGTGATTTCCATCTTTTTTTTATTCTTAGTATAGCTTAAACTTTGTCAATTTTGTTGATCTTAAAAAAAAACAACTTCTGGTTTTGTTGATCCTCTGTATTGTTTTTCTGTTCTCTATTTCATTTATCTCCATTCTAATCTTTATTACTTCCTTCTTTCTGTAGCTGTGGGGTAAGTGTGCTCTTCTTTTTCTAATCCCATGAGGTATAAAAGTTAGGTTATTGATTTGAGATCTTTTTGCTTACTTAATGTAGGCATTTACAGTTATATAAATCTCTCTATTAGCACTGCTTTTGCTTCATCCTATAAGTTTTGGTAAGTTGCGTTTTTGTTTTCTTTCCTCTCAAAGTATTTTCTAATTTCCCCTTTGACCCATTGGTTAGTTAAGAGCTCTGCTCAAATTGGAAGCCTTCTCTGACACCATTGTATGAAAGAGCTATTACTCCCAAACTCCCAGGCACTCTATACTTCCCTGCACTTTTCTTCTTGAAATATTTTTTCATACTGCTTATCTCCATCTGAAATTCTACGTTATCACTTGTTGACTTACTTAGTCTGTCTATATTCACTAAAGTCTAAGCTCTAAAATGGGAAGCACTCTGTTTTGTGTATTGTGTATCCTTGGCACTAAATAAATTTTTTGTTGAACAAACCCGTTTAATCTAATTGTGGAATCCAATTTTTCACCATGAATACTGTGACATTTTATTCCAAATGAGAAAGATGCATGTGGCTTATTCTTCTTGAACTGGGACATATTTGAGGAAAAGCAAAAGCCATTTTAACTAATCCCAAATCACAGTCTTTCTATAAAATAATATAAAAACCTACATTAGAATTCTTGAGATAAAGATGAAGAACGAGTTTACATTTCCTATCCTGTATTTTTCAGTCATACTTCTTTAGCCTCCTTTACAGTTAATGGGTACAGTATGGTTTGCTCTATTTACATTACTTCCCAGTTGTTTAATTAACATCATTACTGTGCCATCAGTCACTGCCCGATTATACATGACTCATTCATTAGAAAGATGACACAGGTTTTTCACTTTTAAAGTATATTTGAATATATTAAACTATTCTCTCAATTGAAAAATTACCAGTATAATTCAGCCTAGATATTTCCCACACAACTAGGTGTAACTATAAATATAGGAATGCACAGAAAACTTTTTGTTAAATGGATAATCAATCACTCTCAGGTAAAACCTTATTTTCTAAATTCAGTTGTAGTACCACTGAAATTCCCTAAACTGATGGGTACTCCTGTATTCATTTTCTGTGGATGCTGTAACAAATTACCATGACCTTGGTGGCTTAAAACCACAGAAATCTATTTTCTCACAGTTCTGGAAGTCAGAAGTCTGAAATCAAGGTGTCTGTAGGGCCAGGCTCTCTCTCGAGTCTCTAAGGGAGAATTCATTCCTCGTCTCTTTCAGCATCTGGTGGCTGCCAGAATTCCCTGGCTTATAGCCACAGCACGCCAATCTCTATCACCACTGTCACAATGACTCCTCCTTTTCTTTTTGTCACATTTCCCTCTACCTCCCTCTTACAATGCCACTTGCAATGGCATTAAGGCCCATCCAGATAATCGAAGATTATCTCATTTTAAGATCTTTAACTTAATCATATCTACAAAAACCCCTAAATAAGTAAGGTTTAAATAAATAAGGTTCACATTCACGAGTTCTAAGGATTTGGTATGGGTTTCTTTTGGAGGTCATTTTTTGTCCTACTACACTTACTTAATCAGGTGATCCAATTTATCAAGAATAACGGGACAAACTAACATCATGTATCTCCTGTTATCATGCCCTGAGAAAGAAACTACATCACCTATGCAGTATTCCTGCCAAAAATGCATAACATGAATCAAGTCATAAGAAAACAATCAGACAAACCCAAACTGAGAGATATTCTTCCAAAATGTTAATGTCACGAAATAAGAAAATTTCCAAATTGAAGAGGTTCAAGACGCATAACAATTAAATGCAATGTGTGATCTTAGACTGGTTCCTGGATTGTGGGGAAAAAAATTTTTTCTACAAAAAGCCACTTATTAGGACAACTGGTACAATTTGAATATGGATTGTATATTAGATAACAGCATTGTATCAACATTAATTCCTGAATTTGATCATTGTGTTATGGTTAGAAAATTAATGAGAGGGCTTCCCTGGTGGCACAGTGGTTAAGAATCCGCCTGCCAAGGCAGGGGACACGGGTTCGAGCCCTGGTCTGGGAAGATCCCACATGCCGTGGAGCAACTAAGCCCATGCGCCACAACTACTGAGCCTGCGCTCTAGAGCCCGCGAGCCACACCTACTGAACCCAAGTGCCACAACTACTGAACCCTTGCGCCTAGAGCCCATGCTCCGCAACAAGAGAAGCCACCGCAATGAGAAGCCCACGCACCTCAACAAAGAGTAGCCCCCTCACTCCACAACTAGAGAAAAGCCCACACACAGCAATGAAGACCCAACACAGCCAAAAATAAAATAAAAAATTCTTTGAAAAAAGAAAATTAATGAGAGAGAAACAGTGAGGTAAAGCAAATATCGCAAAAGAATAATTTATGAATCTAAGTAGAGGGTTCATGGCTGAACTATTCTTGAAACTTTGTTGTTAGTTTATTCACTGAACTATTCTTGAAACTTTGCTGTTAGTTTCAACTTTTTCAAAACAAAAACTTGAAAAAAATGGTTTTCTTCAAATGAAGCAAGTCTGTATTAACAGCAAATAACTGCCAAAAAATTATACTTTGCCTAAAAATTTAAACTAAAAAAAAAAAAAATCCAACTATAGTGTAAAGCTTCCTGGTCCTTTGGCCATTCCCTCCAAAAGAGCAGTACATTTTCCTGTTTGTCCACCATCAAGGAAGACTGAGCACAAACAAGAAATCATCATTAAAATACACATACATTCATGTATGGAGATAAAAAGAATCATTTCTTGTCAAAAAGGAAAATAAGGGCTTCCCTCGTGGCACAGTGGTTGGGAATCCACCTGCCTATGCAGGGGACACGGGTTCGAGCCCGGGTCTGGGAAGATCCCACATGCTGTGGAGCAGCTGAGCCCTGTGCGCCACAACTAATGAGCCCGCGCTCTAGAGCCCGCGAGCCACAATTGCTGAAGTCCGTGCATCTGGAGCCTGTGCTCCACGGCGGGAGAGGCCACTGCAATGAGGGGCCCATGCAGTGCAGCGAAGAGTAGCTCCCACTCGCGGCAACTAGGGAAAGCCTGTGTGCATTAATGAAGACCCAACACAGCCAAAAATAAATAAATAAATAAAAATTTTTAAAAACTTAAAAAAAAAAAAGGAAAATAAAACAACGCAAAGAAAGAAGTTAAATATTCATCCTGTTGAGCACCCCACAGAGGAGATACAAAGTGTATGATTAAACCAGAATGCCTGGAAATGACATCCCTATATTGTCTTTCCAAAACCAGATTCAGACTTATGAAACAGACAGCATATAAGGGAAACCACATTTTAACCACAGAGACTCACTGAGGAATGTTATACATAAGAGAAACTATTATTATTTTAATTTTTTAAACTTAGAGAACAGATTGGGCACTATCCTAAAGTAGCAACACACAAATTAGGGGAGAGAGGGCAGCAACTCATCTCATAATAAGCATAATCCATGACTCTAGTTTCGGGTCAGCAAATAACAATCACTGAAAAGTTTCTCTCCCTTATGCCCCTTACTGGCAAATTGAATTATGTCCAAATAAGAATTATATAATCAGACTAACACCTCCCATAAGAATCTAAACAAAAGACAACAAACCTAAAACTTCAAGTAAAACAAAATATTGAAAAAGCATGTCTTGCAAGAAAACAAATACTTTCCCCACACATGATT
The DNA here is from genome assembly GCF_964341445.2 of Mesoplodon mirus. Lineage (NCBI taxonomy): Eukaryota > Metazoa > Chordata > Mammalia > Artiodactyla > Ziphiidae > Mesoplodon > Mesoplodon mirus. The sequence continues at coordinate 59,996,501 of NC_138990.1, forward strand.
GAAAACTTACCTTCTGGCACAGGAAAAACTTCAGCTATTGAGCCTAAAATGGTTAAAGCTGAAAATCTAGTTGGGTAGGAAGAGCCAGGAAATAATGCTTCAAAAAGACTGTTGCAAATGGATGACATGAAATTCTAAAAAAAAAAAATTTACAGTAAGTATAATTGAGCTAACTCACAATAGGTTATCTTGAAAGTATCACTACTATTACTCTGAAGAGTGAATTTGTTTCTAATTTAGAGAGAAAAGATACTTTAAAACAATACTAGTTGTTCACTTTGCTTGACAATTCGGATTGGCACCCTTGACCATGAGCTCATGACTTCAGTGAACCCTATCTTTGTAGAGTCAACAAGAAGTACAGAAGAAAACGAAAACACTAATTTAAAAAGATATGTGTGCCCCCATGTTCACTGCAGCATTATTTACAACAGTCAAGATATAGAAACAACATAAGTGTCCAAGGATGGATAAACAGATAAATAAATCAGACAGAAAAAGACAAAGACTTAATGATCTCTCTTTTATATAGAATTAAAAAATTAAAAACAAAAACAAAAACCAACCTCATAAATACAGAGAACAGACTGGTGGTTGCCAAGGGTCGGGTGCAGGAGGATTTGGAAAAATGGGTGAAGAGAGTCAAAAGATACAAACTTCCAGATATAAAATAAAATAAATAGGCCATGGGATGTAATGTACAAGAGAGTGACTATAGTTAATACTACTACATTGTATATTTGAAAGTTGCTAAGAAAGAAACCTTTTTCTAACTTTGTATGGTGACAAATGTTAACTAGACCTAATGTGGTAATCATGTCCCAGTAGATACAAATGTCTAACCACTGTATTGTACACCTGAAACTAGTATGTCAATTATACCTGATTTAAGTTAAAAAAAACAACAACAACAACAAAAAGTACAATTCTAAACGTAGTCCAGACCAGAAAAAACATTTTTCTGGTGAAAACATGATCCATTCTGCCCTGACTTGTATTAAAGTTGTATGAATACTGATTTTCTTCACCAGAAGCATTCAGGCATCAAAGGTATATATACTTTTTTTTTAAAGTTTTAAAATGACCAAAGATATATCCAATATATACTACTTGATACATTTGATAAATACTTGATATCTGGCTATAATGACATATTTCATGACAAAGATCTAGCTATTCCACTGTCTTCTATCTGCCTCTCTGAGACTCCTATTCCACCTTTCTGTTTATACAAATGATTAGAAATGAAAAGTTTTAGTGAAATGCAATAAAAAAAGCAATGTGGGAAATAGTTTATCCAGGATAAAGTCTTCTTCCTCTAATTAAAAAAAATAATAATTTCTCCCTAAGGCCAAAGGAAAAACATATAAGGAAAAGCTGTGATTCTCAAGCCTCTCATACACTGCTATGCCGTGACAACATATATTTATAACTAAGCAGCATATAAGCAGCCCTAGTCCCAACCATCTTTAGATAGGATTTCTGCATTCATTTCCTTGGTCAAGGACATACAATCTTGGGGATTTATCCTGTAGGCCCTTACAAGCCCTAAATAAGAGTTTACTAGTGTATTAATTCTATTGGGTTTCAAAGGAATAGGGTAGTTATTGAAAATATCCTAGTTAAACTAGTGTTAATTATAAATGAGTAGTATAGTATTCACATTAAATGGCAACAAGTTCATCCTTTAGGATTTATCTTATCCTAACTGCAGTGTCAATTGTATTTTCAGATATAGTTGTTCTTTCCCTCAACCAGACTGTAACCACAATGGAGGCAGGAACCACAATTTAGACATTTATGTCCTGAACACACTGTACTACACACATAGTAAGGGCTCAATATATGCTCTAGTCCCTTTTAATGGCCCTTGGTGAGGATTCCAGATACCATGGCCTAGCATTCAAAACTCTCTGCTACCCATCTCCAAACTGATTTTCTAACTCATTTCCCATTATTCAATTCCTCTGTCCGGGGACTTCCCTGGTGGTCCAGTGGTTAAGAATCTGTCTTCCAATGCATGGAACACGAGTTTGATCCCTCATTGGGGAACTAAGATCCCATATGCTGTGGAACTCGCGTGCTGCAACAACTGAGCCCAAGTGCTCTAGAGCCCACGTGCCACAACTAGAGAGACCGTGTACTCCAGAGCCCACATACCACAATGAGAGAGAAGCCTGCACGCCACAACAAAGAGCCTGTGCACTGCAACGGAAGATCCTGCATGCCACAACTAAGACCCGACACAGCCAAATAAATAAATAAATATTTTTTTAAAAAAAACAAATAGTTAAAAACAAACAAAAAAAGGACTGTGCTTCCAATGCAAGGGGCATGGGTTTGATCCCTGGCCGGGGAACTAAGATCCCACATACTGTGGGGCGTGGCCAAAAAACAAAATCCTCTGTCCCTTAAGTATCTTATATGTCACTCATACTAGTGAATCCACCATTCTCCAAATTTTCCCTGTACTCTCTTACCTCCAAGCCTTCCCTCAAGCTGGTACTAGGGAAGAAACTATTCCGATTTGGTTGTCCAGAGCAGATCTGGATTGTAGTCAGGCTCTACCACTTCCTGGCTGAGGACCCTTGGATCGTTTGCTCATTCAACTTTTCCAAGCTTCATTTATCTCACTTATTAAGTGAGGATAATAATGCCTATCTCACAATTTCACCATTAAAGATTAAAGGAGAACACGGATATAAGGCATTTTATACTTGAAAGTACTCTAGCTAACATATTTTTAAGTATTCTAGCTATTATTTAGGTATGAAATAACCTCCTTCATTAGACTAGAAGACACTTTTTCCCACTCATAGCCTTCTCTTCTCCCAGCACTTAGTCTGTTGACTGGCACTGAGTCCACCACACACCGCATGCGACACCCACTATTCTAATGACGATGATACAACAGTTCCAAAGTTGCAACCTCCAAAAACCAAAAGAGCCTACAGGTGGGAGAAAATATCAGAACTATGAGACTGACTCAGATCAAGACTCTAAAGGACTAGTTTTCAAAAATATATATATTCATAAGCAAAACGAAGAAACCACGCATACATGAAAATTCAGAATGTCAAACCACAAAATCAGTTTTGTGTTTGTAAGTACCTAATTGAGATTTCACAAATGTCATTTTATCCCCTGCGAAAAGAAGGTGTTTCTGAGATCATCTAGCAATGATCTAAAAAGAGCTAAAATATAACTGTTACACACACACACAGTAAAATGCTCAATATATACTCTAGTTACTTTTAATGATACCCAGGAAGGCTTTTTAGAGTGACTTAGAGTTTGCAAAGAACATTTCTTGTTTAGTCCTCAAAACCAACCTTTTCAGAGAGGTTACTCATCCCACTTATAGCTAAGTAGACTCATGAAAGTAAGCCAAGTAGTCGGTGGCAGAATTGTTACTAATCATGTCCTTCAAGTTTAGGTTGTGACTTTCTCATCTTTTGTTGAGATTTTACAAAGATGAAGCTGATTTCAGCCTTTGTATAGGAATGTTCTTCTTTAGATGATTTTTAACCTTTAGTAGGTGATAAGTATAACATGGTTCCAATATATCGTTTATTATACTTGTTTCCCTAAATGAAATAAAATAGATGAGCTCTGTCCTCTATCTGGGTCTTAGGAGAAAATAAGCATCTGCTTCTGAGAGGAAAGATTTGGAGTAAGAAACCAGTGAAAAGCTCATTCTGTTCTGATGGGACAGAAATTGAAGGTTGTCAAGCTGAGCCCTGGCCCAGACTGGAGCTGCTATATCTGGGGATCCATCCATGACATTAACCTGGTGCCCTGAAATCCAGTCCTATTCTTCAAGTTCATTCCAAAACAGGGTAGAGAGGAAGCTCTGTAACTGGACCGTGGGCCAGGAGTCACAAACATCAAGCCACTGTTAAGTCATGTTAGACGAAAGGGGAAACAGGCTCAGATGCAGCAGTCATCTACCCCAGGGAGGGGTGGAGGAATCAGGGCTGCCAATTACTTTTTAAAGTACTAAATTCATCTGGCTCACATAAGCTGTAAAACATCGAGGCTAGCTCATTAATGTTATTCTTTTTTTAAACATCTTTATTGGAGTATACTTGCTTTACAATAGTGTTAGTTTCTGCTTTATAACAAAGTGAATCAGCTATACATATACATACATTCCCCATATCTCCTCCCTCTTGCGTCTCCCTCCCACGCTCCCTATCCCACCCATCTAGGTGGTCACAAAGCACCGAGCTGATCTCCCTGTGCTATGCAGCTGCTTCCCACTAGCTATCTATTTTACAATTGATAGTGTATATATGTCTATGCCACTCTCTCACTTTGTCCCAGCTTACCCTTCCCCCTCCCCGTGTCAAGTCCATTCTCTACGTCTGAGTCTTTATTCCTGTCCAGTCCCTAGGTTCTTCAGAACAATTTTTATTTTTAGATTCCATATATATGTGTTAGCATATGGTATTTGTTTTGTCTCTTTCTGACTTACTTCACTCTGTATGACAGTCTCTAGGTCCATCCACCTCACTACAAATAACTCAATTTCGTTTCTTTTTATGGCTGAGTAATATTCCATCGTATATATGTGCCACATCTTCTTTACCCATTCATCTGTTGATGGAAACTTAGGTTGCTTCCATGTCCTGGCTATTGTAAATAGAGCTGCAATGAACACTGTGGTACATGACTCTTTTTTTTTTTTTTTTGGCGGTACACGGGCCTCTCACTGCTGCGGCCTCTCCCGTTGCGGAGCACAGGCTCTGGACATGCAGGCCCAGTGGCCGTGGCTCAAGGGCCCAGCCGCTCCGCAGCATGCGGGATCCTCCCGGAGCGGGGCACAAACCCACGTCCCCTGCATCGGCAGGCGGACTCTCAATCACTGCACCACCAGGGAAGCCCCCATGACTCTTTTTGAATTAGGGTTTTCTCAGGGTATATGCCCAGTAGTGGGATTGCTGGGTCATATGGTAGTTCTTTTAGTTTGTTAAAGGAACCTCCATACTCTTCTCCACAGTGGCTGTATCAATTTACATTCCCATCAACAGTGCAAAAGGGTTATCTTTTCTCCACACCTTCTCCAGCATTTATTGTTTGTAGATTTTTTTGATGATGGCCATTCTGACTGGTGTGAGGTGATACCTCATTGTAGTTTTGATTTACCTTTCTCTAATGATTAGCGATGTTGAGCATCCTTTCATGTGTTTGTTGGCAATCTGTATATCTCTTTGGAGAAATGTCTATTTAGGTTGTCTGCCCATTTTTGGATTAGGTTGTTTGTTTTTTTGATATTGAGCTGCATGAGCTGCTTGTAAATTCTGGAGATTAATCCTTTGTCAGTTGCTTCATTTGCAAATATTTTCTCCCATTCTGAGGGTTATCTTTTCGTCTTGTTTATGGTTTCCATTGCTGTGCAAAAGTTTAAGTTTCATTAAGTCCCATTTGTTTATTTTTGTTTTTATTTCCATTTCTCTAGGAGGTGGGTCAAAAAGGATCTTGCTGTGATTTATGTCATAGAGTGTTCTGCCTATGTTTTCCTCTAAGAGTTTTACAGTGTCTGGCCTTACATTTAGGTCTACAGTTTTTTTTTATTTGTTTGTTTTTGTTTTTGTGGTACGAGGGCCTCTCACTGTTGTGGCCTCTCCCGTTGCGGAGCACAGGCTCCGGACACTCAGGTCCAGCGGCCATGGCTCACGGGCCCAGCCACTCCACAGCATGTGGGATCTTCCTGGTCCGGGGCATGAACCCGTGTCCCCTGCATTGGCAGGCAGACTCTCAACCACTGCGCCACCAGGGAAGCCCCACATTTAGGTCTTTAATCCATTCTGAGTTTATTTTTGTGTATGGTGTTAGGGAGTGTTCTAATTTCATTCTTTTACATGTAGCTGTCCAGTTTTCCCAGAATGTTACTCTATAACAGACTTCAAGTCCAGCACTGGTTCCGCAACTCAGGCTACCTTAAGAGAAGTTCCAAAGCACTAGAAGGAATATGTAAAACCCAGCTTGAAGGAAAAAAGCACAGAAATACTATTCACCAAGAGTATTTACTTCTCTTTAATGTTTATTCAAAACTGTTTTAGGTTTCTTAAAAATCTGTATATCTAGAAATCTATCACCTACCTTATATTGCTGTAAAGATACAGAAGGGTGCTGTCTGGTTAACTCATTCTCTGGTTCATGTTTGGATTTACTTTGTTCCAGTTTATAAAGTACCTGAGAACTTTCCTGTATCCTACAAAACAACTTTGAAAAGAAAAATGAAGCACACGTGAGCCACATTAACCTTAAACATCAGCTTGAAAGGCAAAGGAAGAACTTTCTAAACTCTTTAGACTAAAACTTCAGGCAAGGGGAGTACTGGTTTTTAAACTCAATATTTAAACAGTGTTTCTTTTTGACAGAAAATTAACCTTTACATTTTAAAAACCAAAAACCAAATATTACTGCAAATCAGAATCCACAGTCATAAAGCCACAGTTCTATTTCCCGTAGGTCGGCATGAACCTAAAGATGATATACTCACTTCTACTCTCTACCAACTCTTCACCCCAGAAGTGTGTCAGATGATTAATTCAAGCTGAATTACTCAATAATGACCATTTCTTGAGGCACTTACAGGAACGATAAAAATACAAAGACATCCTTCCTCCTCCTACTAAAGTTTACTTAAAATGCCTTATACCCTGAAAACTCCAGTGCTAGATTTTTTTTCCTTTCAAAAAGAGAGTTCAAGGCTGATTTATTACACCAACGTGAAAGGACTTTTCACTCTGGATTTTAACCCCAAATATAAACTTCATGGAATCACAGAACAAAGCGTTCACAGAAGGGCCATGAAGAGCTGTGGTAGTCCAATCCCATGACCCTTATTCCCACACTCTCCTCGGATCTGGGCTCTTTTTAAAAATAATTCCAGAGCAAAGTTCACCACTTTCCTACACTTTCTGAAAAGAAATTTTACCTTTTTAAGAAGAGAACAAATCTGTTGCCGCACTCCTGGAGACTGACTGTTAAGATTGTATGTGATAAAGAACTGAATGCACTCCATTTCTTCTGTGGAAACAATTTCTGTGCTTCGATTACTTTCACAAAGCAAGCCTAATGTATCGATCCGTACCTAAAATACACCAAGCAATAAAATGTTAACTTTTCAATGAAATAAGCAAAGCCTAAACCACTTGATAGGTTTAATTATTTACACAGGCTACCAAAGGTGGGGGGGAGGGAAGGTAAACCTCAGTTTACCCTCGTGTACTTCAGAAAGGTTCCATAATCCCAAAGTCCCTGTGGTTATTTCCTATAAAATTATTTTATTAAATGTGTAAATTGGGTATTTTATTAAAGTCAAAAATCTTGGGCTTCAAAGTCAAAAAAATTTTATTAAAGTCAAAAATCCCTGGTGGCGCAGTGGTTGAGAGTCCGCCTACCGATGCAGGGGACACAGGTTCGTGCCCCGGTCCGGGAAGATCCCACATGCCACGGAGCGGCTGGGCCTGTGGGCCGTGGCCGCTGAGCCTGAGCATCCGGAGCCTGTGCTCCGCAACGGGAGAGGCCATAGCAGTGAGAGGCCCGCATACCCGCCCCCCCCAAAAAAAATCTTATAGAGATTCTTATTTCACAGTAATGCTCAACTTCATTCTTTTTTCTCAGTGACCACTCTGCCCCAGGACCACATCATCTCACTCTCCAATTACTGTCTTGAACATGTCACTGGTTTCTTTTTGCTCCCACTCTGGAAATGCATCTCTGTTTCCATTCATGCCACTTCCTGGCTGAAGGCAGAGTGGCTCTGCTTCCCAGTTACCAACTGGATAAAATCCAAAGTCTTCAACCAAGCATTGGAGGCTTCCATAAAATGGACAAAATACTCCACTCCTGCCAAACGATGTCTTTAGTCACCCTTCAGCCCTTGTTTACTGTGTCCTTCCATTTTGAGTAGGCGCCAGTGCTTCCCCTCCTCAGATCACATTTATCACTTTCCTACTCAATCACCATCTATAATCAGATCAATCTCTTCTTCTAAGCTTCCCCAGTCTTTATGCATAAAGGTACACTTGTATCTGCATTGTCTTCTAAGAGTTTCCAGTTGTCTTATGCAGGTTGCCTTATTCTCTCAACTAAACTTTAAGTAGCCTGAGTACAATGTCTATACTCTTCCCTTTCTATTCATCCTTCTTATGGAGCCCTTAAAACAGTGCTGGGCATAATGTAGGGGCTTCTATATCACACTGTTAAATGAGTAAATGAATCAGCAATCTACCGCATGTATGAATTCCCAGTTATTTTGTTTACTTACTTGGCAGTGCTGATGAATTAAGCCTTGCTTTATTCTTGCACTGGACACAAGGTCCCTCCAGGCATCAGTTGCAGACTGAAGATGTCCATGAGCTCTAGCTGTTCGTAGACAAGCCATCAAAGCTCCCAGAGCCCCTCTGCTGTCATAAGACCCTAAGGATGGAAAAGATTACTCGTGGCTCAAAACTCAGTAACAAAGACCACCACTGTGCTATTTAAAAACTACAAAACTCACATGTTTCCAATTAACATTTCAAGAAACAAAAATCACATTTTAAGCTAAATTCTAACATGAATTAGTGTTTCTATTATAAAATCATTATTTAAAAGGATTTAATAGTTCTTAAATCAATAATTTCAGTAAGCATAATCCATTTATTGTTAACTTAAAAAAATCATAATTTTTGGCTGATATTTTTACCTTTCCCTTGACAGTTAGAAAACAGACCATCAAGTCAATCAGGAAAAAAATCAAGTGAAGAAATATTTAAAACAATAAAAATAACTAAAATGACTTTCAGCCGAAAATAGGAAAAACACTTCAGTGGCTAAAGACCATTATTTCTCTAAAAACAAACACTGAACCTCTCTATATTTTGGAGTTACAGTTTCTTCTTAGCAAAGGAGATAAAAGGGGGATCACGAAGAACCTGATGCTTTCAGAGGCCAGGACATCAGCCATTACTAAGGGGACAGGGAGCTCTGGCTCACAGGACACCTTGATTTAAAATAAAGACTGCCTAGCTTCAGAACAGATTCACGGATCCTCAGCTTTAGATGGCTTCTCAAAAATGCAAGGACAATTATTGTTAAAAATTATAAATAAGGCTCATTTTTGTGTACAGGAATCCAATTTTCCAGCTATCTCATGGTTATTCTTTGAAGGATTGAAAGATTTTAACTTAAATTTTAGTTAGAAATACTCTTAAAATGTGGTGTAGGGTACCATATTCCTGCTTTGTTAAACAGAATATGATAATTTTAACATTTACATGAGGAGTCAGGATCATCGTTTTATATATTAATTACTAAATTATGCTTCAATGCAGTGATTCTTTCAAGGTTACTGAGTTTCAATGGGATGTTTATGCTTATTCTAAATGACCAGAGAGAGCTGTTTCCTGAGGTCATGCTTCTAAATTTTTTATCTCTTTCCCAGAGACAAATACTTGCTACTGCCTATTTACCTGTCTTTAACCTTGCCTAAAACAATTTTTAATTACCATTTCAATCACTTGAATAAGCAAATTATATAAAACACACAAACGTTTACTCCAGTCTGACAACCAAATAATAAAAACTTGGTAAAATGAATTAAAACCTAGTAATAAAGGAAACCTCATAATCGTAACTGGGATCAATCCTTAGCCTGTAGAAATGACTTCAGCCAAAAAACTCTATTCAGCTAGGTACAGGAACATTCGTTTCAATCCAAAATTTCTATCTTTAATATCCTCCTTTACTATTCATAGAAATGGTAATATTTAAATTTGCATATGGGCAACATCTGCCTAGGTACCTAAACTTAAGCATCCTAACTAGAAATTACTAAAACAAAAAAATTCATTTTCTTACCAGTTTTAGCATCAGCAGAAGTCTGAAGAATCTTTACCATGTAGCTTAAGCTTTCAGGGTTGCAATTCAATAATTTTGGCAAGTAATAATCAATCACGTAAGATTTTTGATCCAGATTTCCTTCACACAATATAAACAGGAGAGGAGAAACCCAAGTCTCATGCCACTTGTCAATCCAAGTGCTGTCAACAGCCTGGGATTTCAAACAATTCTTATGATTTTTAAACATGGTTTCCAAGAGGTCACTTGCATAAGGCACCAAGGACTGGTCCCCCATCACCTCTAAGATTTGCGATGGAATAGTTTTAGCTAATGCCAAAATATGTTCAATTCCTATGTAATCTACTAAACAACCAAGGCATGTGTACTTTCCTTTACTATGCCATTCCAATCGCAAAAGACTCTCAGTCAGTTGAAAAATGAAACTATCAGCAGCCAAATCTGAACCTGACTCTTCCAGGGCAAGCTGGTGCATTTGGAGAATATTTCTGAATATGATTTTGGTTTGGTGTCTCAAAGCATCCAAGGGATGTTCCCAGTGGGTATAGACATATTCCAAAAGTCTCCGAACCACATCTGAATTCCCATTCAGACGGTCCTTTAGGCTTGGGGAACTTGATTCAAGGACTTGTATAGCTGAATTAGTCCAAGATGCCAAAATTCTAGACAGAAACATTTCCAGAGTTGACTCCTTGATCCTGAAGAAAAATGAGTCATATTATTTTATACTGACTAGTAAAAGGAATTTCATTTTATAATCACTCAGACTTTAAAAATATCAATACAAAATATAAAGAATGATCAGAAAATTGAATCATCATTAAATTTACAACAAAAAATTACAAAGCCAAAACAGATCTCAAATTTGCATATGAATCTTTCCATTTCGTAAAAACTAATCCATAAAAGGACACAGGGAAACTTTTGCAGGTGATGGAAATGTTCATTATTTTGACTGAGATGCATCTTTCACAGGTGTTTTAAAATATACTGAGGGGCTAGGGAATATTAGTGGGAATGGAGCTTCTTTCTGGTGTAATGAAAATATTCTAAAGTTGACTGTGGTGATAGCTGCACAACCCTGTAAATACACATACTAAAAAAAAATTGAACTACACGCTTTAAATAGGTGAATTATATGGTATGTAAATTATATCTCAATAAACTGTTATAAAATAAACAATGAAGAATAATTTTTAAATTACTTTAAAATATGCACAACTTACATCAAAAAAACACAAGATACAATCCAGTGAAGTCAGAGACCTCATTACATTTCTAGCTTAGGTGCTTAAAAAGCAATATGCTATTAGGTAAGCATTTACTTTTCTAAGCTTCACTTTACCCATTCAACAGATTAGATTTCCTATCCTATCTATCAGACATGTGAGGATCACACTGAACTACCTATGCTGAAGTTATTCATAAACTCTAAAGCATTATATGTATAGAAGTGTTTATAATTTTTTTAAATGCTTGCATTAGAGACTGAATGTTAAAATTAATTTTACAAGTGTTTGCTACAGGTTAACCTGCACCAATAATTTCTCTCTCTCTCTCTCCCACCATCCCATCTTCTCCTGTTTTACTTTCATACCCACTTCATTCCCTACACATATCTCCCTTCTAATTTAAGATTATCCTGACCACTTTTCATGGAATTACTAAGTAAGCCAGCTCAGCTGCCATCTTTTAAATGTTTGACAAGCAAAGCAAAATATGAGACAAAACTCACTGTGAACTCAAGGTGAACAGAACACGCACAGTATCCAAGAGCAGGGCCTCCCCACTGGGGCCCATCCTCCCATCCTGCCAATCCAACATGGTGAGTGTCCCCTGACACAGGAATAAGAGAGCTGACTGGGAGACATCAGCACAACAAAGGCTCCTGCAGCAGTTCAAAAGCCACTCGGGGATGCTGGTGTGGTCCACTGAACGGAGAAGCAAACTACTAATCTGGAAAAATATGACAGAGCTGATACACATAAAGCCTCTAAAACTTTCCAGAAATTCCAAAATATAAATCCAAAATTCTCTTTCCCCTGAAATGTCCTAGGAAAAACACTGAATCTAAAGGTGAAAAACCCACAAGTGTTAAAATTATTATATCAAGAGGAAAAAAATTGAATCTAAATACATGAACAGTTTTGCTGGTTTGAATGTACTGGGAGAGCACAACACATTGCCACCTGCAGGTGGATGAGATTATTAACTAATGCTTTTTTAGAGGTGATTTGAGAAATTAAAATTTTTAACTTTATCCAATGATAATTACTTTGTGTGAGCTCGTAAAACAGTATACATCTATTTTGTATAAAGTCATTTTGCTCTTAGTAAAGAACTAAAATAAATTCCTAGATAAAACAGCAAGGAAAAAAAAACTGCTAGTACTAAATACAAGAATTGTATTATCAACTTACACCTTCCATACAATCAAATTCCCTGAACAACTGATTCTAGTACAATATTTGGGTTATTCTTAATAAAAATAACATTTATTTTAAAATTACTGTATATATCTATACATTAATCTCTAATTTTAATAACACAAATATCTTTTATGATACTGAGAGATGGAACTGAACAACACTAGAAAAAAACAAGGATATATACCCAAAAATGTTGATAATGATTATCTTTGTGAGACAGATTTACAGGTGACTATTATTGTCTTCTTTCTGCTTTATCCAAAGCTTTGGAAGTCACTTATTATAAGGGAAAAAGGTCACCAGAAAGATTCTGACTACGCAAAAAAATTTTTTTAAATTCACTTCTTTAAAAAAACTTTTTTAAATTAATTGATTAATTTTTGGCTGCGTTGGGTCTTCGTTGCTGCATGCAGGCTTTCTCTAGTTGCGGCAAGCGGGGGCTACTGTTCGTTGTGGTACGCAGTCTTCTCATTACGTTGGCTTCTCTTGTTGCACAGCATGGGCTCTAGGCACATGGGCTTCAGTAGTTGTGGCATGAGAGCTCAGTAATTGTGGCTTGCAGGCTCTGGCGCACGGGCTTAGTTGCTCCGCAGCATGTGGGATCTTCCCGGACCAGGGATCAAACCCGTGTTCCCTGCATTGGCAGGCAGATTCTTAACCACTGCGCCACCAGGGAAGTCCCTAAAAATATTTTTTAGAACATGTGTTGGGACTTCCCTGGTGGTCCAGTGGTTGAGACGTTGCCTTCCAATGCAGGGGGTGTGGGTTCGATCCCTGGTGGGGAGCTGGGATCTGCATGTCTCGGGGCCAAAAAACCAAAACAACATAGAACAGAAGCAGTATTGTGGCAAATTCAATAAAGACTTTAAAAAATGGTCCACATCAAAAAAAAAATCTTAAAAAGAAAAACGTGTCTAACTATCAATAAAGTACAATTCTAAAAAGGAGATGGACTTACCAAATCAGGAATCTTTTCGGGTGGATGAAACATAGCCTTAATAAAAAGAATAACAGCTAATCCAGATGTACTCTGAATTGTCTGTAAGAGGTCATCTATTTGGCAAAAAAGTAGAAAGCATGTATTAAATGATGATGGATACTGTGGTACAGTAGAAAGAGCAGATGCCATGGGGTCAGACAGTCCTGGGTGTAATTTCTAGCTTGACCACTTCCTAGGTGGATAGGCTTTGATTAAGTTATCTAACGTCCCAGGGATTCAACTTTCTCTTCTGTAAAATGGGAAAAATATAACCCCCACCTAACACAGTTGTTGTAAGGTTGAAATAAATAATGAACATAAAGGCTTTTAGGCCCAGCACACAAATAATCAATGTGATCCCTTCCTTTCTCCTCTAACATCCACTCTCTCCTCCTCTCCATCTACTCCCTCCCAGTACATCTAGCAGCAATACCTCCTATTCCCTCCCTTCCACTGATGCCTCTGCATCCCAATCCCCGTGGTACATTACGTTTTCTTGAAGTGATTTCAGGGCTTGTGTAAAGAGCCCACATCAGTGCTAATTACAAACTTTGCTCTCACTGGCACTGTACCCAATGTAACCAAACAATCCTGGCTTACTATCTTCTTTTTGCTTTCTATTAGCCTCTGGTTTGTGAGAAAGTAAACAAAATAATACAGTGAATTATTCACTTTGGGGTAAGAATTATGAATACCTACTATAAGTTATCTTCCAAAAATCTATTCTGCCCTTTATCCCTGTTAATGAACTGTGACTCTGGGAGATCCACGTGCCCAGCCAAAGACAGGATACCTGTTTCCTCAATCTTCCTTGCAACTAAAGGTACCATATGAGGATTCAGGCCAATGGGATGTAAGCAGAAATCTTTTGGCTATTTTTGTTCTTCCAGATTAAAGGTAAAGATGCAACTGGCCCTCCTTCCTGCCCTGAACACAGACAAGGGGACTGGAGAGAGAGCAGTCATATAGTAACCACGAAACAACAAACATATGGATGAAAGCCAACATGCTGAAGACGGCAAAGCAGAAAAGCAGAAATGTTTGGGTCCCAGACTGCCTACAGTAGTTCTGGATCACCTGCCTCTGAATTTATCCTTTTGTGGGGAGGCACATTTAATTAAATCCCTGAAGTTCAGTTTTCTGTTACTTACAGCTAAGCACTTTACTGATACATGAAGCTTTAAAATCCTAGGGAAGAACAGCATTGATTAGAGGCCATCAACTTTTCAGAAATGAGGCTGCCTCACATTAAATTCATGTCTTCTCTGCATTTCACTGAAGTCTTCTTTTTTTAGATTTATAAATTCCTCTTTTAAAATGTAAATATCCTCTGAAAACATGTCTGTAAATTATGCCTTAATAAAAGGAACTTTATTTTCCTTTTAATACTTATCTGAGATCCTAGGCAAAGGAAGGAAGGCAGGAAGGAAGGAACGAAGAGAGGGGGAGACAGAGAGAGAGAGAAAGGAAAGAAGGCAGGAAGGAAGGCAGGAAGGAAGGAAAAGAGAGGAAAGAAAAGAAATACTAATGAGACAATATAGTTAGGACTCTCACTAGTTACCAGGGTTAAGAACATATAAACAATGAGATACTATTTTTTCCCCATCAGCCTAGCAAAATCAGAGTCAGTTACTGCTTTTTCACAAGCAAGAGCTCTGAACAGATCCCATTAATGTTTTTTTAATTAAGTTAATATTCATACATACATTACCATATAGAATAGGAGGTAAAGGGTGAAAAGGTAATACAGCTTTTTATGTAGACACTTATATGTTTAGTATAACATTTTTGCTAATCTTATTGTAATATAAAACACAGATACAGAAAACATCCAAAGCAAATGTATAGCTTAATGGATTATTAGAAGGTTAACACCCTTGTACCCACCATCCAAGGCAAGAAATAGAGCTTGGCCACCCAGCCCAGAGGGCTCATCCACATGCCTCACCCCAATCACAAGCTCCTCTCTCTCACCCTGAGTAAGCATTATCCTGACTTTCACAGTAATGACTGCCTTATTATTTTTAAATAGTTTCATTAATCAAATGTGCATCCCTAGACACTATAGTCTCGCCCATTTAAAATTTGTTTGATATGTCCTTTAATCTACAGCTGCCCCTTCCATCCTTTTCACTGTAATTTCTGTTGAAGAACTCTGTCCTTTTAACCTGCAGAGTTTCCCATAATCTGGATGTTTTACTCCTAGTGTAGTTCAACACTTTCTTCTGTCCTCTGTAATTCCTGCAAAATGGCAGGTGACCTAGAGACGGGGTCAGTCTCAAGTTCAATTCCTTTGGGAAGACTACAAGTGGTAAAAGCAAGACTCAAAAGTAAGAGGCACGTGTTGCCTGGTTGTCTGTTTCTGTAATGTTAGCAGTTGTTGATGCCTAATGCCTACCTCAAGTCACTGGGGGTAACACTGGTGATATTCTAATTCCATCATTTCATTTTAACTCCTTAGTTGAAACACTTTATAAAAAGACACTTCCTCTCCTTGATAAGCCTGTAGATTGCCTCACATTTGTCTGTTTACAAAGTAAACCTTACATCCAAGGAACAAAAAGCAACCACCACCAGCAGAAGACTTTGCAGAACCCTCTAATTTGGTGCATTGTTAAGTTTTTCAATGCATGTATGAAAATGCAGAAAGATGTAAAAGAAATAAATTAGGAGAGATTACTTGGTGCTGTACTGCCATTCCTACTGTATTTTTACACCTTTTGGCAGCACTAAGTATTTTTACTAAATAGACAACAACAACAAAAAAAGGCACTTCCTCTCATTACCTACTTGGTTTCCTGGTGATACAGTTCATATGGATAGAAGCAACATGAGCTATAAGGAGGAATAATGACCAGCCCCACAATGACCGCTGTCATTATCTGAAGGTAACACCTGCTGCTAAGGAGAAATGCATGGGTTACACTAATCTTTCCAGATCGTACCTCCAAATTTGGAAATTTCTCAAGAATTTTCTTTTGCTTTTTAAAGTCTGTGGCTTTTCAACACTAAGATTGTTGGGTTTTCTTCTTTGTATACAATACACACATACACACATTTAGAAAAGTCCTTCAGTGTTATCCCTTGTTGGAACTGTAATCCAGAACCTTTCGCCACTTTGAGGGGCTGGGGGAGAGGAAGTTCTATATCTCAGTTAAGTATCAAATATTTCATACCATTAGTAGCAAAGTGATTGACACTCAACTGTAATCATCATTTGTATGTTTTATACTTACCATCGCTTAAAAACTTGGTAAAGATACTCAGCAATTCACACATACTTTGCCATGTAGGAGAACTCTTCAAATGAAGTCTCTGGAAACCTTGTACTTTCTGTACTAACATCACTGAAACTCTAATGCCTACCAACAAGTCATTCATCAACTGAGTTTGAACAATATGATTTCCAGCCAATTTTCTACAACAAAGAAAAGAAATTATTACAAAAGAAAAGTCAAATTAAAATGTCACCTTTTCTATCTCTCTCCAAAATAATCCCTTAATCAAAGGGCCAAAATCAATTTTAGATTATAATCAACATTTATGCCTCTCTCATCCATTCCCATAAATATTCCAGTTATGCAGACATTTATTGCAAACTTCCAACACTCTTAACTTACCTCAAAATTTTCCCATTTTCTCAGCTAATGACTAACCTCACTTCTTCTTTTTAGAGTAAAAATAACAAATCAAGAATAAATGGTACAATCACTGTGGAAAACAGTATGGAGTTTCCCAAGCAAACTAAAAATAGAATTACCATATGATCCAGCAATCCCACTCCTGGGCATTTATCCAGACAAAACTATAATTCAAAAAGATACCTGCACCCCTATGTTCATAGCAGCACTGTTCACAATAGCCAAGACATGAAAACATCCTAAATGTCCATCGACAGATGAATGGATAAAGAACATGTGGTACATATATATATATAATGGACTACTACTCAGCCATAAAAAAAGAACAAAATGCCATTTGCAGCAACATGGATGCAACTAGAGATTATCATACTAAGTGAAGGAAGTCAGAAAGAGAAAGACAAATACATATGCTATCACTTACATGTAGAATCTAAAATATGACACGAATGAACGCATCCATGAAACAGAAACAGAATCACGGACATGGAGAAAAGATTGGTGGTTGCCAAGTGGGGATGGGGAGTGGAGGAGGGATGGATTGGGAGTTTGGGATTAGCAGATACAAACTGGTATATATAGAAGGGATAAACAACAGGTCCTACTGTATAGCACAGGGAACTATATTTGATATTCTATGATAAACCATAATAGAAAAGAATATGAAAAAGAATGTATATATATATGTATAACTGAGTCACTTTGCTGTGCAGCAGTAATTAACACAACGTTGTAAATCAACTATACTTTAATTAAAAAAAAAAGAATAAAGGACATAATTTCTAAATCTGAACACTCCCTAACCTTGTAATTTCCTTGATCTGGCTTCCAAGATGCCAGGCGCCCTTAGATTTTTCTCCTACTTCACTATTGTTGAGCCTTCTCAGACACCTTGGCTAATTCATCTTCTTCTCCCTTATGTCTTTAGGTTAGAGCTCAACGCAACCCAGTCTTTACTTCCTCTGTCCAACTAATTCATTCCCTTGATGCTGAGCTCATCTAGCTCATAAGCTTTAAATTATAGTCTGTATGCTGACAATTCCCCAATTTTCATCTCCAGCCCAGACCTCTTTTTCCAATTCCAGGCTTGTGTGTGCAACTTCCTACTCAACATCTTCACCTGGATGTCTGACAGACATCTCAAACTACGTGAACTTATCCACAACTCCACACCAGCTCCACCTGCTAGGATCTCTATCCTACAAAAACTTGGCAGTCATCCTTGACTCCTCTCTCCCTCATCCCATCTGTAAGAAAATCCTGTTGGTTTTACCTTCAAAATATATCTAGAATCAGACCACCTCCACTGCTACTCCTGGCCTGAGCCACTCTCATCTCTCCCTTGCATTACTATTACTGCAATGCCTCCTAACTGGCCTCCCAGCTTCTATCCTTGCTCTTCTCAGTCTATTCTCAACATAGCAGAACACAAGAGCAATGATGATATTAAAACAAAAGTCAGGGAAAACAGTTTGGGGGCTCGCTCCTCAAAAAGTTAAACATAGAATTACTATATGATCCAGCAATTCTACTCCTAAGTATATACCCAAAGGAACTGACAGTAGAGACTCAAGCAGATACTGGTATACCAATGTTTATAGCAGCATTATTCACATTAGCCAAAAGGTATAAACAACCCAAATGTCCATCAACAGATGAATGGATAAACAGAATGTGGCCTATATATACAATGGAATATTCTGCCATTAAAAGGAGTGAAATTAATACATGCTACAACATAGATTAACCTTTAAAACATTATAAGTAAAATAAGCCAGACACAAAAGGACAAATATTGTATTCCACTTATTTGAGTTTATCTAGAATATGCAAATTCAAAGAGACATAAAGTAGAATAGAGGTTATCAGGGGTTGTGGGTAAAACAACAATATATAAAAGGACAGTGAATTTTCTTTTGGATGCATTGAATTTGAGGCACCTTGTAAAACAACCAGGAGACAACCGCTATATGAGTTGAGCTCATTGTCTTCCCAGGAGACAACTGCTATATGAGTTGAGCCCATTGTCTTCCCAGGAGACAACCGCTATATGAGTCTACCACTCAAGGAAAAGATCTAACTTGGAGTGGTGCCTGGGAATCCTAAGTATAGAGATGGTAGCTGACACCAAAGAAGTGGATGATATAAAGCAGTCAGAACAAACAGAATGAAAAGGACAGAACTCATATTTAAGAGATGAGCAGAGGAAGAAGAGCCTAGAAGGAAACAGAGAAAGAGCTCCTGGTAAGGTAAAAGGAGACTTGGGTTAAAGATGGCACAAAGATATTACTTCTACTCTCCCCCAGAACTTCCCTAAACCAACAACCAAGGGATTTAAAACATAAAAAGACATAAATACACAAGAGCAACAAAAGACAATAATACTAAAATTTTAGGAGCAGATGGATGAGTGATAACTGACTTAGAATCAAGAAAGGTGAATCCTAAGTCAGAGAACAAGCCCAGAGCAACCCGATTTGCAGCCCCCAAAGGCTAAGAAATTGTTGGCACCAGTTGCTCCTTGATGTGGAGCTAAATGTAGGTATGAAAACAGGAAGAGTGGCTACACTCTGAGAATGACAACTGTGGATCATACCTCCAAGCTAGTAAACAACTGGTTTACCTCCAGAGAAGGTAAAACAGTTAAGTGTCTGGACAGGAAGACAACACACACCCCTAAAGCAATGATACCATATTGCAAACAGGAGAATTAGGAAAATATATGCACAATAAATGCTAAATGCCAAGATCTCAGCTTTCTTCCCTCACTCAGCAACAAGAATATTAAGCCAATGGTTTGAAAGATTCTTCCATGGCAAATCCACTACCCATGCAAAAAGGCCTAAAGATACTGGCATCAAGCATTCCCCCAAAGAAGCAGCCCAACTAGACTAGCCCACAATAAAGCCTGCAATCAACCCCAACCATATGTACAGAGATCCAAATCAACTCTCAGTGCCCCAATCTTAAATGAGTGCTCAGCCAAGGATCACCAGACTTCCAATGAAAGCTTCTAGCAACAAATACAATGACCAAAACCAGCAAACAGAAAAAAAGCAGGTTGGAAGAAATAGAGACCCATGTAAGATAAGAAAACATTAAAAAAAAACCCTTATTATTAATATCCTCAGACAGATAACAGAGCATATTTCATCCACAAAACAAAAACAGGATGCTATGAAAAAGGAACACTCCAGTAGAGGAAAAAGCTCTTCCCTTTCTCATTTATTCTCATAATAATTTATTTGATCTTTTAAAATTAAATATCAAACCTCAAAAAAATAAATTTAAATAATTACATCTAATATTAATGGACAGGGATGGAAAGGAGCACATTCTGGACCCTTCTTAAAAATTTCCTTTGTGGGGACTTCCCTGGCAGTCCAGTGGTTAAGACTGTGCTTCCACTGCAGGGGGCATGGGTTCAATCCCTGGTTGGGGAACTAAGATCCCGCAAGGTGCATAGCACAGCCAAATAAAAAAAAGCAAGCAATACAATTTCCTTTGTACAAACACAACGCACAACTGCAAATGTACACACACACATAAACAAGCATGGAAACATGTTAACACTTGCCTGTTTTCTTCTGAGATTTCAATTAAACTCTTCTGTAGATAATGAAGCACTGAAACATAAAGAATATAATGAAAAATCAGAAATTTAAAACTGTGAACTTTGACTTCAGCACAAGAAAATATTTTAAATCACTGCTACCCAAAATGATATCACAGAAGTAGAAATTTAAAAGAAAGGCACACCACGTATGTTAGTCATCTGCAGTACTCCACCTGTTGCCAAGAAACTTAAAAGAACCAGTTCCAAAATGACTTACACAAGCAGTCACCTCTCAGAATAAAATAAAATAATAATAGGACTTACCATTTTCAAGAAGATTATTAACACTTGATCTACCTGTGGGGGAAAAATTAACACTGGTAAGCAGTTTCAGAAACAAAATTAACATCATTTAAAACACTGATGTAAGGACAGGTGTTAGCCAGAAAAAGTACTAGAAAAGAGCTGGCTTACCCAAGTCAAAGTTCTCCATACAGGAAGATATATTGTCAATAACTTTCCTATAAGAGTATAGATCAGTAGTAGTATTCAATTCTTCCTGAAGACGAGAAGTAAAACTCTGTGTAGCCTCAGTTAGAAAAAATTCAGGTAGGTCATTTAGTGAGCTAGAAAAAGAACCAAATATTAAAAATCTGACCACCTTAGAGTATGTACAAGGATATGTAGGGAGGGAGGGGAGTATTATAAATGAAAAAATATTGAACGACACCTTCAAAATACAGCCAGGAAATTATAACAGCACACCACTAGAAGACAGATCAGGAACTCCCTCTCATCTGGTCTCCCTGCTTCCATATTACTTCCCTCCCATTCTGCAGACTATCCTCAACAGAGCAGCCAGAGTGATATTACTAAAATAACATGTTATTCCTCTGCATAAAACCATCCAACAATGTCCTTCTCAGTCAAAGCAGTAGCCAAAGAGATTACATTGACTTATGAGACCCTACACGATCTGGGCCCACCATTATCTCTCTGGCTCATCTTG
The DNA here is from genome assembly GCF_964341445.2 of Mesoplodon mirus. Classification (NCBI taxonomy): domain Eukaryota; kingdom Metazoa; phylum Chordata; class Mammalia; order Artiodactyla; family Ziphiidae; genus Mesoplodon; species Mesoplodon mirus. Next base: position 60,017,970 of record NC_138990.1, read on the forward strand.
ATCCTTGTTCACTTCACTCTAGCTACACAGCCTTCCTCCATTCCAACAACATGCCAAAGTCTTTGTACTTGTTATTTCCTCTACCTGGAACTCTCTTCCCTCAAATATACCCAATAATCATTTCCTCACCCCTTTCAGGTCAATCTCAAACATCACCCTATCAATGACACTAAACAAAGATGTCTGAAGTCACTACTATATTTTAAACTGTAACCTTCACCCAATCCTTGGTACTCCCTTTCCCGTTTCTTTGCTTTATTTTTTTTTCTCCATAGCACTCATGCCCTCTAATTCCTATATATTTTGCTTATTTATCTATCTTCTGTCTTCCTCTTAGAAGTAACCTCTGTTCTGGACTGTTTTATTCACTGTTTCCCCAATGCCTAGAAGAATACTTGACACATAGTAGATAATCAATAAAAAATTTACTGAATGGATAAATTAAATTTAATGCCAATTTACCACATTTTTTAAAAAATTTGACTCAACAGTTCTAAAGCTGTTCTGGAAGGAAAAAAAATTCGAAAATAGAATATTCTGAAAAATAAGAGTCACTACAGAGATGACTTGTTCTAGTATATAATTAAACCATAGTATCAAACTATATTGAATAAAAGTGTGATGTTGGTGGGTAAACAAATAGACCCAAGTCTAAAATCAAACCTTTGCTTATACAAGAACATAGAACATAATAATATGGCATTTCAAATATGTGGTGAATAATGGACTATTCACCAGTCTGGGGATAAGTGGCTCCCCATACAGAAAAGAAGACTAAGTTGGATCTCTATCTCACACTACACTCAAAACTTAATTCCAGATAGATTTAAAAGTTAAACAAACAAAAAGAGTATTTTCAGATAAGACAAGTAATTTTATATAATCTTGTATTAGAGACAGCATATACAAGCTGAAACTCAGAAATCTACACAAAGGAAAATATTTGCCGGTTTGAGTGTGAAAAACATTTTTTTTATTTTTATAAAGCAAACACCAGGAAGAAAGTTTAAAGACAAGTAACAAAATAAAGGAATATATTTGGCACGTATTCTGTATAGATCTCTTATAAATAAAGACATTCTACAGTTGGCTGCCTTCCTGCAGGCATTCCCCACACCCTTCTTTGCTGGCAAAGCTCACCTTCCACTAAAGGGCTAAAGGTGTGACACCTTTGCTTCCTAACCATTTTTTACAATGAGGGAGAGAGAACATATATGACCCAATCTTGACAATGAATATCAACAGGACCTTCAATGAAAAGTCTACTGGGACCTTCCATAAAATGTTTTTTCTCTCCAATAAAAAGAAATGCGAAGGAGGAAATTTCCTTTCTTTTTTCTTTTTGCCAACTGCAGTAAAGTCTATATAAGGTTCTTGTAACTGCTTTAGCCCCTTGTAACTCTGAAGGACGATAGGGCCAACACAGTGAGAAAAAGATGGAAAACATCAGGATGTTCAATGACATTTGTTGACTACTTCACCGAAACCCTATAACTGGTCAGTATTTGATCATTTGCTTTATGACACAATAAATACACTTGATTAAAGAAAAAAAAAGTTCTAACAAGAAAACATACTAAGATATGTAATCACCAAAAAAAAGTAAAATAGTCAAAATCCACACATCAAAAGTCTCTTGGGGACTTCCCTGGTGGCACAGTGGTTAAGAATCTGCCTGCCAATGCAGGGGACATGGGTTCAAGCCCTGGTCTGGGAAGATCCCACATGCCACAGAGCAACTAAGCCCATGTGCCACAACTACTGAGCCTGTGCTCTAGAGCCTGCGAGCCACAACTACTGAGCCCGCATACCACAACTACTGAAGCCTGCGTGCCTAGAGTCCATGCTCCACAACAAGAGAAGCCACCACAGTGAGAAGCCCACACACTGCAACGAAGAGTAGCTCTCACTTGCCAAAACCAGAGAAAGCCTGCGGGCAGCAATGAAGACCCAATGCAGCCATAAATAAATAAATAAATAAATTTTAAAAAAATAAAAAATATTCACTCTCACTAGTAATCTGGAAAATGCAAATTATAACATAATACCATTTTTCACCTACCAAATTTTAAAAGATATAAAGATTGATTTTATTCAGTGTTGGAAAGACATGAAGAAAAAGGCACTCTTAATCACTTGATAGAAGGAGTATAACATGGTATCGTGTTGAGGATTATGATTTAGCAATATCTATCAAAAATTCTGATAGGCGTAAGTTTGGTCAAGAAATTCCTCTTCTAGGAATTCATTTCAGAGAAATACACATATAAAATTATATACATAATTAAGAATATCACTGTAGCATTGCTGGAATAATGAAAACTTGAAAACAAACTATCAATGGAGAAGTGATTAAATAATATGTAACATGGCACATATAAATTTCGGTACATCCATATTATGGAATATCTAGCTGTTAGAAAGAATGAGGACTTTCGGTGGAAATGTAAAACGGTGCAGCCATATGGAACATTGTTCGGAAGTTCCTCAGAAAATTAAAAATAAAATTACCATATGATCCAGCAATCCCACTTCCGGGTATATACCCTAAAGAACTGAAAGCAGGATCTCAAAGAGATATTTGCACAACCTTGTCCATTATTCGCAATAGTCAAAAAGAGGAAGCAACCCAAATGTCTATCAACAGACTAATGGATGAACACAATGTGCTATATACATACACTAGACTATTAATCAGCCTTAAAAAGGAAGGAAATCCTATCACATGCTACAACATGGATGAAGCTTAAGGACATAAGTCAGTCACAGAAAGATAAGTACAAATGTTCTACTTATACAAGGTATCTAAAGTAATCAAAATCATAGAAAAAGAAAGCAGAATGGTGGTTGCCAAGGGCTAGGGGGAGGAGGAAATAGGGAGTAGTTGTTTAATGGGTATAGAGTTTCAGTTTTGTAAGATGGAGAAGTTCTAGAGATCCACAGCACAACAATGTGAATACACTTAACACTACTGAACTGTACACTCAAAAATGGTTAAGATGGTAAATTTTATGTTATGTGGGGTTTTTTTAACCACAATTAAAAAAAAAAGGACTATACTGACCTGAAAATATCTCTAAGACATTCCTTAGTGAAAAACAACCTACAGAGAAATATGTAGAGTATAACCCCATTTACATAAAAAATAAAAACTAAAGTATAACACACACACACTAAACCCAAAGGAAAGGTCCAGAAACACCAAAATGTCAAGTGATAACCTTTACTAAGAAAAGATAGGCCAGAAATAGTGAAAAGGAAGGCTCACTTTTTATTTTGTGTACTTCTATATTGCTTAAACTTTTTACACTAAGCATATATTCCTGTATTACCTGTGTAATATAGGTAATATGGTAATATATTCCTAATATATGCTTAGGAATATATGCTTTAAACATCTGTTTAAACCAAGAACAGATGGGACACAGAAAAAACAGCAGGATGACAGATTTAAACTTAACCAATAATTGCATTACATGCAAATGGACTAAACCAGGAGTCTGCAAAATATAGCCTACAGCCTATTTTTTTAAGGTCTGTGACCTAAGAAGCCTTTTTACATTTTTAAAGAGTTATGATAAATAAATAAGTAAATAAACAAAACAAAGAAGAAATTGTATGAATGAAATTGCTAAGTGATATATTTCAGTTCAGTTTTACCAAACCATAGAGGGAACCTTAAATACTGGTTACTTTTGGTCAAATTAAACATTTACAACGTCTAACTTTTGTTTTTTTCCTTACCTTGCCAAGACTTTCTTCAAGGGATTCTTTAGATTCAAAGAAAGATAAATGCCTGCTAAAATATCCAAACAACTTCGAATAGTGGGATCACACTTGCCATTTTTATTTGCCTTCTCCAGTAAGGGCACAATCTATAATCCAAAGAATTCAAAGCCATGGTAATGTTTTTCTAATATCAAGAATAGTAGAGACTTCCGGGTAAGATGGCGGAAGAGTAAGACGCGGAGATCACCTTCCTCCCCACGGATACACCAGAAATACAGCTACACGTGGAACAACTCCTACAGAACACCTACTGAACGCTGGCAGAAGACCCCAGACCTCCCAAAAGGCAAGAAACTCCCCACATACCTGGGTAGGGCAAAGCGGAGAGATCCGCACACAGAGGATCGGTGCCGAGCAGCACTCACCAGCCCGAGAGGCTTGTCTGCTCGCCCGCCGGGGCACGCAGCGCTGGAAGCTGAGGCTCGGGCTTCGGTCAGAGCGCAGGGAGAGGACTGGGGCTGGTGGCGAGAACTCAGCCTGAAGGGGGCTAATGTGCCACAGCTAGCCGGGAGGGAGTCCGGGAAAACTCTGGAGCTGCCGAAGAGGCAAGAGACTTTTTCTTCCCTCTTGGTTTCCTGGTGCGCGAGGAGAGGGGATTAAGAGCGCTGCTTAAAGGGGCTCCACGGACGGGCGCGAGTCGCGACTGAAAGCGCGGAGCCCAGTGACAGGCGTGGGACGCTGGGGCTGCTGCTGCCGCCGCCAAGAAGCCTGTGTGCGAGCGCAGGTCACTGCCCACACCGCCCTTCCGGGAGCCTGTGCAGCCCGCCACTGCCGGGGTCCCGGGATCCAGGGGCGGCTTCCCTGGGAGAACGCACGGCGCGCCTCGGGCTGGTGCAACGTCACGCCGACCTCTGCCGCTGCAGGCTTGCCCCGCACTCCCTGCCCCTCCCTCCCTCCCGGCCTGAGTGAGCCAGAGTCCCCGAAGAGGCTGCTCCTTTAACCCTGTCCTATCTGAGCGAAGAACAGACGCCCTCCGGCGACCTACACGCAGAGGCGGGGCCAAATCCAAAGCTGAGACCTAGGAGCTGTGAGAACAAAGAAGAGAAAGGGAAACCTCTCCCAGCAGCCTCAGAAGCAGCGGATTAAAGCTCCACAATCAACTTGATGTATCCTGCATCTGTGGAATACATGAATAGACAACACATCATCCCAAATTGAGGAGCCCGGAGTCAGTGCTGTGCCTCTGAGGTGGGAGAGCCAACTTCAGGACACTGGTCCACAAGAGACCTCCCAGCTCCACATAATATCAAACGGCCAAAATCTTCCAGAGATCTCCATCTCAACACCAGCACCCAGCTTCACTCAACGACCAGCAGGCTACAGTGCTGGACACCCTAAGCCAAACAACTAGCAAGACAGGAACACAACGCCACCCATTAGCAGAGAGGTGGCCTAAAATCATAAAAAGTCCACAGACACCCCAAAACACACCACCAGACGTGGACCTGCCCACCAGAAAGACAAGATCCAGCCTCATCCACCAGAACACAGGCACTAGTCCCCTCCACCAGGAAGCCTACACAACCCACTAAACCAACCTTAGCCACTGGGGACAGACACCAAAAACAACAGGAACTACGAACCTGCAGCCTGCAAAAAGGAGACCCCAAACACAGTAACATAAGCAAAATGAGAAGACAGAAAAACACACAGCAGGAGAAGGAGCAAGATAAAAACCCACCAGACCTAACAAATGAAGAGGTAATAGGCAGTCTACCTGAAAAAGAATTCAGAATAATGATGGTAAAGATGATCCAAGATTCTATTTCCCAGATCCAAAATCTTGGAAATAGAATAGACAAAATGCAAGAAACAGTTAACAAGGACCTAGAAGAACTAAAGATGAATCAAGCATCGATTAAAAACACAATACATGAAATAAAAAATACTCTAGATGGGATCAATAGCAGAATAACTGAGGCAGAAGAACGGATAAGTGAGGTGGAAGATAAAATAGTGGAAATAACTGCTGCAGAGCAAAATAAAGAAAAAAGAATGAAAAGAACAGAGGACAGTCTCAGAGACCTCTGGGACAACATTAAACGCACCAACATTCGAATTATAGGGGTTCCAGAAGAAGAAGAGAAAAAGAAAGGGACTGAGAAAATATTTCAAGAGATTATAGATGAAAACTTCCCTAATATGGGAAAGGAAATAGTTAATCAAGTCCAGGAGGCACAGAGAGTCCCATGCAGAATAAATCCAAGGAGAAATACGCCAAGACACATATTAATCAAACTGTCAAAAATTAAACACAAAGAAATCATATTAAAAGCAGCAAGGCAAAAACAACAAATAACACACAAGGGAATCCCCATCAGGATAACAGCTGATCTCTCAGCAGAAACTCTACAAGCCAGAAGGGAGTGGCAGGACATACTTAAAGTGATGAAGGAGAAAAACCTGCAACCAAGATTACTCTACCCAGCAAGGATCTCATTCAGATTTGATGGAGAAATTAAAACGTTTACAGACAAGCAAAAGCTGAGAGAGTTCAGCACCACCAAACCAGCTTTACAACAAATGCTAAAGGAACTTCTCTAGGCAAGAAACACAACAGAAGTAAAAGACCTACAATAATGAACCCAAAACAATTAAGAAAATGGGAATAGGAACATACATATCGATAATTACCTTAAATGTAAATGGACTAAATGCTCCCACCAAAAGACACAGAGTGGCTGAATGGATACAAAAACAAGACCCATCTATATGCTGTCTACAAGAGACCCACTTCAGACCTAGAGACACATACAGACTGAAAGTAAAGGGATGGAAAAAGATATTCCATGCAAATGGAAACCAAAAGAAAGCTGGAGTAGCAATTCTCATATCAGACAAAATAGACTTTAAAATAAGGACTACTAGAAGAGACAAAGAAGGACACTACATAATGATCAAGGGATCGATCCAAGAAGAAGATATAACAATTGTAAATATTTATGCACCCAACATAGGAGCACCTCAATACATAAGGCAAATACTAACAGCCATAAAAGGAGAAATCGACAGTAACACACTCATAGTAGGGGACTTTAACACCCCACTTTCACCAATGGACAGATCATCCAAAATGAAAATAAATAAGGAAACACAAGCTTTAAATGATACATTAAACAAGATGGACTTAATTGATATTTATAGGACATTCCATCCAAAAACAACAGAATACACATTTTTCTCAAGTGCTCATGGAACATTCTCCAGGATAGATCATATCTTGGGTCACAAATCAAGCCTTGGTAAATTTAAGAAAATTGAAATTGTATCAAGTATCTTTTCCGACCACAATGCTATGAGGCTAGATATCAATTACAGGAAAAGAGCTGTAAAAAATACAAACACATGGAGGCTAAACAATACACTACTTAATAACGAAGTGATCACTGAAGAAATCAAAGAGGAAATTAAAAAATACCTAGAAACAAATGACAATGGAGACACGACGACCCAAAACCTATGGGATGCAGCAAAAGCAGTTCTAAGAGGGAAGTTTATAGCAATACAATCCCACCTTAAGAAACAGGAAACATCTCGAATAAACAACCTAACCTTGCATCTAAAGCAATTAGAGAAAGAAGAACAAAAACATCCCAAAGTTAGCAGAAGGAAAGAAATCATAAAAATCAGATCAGAAATAAATGAAAAAGAAATGAAGGAAACGATAGCAAAGATCAACAAAACTAAAAGCTGGTTCTTTGAGAAGATAAACAAAATTGATAAACCATTAGCCAGACTCATCAAGAAAAAAAGGGAGAAGACTCAAATCAATAGAATTAGAAATGAAAAAGGAGAAGTAACAACTGACACTACAGAAATACAAAAGATCATGAGAGATTACTATAAGCAACTCTATGCCAATAAAATGGACAACCTGGAAGAAATGGACAAATTCTTAGAAATGCACAACCTGCCAAGACTGAATCAGGAAGAAATAGACAATATGAACAGACCAATCACAAGCACTGAAATTGAAACTGTGATAAAAAATCTTCCAACAAACAAAAGCCCAGGACCAGATGGCTTCACAGGCGAATTCTATCAAGCATTTAGAGAAGAGCTAACACCTATCCTTCTGAAACTCTTCCAAAATATAGCAGAGGGAGGAACACTCCCAAACTCATTCTACGAGGCCACCATCACCTTGATACCAAAACCAGGCAAGGATGTCACAAAGAAAGAAAACTACAGGCCAATATCACTGATGAACATAGATGCAAAAATCCTCAACAAAATACTAGCAAACAGAATCCAACAGCACATTAAAAGGATCATACACCATGATCAAGTGGGGTTTATTCCAGGAATGCAAGGATTCTTCAATATACGCAAATCAATCAACGTGATACACCATATTAACAAACTGAAGGAGAAAAATCATATGATCATCTCAATAGATGCAGAGAAAGCTTTCGACAAAATTCAACACCCATTTATGATAAAAACCCTGCAGAAAGTAGGCATAGAGGGAACTTTCCTCAACATAATAAAGGCCATATATGACAAACCCACAGCCAGCATCGTCCTCAATGGTGAAAAACTGAAACCATTTCCACTAAGATCAGGAACTAGACAAGGTTGCCCACTTTCACCACTCTTATTCAACCTAGTTTTGGAAGTTTTAGCCACAGCAATCAGAGAAGAAAAGGAAATAAAAGGAATCCAAATTGGAAAAGAAGAAGTAAAGCTGTCACTGTTTGCAGATGACATGATACTATACATAGAGAATCCTAAAGATGCTACCAGAAAACTACTAGAGTTAATCAATGAATTTGGTAAAGTTGCAGGATACAAAATTAGTGCACAGAAATCTCTGGCATTCCTATATACTGATGATGAAAAATCTGAAAGTGAAATCAAGGAAACACTCCCATTTACCATTGCAACAAAAAGAATAAAATATCTAGGAATAAACCTACCTAAGGAGACAAAAGACCTGTATGCAGAAAATTATAAGACACTGATGAAAGAAATTAAAGATGATACAAATAGATGGAGAGATATACCATGTTCTTGGATTGGAAGAATCAACATTGTGAAAATGACTCTACTACCCAAAGCAATCTACAGGTTCAATGCAATCCCTATCAAACTACCACTGGCATTTTTCACAGAACTAGAACAAAAAATTTCACAATTTGTATGGAAACACAAAAGACCCCGAATAGCCAAAGCAATCTTGAGAACGAAAAATGGAGCTGGAGGAATCAGGCTCCCTGACTTCAGACTATACTACAAAGCTACAGTAATCAAGACAGTATGGTACTGGCACAAAAACAGAAAGATAGATCAATGGAACAGGATAGAAAGCCCAGAGTTAAACCCACGGACATATGGTCAGCTTATCTTTGATAAAGGAGGCAGGAATGTACAGTGGAGAAAGGACAGTCTCTTCAATAAGTGGTGCTGGGAAAACTGGATAGGGACATGTAAAAGTATGAGATTAGATCATTCCCTAACACCATACACAAAAATAAGCTCAAAATGGATTAAAGACCTAAATGTAAGGCCAGACACTATCAAACTCTTAGAGGAAAACATAGGCAGAACACTCTATGACATAAATCACAGCAAGATCCTTTTTGACCCACCTCCTAGAGAAATGGAAATAAAGACAAAAATAAACACATGGGACCTAATGAAACTTAAAAGCTTTTGCACAGCAAAGGAAACCATAAACAAGACCAAAAGACAACCCTCAGAATGGGAGAAAATATTTGCAAATGAAGCAACTGACAAAGGATTAATCTCCAAAATTTATAAGCAGCTCATGCAGCTCAATAACAAAAAAACAAACAACCCAATCCAAAAATGGGCAGAAGACCTAAATAGACATTTCTCCACAGAAGATATACAGACTGCCAACAAACACATGAAAGGATGCTCAACATCTTTACTCATTAGAGAAATGCAAATCAAAACTACAATGAGATATCATCTCACACCAGTCAGAATGGCCATCATCAAAAAATCTAGAAACAACAAATGCTGGAGAGGGTGTGGAAAAAAGGGAACACTCTTGCACTGCTGGTGGGAATGTGAATTGGTACAGCCGCTATGGAGAACGGTATGGAGGTTCCTTAAAAAACTACAAATAGACCTACCATATGACCCAGCAATCCCACTACTGGGCATATACCCTGAGAAAACCATAATTCAAAAAGAGACATGTACCAAAATGTTCATAGCAGCCCTATTTACAATAGCCCGGAGATGGAAACAACCTAAGTGTCCATCATCGGATGAATGGATAAAGAAGATGTGGCACATATATACAATGGAATATTACTCAGCCATAAAAAGAAATGAAATTGAGCTATTTGTAATGAGGTGGATAGACCTAGAGTCTGTCATACAGAGTGAAGTAAGTCAGAAAGAGAAAGACAAATACTGTATGCTAACACATATATATGGAATTTAAGAAAAAAAAATGTCATGAAGAACATAGGGGTAAGACAGGAATAAAGACACAGACCTACTAGAGAATGGACTTGAGGATATGGGGAGGGGGAAGGGTAAGCTGTGACAAAGTGAAAGAGCGGCATGGACATATATACACTACCAAACGTGAGGTAGATAGCTAGTGGGAAGCAGCCGCATAGCACAGGGAGATCAGCTCGGTACTTTGTGACCGCCTGGAGGGGTGGGATAGGGAGGGTGGGAGGGAGACGCAAAAGGGAGGGGATATGGAAACATATGTATATGTATAACTGATTATATTTGTTATAAAGCAAAAAAATAAAATTAAATTAAAAAAAAATAAATAAAAAAAAAAAAAAAAAAAAAAAAAAAAAAAAAAAAAAAGAATAGTAAAGTAACATAGATTCAAATACTTTTTAAAGTCTCAACGTTAATGTGTAATATTTTCCACTCTACACTGTTAAGGGTACTAATTTAAACATTATTTAATTTAATTTAAAACTATTTCAGTATTTATTAAATTTTTAAACCATGCCTCCAACTCCCACTTTACCCTCCAGACCCACCTTCAATGAGAAGCAGACTTGTTAATGGCTTAAGGTACAGGAATTCTGTAGCACTACTGAAAACCAATAATACGTTTAATTGCTTCCCAATAAAATATTATGCAACTTCAAATGATAAATCCTAATAATGAAATGCTCGTAAGGACAGTCTTTACATTTTAAGTTAACTTTTTAACATGACTGCTGAAAAGTTTTGAAGATTAAGATTAATAGAAATTTTTTTAAAAATTTATCTCCACAAAAAAGGTATGCAGGGCTTCCCTGGTGGCGCAGTGGCTGGGGGTCCGCCTGCTGATGCGGGGGACGCGGGTTCCTGCCCCGGTCCGGGAGGGTCCCGTGTGCCATGGAGCGGCTGGGACCGTGGGCCATGGCCGCTGGGCCTGCATGTCCAGAGCCTGTGCTCCGCAGTGGGAGAGGCCACAGCAGTGAGAGGCCCGCGTACCGCAAAAAAAAAAAAAAAAAAAAAAAAAAAAAAAAAAAAAGGTATGCACAGAGAGGGCAGACAGCAGAAGCAAGAAGAACTACAATCCTGCAGCCTATGGAACAAAAACCACATTCATAGAAAGATAGACAAGATGAAAAGGCAGAGGGCTATGTACCAGATGAAAGAACAAGATAAAACCTCAGAAAAACAACTAAATGAAGTGGAGATAGGCAACCTTCAAGAAAAAGAACTCAGAATAATGATAGTGAAGATGATCCAGGACCTCGGGAAAAAAATGGAGGCAAAGATCGAGAAGATACAAGAAATGTTTAACAAAGACCTAGAAGAATTAAAGAACAAACAAACAGAGATGAATACAATAATTGAAATGAAAAATACACTAGAAGGAATCAATAGCAGAATAACTGAGGCAGAAGAATGGATAAGTGACCTGGAAGACAGAATGGTGGAATTCACTGCTGCACTACAGAATAAAGAAAAAAGAATGAAAAGAAATGAAGACAGCCTAAGAGACCTCTGGGACAACGTTAAATGCAACAACATTCACATTATAGGGGTCCCAGAAGGAGAAGAGAGACAGAAAGGACCAGAGAAAATATGTGAAGAGATTATAGTCGAAAACTTCCCTAACATGGGAAAGGAAATAGCCACCCAAGTCTAGGAAGCTCAGAGTCCAATATAGGATAAACCCAAGAAGAAACACGGTGAGACACACAGTAATCAAACTGGCAAAAATTAAAGACAAAGAAAAATTATTGAAAGCAGCAAGAGAAAAACGACAAATAACATACAAGGGAACTCCCATAAGGTTAACAGCTGATTTCACAGCAGAAACTCTACAAGCCAGAAGGGAGTGGCATGATATACTTAAAGTGATGAAAGGGAAAAACCTACACCCAAGATTACTCTACTCGGCAAGGATCTCATTCAGATTTGATGGAGAAATCAAAAGCTTTACAGAAAAGCAAAAGCTAAGAGAATTCAGCACCACCAACCAGCTCTACAACAAATGCTAAAGGAACTTCTCTAGGTGGGAAACACAAGAGAAGAAAAGGACCTACAAAAACAAACCCAAAACAATTAAGAAAATGGTCATAGGAACATACATATCGATAATTACCTTAAACGTGAATGGATTAAATGCTCCAACCAAAAGACACAGGCTTGCTGAACGGATACAAAAACAAGACCAATCTATATGCTGTCTACAAGAGACCCACTTCAGACCTAGGGACACATACAGACTGAAAGTGAGGGGATGGAAAAAGATGTTCCATGCAAATGGAAATCAAAAGAAAGCTGGAGTAGCAATACTCATATCAGATAAAATAGACTTTAAAATAAAGAATGCTACAAGAGACAAGGAAGGACACTACATAATGATCAAGGGATCAATCCAAGAAGACATCACAATTATAAATATATATGCACCCAACACAGGAGCACCTCAATATATAAGGCAACTGCTAACAGCTATAAGAGAGGAAATCGACAGTGACACAATAATAGTGGGGGACTTTAACACCTCACTTACACCAATGGACACATCATCCAAACAGAAAATTAATAAGGAAACACAAGCTTTGAATGACACAATAGACCAGACAGATTTAATTGATATTTATAGGACATTCCTAGGTTTAGGACAAACCTAGGGAGACAAAAGACCTTTATGCAGAAAACTATAAGACACTGATGAAAGAAATTAAAGATGATACCAACAGATGGAGAGATATACCATGTTCTTGGATCGGAAGAATCAATATTGTGAAAATGACTATACTATCCAAAGCAATCTACAGATTCAATGCAATCCCTATCAAATTACCAATGGCATTTTTTACGGAACTAGAACAAAAAATCTTAAAATTTGTATGGAGACACAAAAGACCCCGAATAGAAGGCGGTATTAAGGGGAAAAAAACGGAGCTGGAGGAATCAGACTCCCTGACTTCAGACTATACTACAAAGCTACAGTAATCAAGACAATATGGTATTGGCACAAAAACAGAAACATAGATCAATGGAACAGGATAGAAAGCCCAGAGATAAACCCACGCACCTATGGTCAACTAATCTATGACAAAGGAGGCAAGGATATACAATGGAGAAAAGACAGTCTCTTCAATAAGTGGTGCTGGGAAAACTGGACAGCTACATGTAAAAGAATGAAATTAGAACACTCCCTAACACCATACACAAAAATAAACTCAAAATGGATGACAGACCTAAATGTAAGACTGGACACTATAAAACTCAGAGGAAAACATAGGCAGAACACTCTTTGACATAAATCACAGCAAGATCTTTTTTGATACACCTCCTAGAGTAATGGAAATAAAACCAAAAATAAACAAATGGGACCTAATGAAACTTCAAAGCTTTTGCACAGCAAAGGAAACCATAAATAAGACTAAAAGACGGGGCTTCCCTGGTGGCGCAGTGGTTAAGAGTCTGCCTGCCGATGCAGGGGACACGGGTTCGTGCCCAGGTCTGGGAAGATCCCACATGCTGCAGAGCGGCTGGGCCCATGAGCCATGGCTGCTGAGCCTGCACGTCCGGAGCCTGTGCTCTGCAACGGGAGAGGCCACAACAGTGAGAGGCCCGTATACCGCAAAAAAAAAAAAAAAAGACTAAAAGACAACCCTGAAAATGGGAGAAAATATTTGCAAATGAATCAACGGACAAAGGATTAATCTCCAAAATATATAAACAGCTCATGCAGCCCAATATTAAAGAAACAAACAACCCAATCCAAAAATGGGCAGAAGACCTAAATAGACATTTCTCCACAGAAGACATACAGATGGCCAAGAAGCACATGAAAAGCTGTTCAACATCACTAATTATTAGAGAAATGCAAATCAAAACTACAATGAGTTTTCACCTCACACCAGTTAGAATGGGCATCATCAGAAAATCTACAAACAACAAATGCTGGAGAGGGTGTGGAGAAAAGGGAACCCTCTTGCACTGTTGGTGGGAATGTAAACTGATACAGCCACTATGGAGAACAGTATGGAGGTTCCTTAAAAAATGAAAAATAGAATTATCATATGACCCAGCAATCCTACTACTGGGCATATACCCAGAGAAAACCACAATTCAAAAACACACATGCACCCCAGTGTTCATTGCAGCACTATTTACAATAGCCAGGTCATGGAAGCAACCTAAATGCCCATCAACAGACGAATGGATAAAGAAGATGTGGTACATATATACAATGGAATATTACTCAGCCATAAAAAGGAACGAAATTGGGTCATTTGTAGAGACATGGATGGATCTAGAGACTGTCATACGGAGTGAAGTAAGTCAGAAACAGAAAAACAAATATCGTATATTAATGCATATATGTGGAACACAGAAAAATGGTACAGATGAACTGGTTTGCAGGGCAGAAATTGAGACACAGATGTAGAGAACAAACGTATGGACGCCAATGGGAGAAAGGGGCAGGGGGTGGTAGTGTGGTGTGATGAATTGGGAGATTGGGACTGACATGTATACACTAATGTGTATAAAATGGATGACTAGGGCCTCCCTGGTGGCGCAGTGGTTGAGAGTCCGCCTGCCGATGCAGGGGATACGGGTTCGTGCCCCGGTCTGGGAGTATCCCATATGCCGCGGAGCGGCTGGGCCCGTGAGCCATGGCCGCTGAGCCTGCGCATCCGGAGCCTGCGCGTCCGGAGCCTGTGCTCCACAACGGGAGAGGCCACAGCAGTGAGAGGCCCGCATACCGCAAAAAGAAAAAAAAAAAAAAAAAAAAAAAATGGATGACTAATAAGGACCTGCTGTATAAAAAAATAAATAAAATAAAATTCAAAAAACAAACAAACAAAAAGGTACGCACAATTATTTCATTATCCTACCTATATACAGCTCCAATAGTGGTGGAAGCCTAAGTATGGCTTCCTTTGCCACTCTGAATAAAAAGATATCATACAATGAATAGAAAAAACAAAACAATCCCTTATTCTTTAATGATGCATTCATATTAAATAATTGGGAGCCAAAAATTATCAGTTAATTTTAAAAGTCCATAAGAGCATGATAACCTTCAAGATGCACTCATGAATATCAAATCAGCCTTACCTGTTTAACATAATGGATCTGTGACACTCCATCAGTGAGTTGTACACAATGTAACAGCAAAGAAGCTAGATTCTTCCCTTCTACATCAGCCAAAGCTACGTAACACACACAAAAATATTTCTTCAGTGATTTAACAATATATGGATATGAGTTTGCCTTTGTCATGTGTTCCATAAAATTTAAATATTTATAAAACAAACAAAAAAAACCTGGCAGAACTTAGTCTGAAGACAGAAGTTTAAGAAAACCATTTTACAACCAAAACTGAATGTAAAGAACGTGGAATAATTAAACACCAAGAGTTTGAACATTATGTGATATGGAGTCCCAGAGATAAATATACTGTTTGCAACCTAAAAAAGAGATCAACAAATGAAGTCAGAAATCACTTACATCTCAGAGTTTCAAGGTCCTGATGACAAACAGTCAATGAAGTAACTTGAGTTTCTTTCTTCTTCTTTACACCCATTTTAAATATAATTAACAGTAGTCACTACAAGAAAGAAGAGTTTTAAGACACTAATGCACTAAAGCCCTCAGTACCACTGACATTTGGGGCCGGATAATTCTTTGCTATAGAGTGTTGTCCTGGGCACTGTAGGATATTTAACACATCCTTGGCTTCTAGCCACTAGATGCCAGTAGCATCCTCCTTCCTCTAAGTTGTGACAACCAAAAAATGTCTCTAGTCATTGCCAAATGTCCCCTGGGGAGCAAAGTTGCCACAGGCTGAGAACTACTGATCTAAGGATTTCTGCTCTGAAAAACTTTTTTAGACTCAAGAAGAGTTTATTAATGTCTAAAGTTACTTTTACCTACCTAGTCTTTATATTTTAAAATACAGAAAACCTTCATTTTAGTAATAACGAAGAAACCAGCATGGTTTTTCAAAAATAAACTACGCATACCTAACCTCCGTGACTTCTTAGACTGACAGATCAGGAGGTATCATGAGATGCTATATCTTGATTTCTGCAAAATATTTAATAAAGGAAACTTTCACATACTATCCTTGTGAGTTTGCTTTTAGTTAACGAACAGAGTTTGTTTCAGCCAACAGGGTTCATAATGGGCTGAACAAATGTACTCAAAGGATACACACTAATAGTACCATGTGGTCTGAAGACAAGCCGCTAGGGAAATGCCACACAGGGCTCTTTTCTTGGTGCAGTTAGCATTTTTAGCAGTGTTTATAACGTAGACATTAGAGGACATAACATAGGGAATTTATAAAAGAC
The DNA here is from genome assembly GCF_964341445.2 of Mesoplodon mirus. Lineage (NCBI taxonomy): Eukaryota > Metazoa > Chordata > Mammalia > Artiodactyla > Ziphiidae > Mesoplodon > Mesoplodon mirus. The sequence continues at coordinate 60,034,526 of NC_138990.1, forward strand.
ACAAAGGTGGGAGCACATGTTGGATGATGGAATTAGGATTTTTAAAAATGACCAATAAACTGGAATAAATTTACCAAGATGAATCAGAAATAAATGTAAAATGCTGCATTTGGATTAGAAAAATATAATCTAGAAATACAGGATGGGGAGGTGGGGGAGAAAATATGTGACTTGAAACAGCTCAATACTGTGGTTTGAATATTACGTGAGCCAATAGAACATGACTGTTAAAAACCACATTAGAAGTCAGCTAGACCAAGGGAATGCCTGATCCCTTGGTCATCTTCACAGGTCAGGTGACACGTGGAGCATTAGGTGCTATGCTGGTGGCCATATCTTAAGGAGCCATAGCAAATGATGGAGCTTCCAAGGAACAGCCAGATTTCTGAAGGGCCAAGAGAGCACCTCCCTTCAGAGAACAGTTCAGTTAACCAAAGGTGTTTGGCCTAGAGAAAAGAGGACTGGATGAGTGCCTTAAAAGAGCTGCTGTTATTGGAGGACTGCTTTGGAGAAAGAGTAGATGTCTTCTGTCTTTTTTTTTTTTTTTGGCTGCACTGCACGGCTTGCAGGATCTTTTCCCTGACCAAGGATTGAACCCGGGGCCACGGAGTGAAAGCACCAAGTCCTAACCACTGGACCACCAAGGAAGTCCCAGATGTCTTCTATCTGAGATGGCTATAGAATTTGTAGATGTCTATAGAATTAGGAAATGTCAGTGCAAGCTTCAGGGAGGCCAGTTCCAGCTCACTACAAAGGAAGAACGCTATGGTCCAACTATAAAATGTGCTGCCTTTCAAAAGAGAATTTCCCAATGCTGGGAATACCCAAACAGAAATTGAATGAACCCTTTCCACCTGTACTCCTGCAATAACCTCCCAACTGGTCTCCAAACTTCCATCCTGCTTCTGAAGAGTCCATTTTCTTCACAGTCATCAAAGCAATTTTTTTCAAATCTAATTATTCTCTTTCTTAAAACTTTCCAAGGGCTTTCATTTTCACTTAGAATAAAAACCAAATTTGAGACTTTGGCCTTCAAGGCCCTAAATAATCTGGCCATGCTTTCCCCTGCAGTTCATCTCAAATTAATCTTCTCTTCACCATCTAGGGGACTTTGCACTTCCTGATACCTCTGTCTGTTAGGCTTATTCCACCAAATCTTTGCAAGGCCAACTCTTCATCATTCAGGTCTCTTCTCAAATATTACCTCCTCCAAGAAGCCTTGCATGACCACACTGTCTAAAATGCCATCACTCCTATGCACATACAGACCATTTCTATTGCTTTATTTTCTTCATAGTACTTACTACTACCTGAAGTTACAAGAATTTGTTTATTTGCATATTATGTCTCCCCTAGTAATAAATTCCATGAAGCCAGCAACTTTAATCTGTTTTGCCCACTGTTTTAATTCTCAATTCCCAAAACAGTAGCTGGCACATATTAGGTGCTTAATAAATATTTGATGAACAAACAAATGAGTTATTTAACAAACATTTGTCAGTGATGTTCTAAAAGGTATGTATACTTTTAGCTGCAGCAAGTGAACTACCTGTCATCTTAAGTAAATTCTATATCCAAATGACAAGCTAGTCCTGACACTGAAGAACCTTTGGTCCCTTTGCTAAGAAATCAATATAGCAATGAAATGTGAAAATCCACTTAACAGAAAACGGTAATAAAAATGGACACAGTTAGAAAAGCATTGACAAGGTAAGAATCTGAAAAGTGCCATGATTAGATCAAGGGGAATATCACTGGGGATCACTTCCTAGGTAAGTCACCAATATACAAAGCTTAGAAGGAATAGAGATAGACAACTGGGGAGGCTATTCTCTGGTGAATGGTGAGCAAATCTGCCCCGGGATTTGATCCTGGAGCCCTCAAGACTGCACAAAGAGACCTGGTGCTTATTCGTGCTCAATGGATGCCTAAACGTTTGTCCTGAAGAACTGGGCCTCCCAATAGCGGATAATCCCGTGCCCACCTTAAGGTACTGCTTAAGTGGCCAGAAGATGCTCAGTAAATTATACTCCTCCTGGGTCCCACTGGCTGCTTCCCTTCTGATTGCTGCTTCACTCCCATCTACAACTTTCTGGCTGACTCCCACAAACATTATCTGGGCAATTTCCCAACCAGGTGGAGGCCAGGGAATGACAGGTAAAACAAAAGTGGTTAAAGCGCTATCTCCATGGAGACCTAAGCGACCGGAAATCAGTTTCAAGACCGCCAAATTCTCGCGTAACTGAAGGACGGGAATTGGTGAATATAGCCTGGCGGCCCTAGCAAAGTGGCCAACCCGAGCAGGGGAGAGTCGAACGCTACCGCGGATGGGGCAAGCAGGACGCCTGGGAGCCAAACCTCGTTCCTGTGAGAGTCTGAGAAGAGTCGCAGCCGTCAGGACGAGTCCCGGAAGCTGGTCTAATTCTACGGTGTCTCCGTAGCTCACAGCGTGGTCTGTAATCGACTACCGGGTCGAGGTGAGGGGAGGAAAGCAAGAGGACCTGGAGGGAGAATCATCGCGAGAATTGAGCCAATGAACTCCTCCAATCAGGAGTCCAGAGGGGTGGTGGCGTCACTGGAGAACCGGTGTTAGTGAGTTTGGTCAGACCCTACTTTGAAGAGTGCGCGCGGTACCTCTCTTGAACCGCTAGGGCGAACCCTGCCCGCCTCCTTGCCCTTAGGGCAGCTTTGACAGTGGCCTCCACACTCCTGAGTCCCTGGGAAGCGCTTTTGCCTTAACCCAGACGTTCCACCTTCTCCCTCTCAGCTTCCTCAGCGCAGAGACAGGGAGAAAACTGCCTCCGGGACTCTAGAATCAGGAGCCTGAAGACTTTAGAGCCTGTGAGAGGGGGTAGGGGATGGAACGGGCAGTCAACTGAAGCCACAGTAAGAATTTTGACTAAGATGCGAAGTACTGAAATGAACTAACGTATGCCACAGTGCAGGTATTCATTCAGCAAACTGTTAATGAATGCTATTGTCGGAGCCGTTACCAGGCGCTAGCCTTGAAAGTTATCCTATTTAGGATATATATATTACGCAGAAAACCAAATTATCAGATGGTTCGGCCCTTTAAAAATACATAAATAAAATAAGTAGGTGCCAACCTCTACACTAGGAGCTGGGACGGGGGTAAGATCAAGAAATACACACGGAGGTTATGTTCAAGTGCAATTAATTTGGGAAATACAGAGAAACATTCCAGTTCCCCAAACCTTTAGTCAGATTGATGATTTTAAGTTTTAATCATTACTTTTCTGAATTTTATCTCACCTTCTTTTGTTTTTCTTTGTAGTTTTATCACCTGTGTATGTATCACTAAACAAATCTTACTTTGTTTGATTTTGAGCTTTGTGTGTGGAATCGTTTGTTTTCTCCAGGACTTTGCTTCTCTCAGCATTGCTTTTGGCATCCACAGAAAAGCAGGTTGTGTAGTTCTTTCATTCACTGTTGTATAGTATTCCATTGTTTAATACCACATTTATCCATTCTAGTCCTCTGGAGATTTGGATCGTTTCCAGCTTTTGCACTAACAATGCTGCTGTGAAGTGTCTTTTACGTGTCAGCTGATGAGTGTGTGTAGAACTTCCTCTACAGCAGTTTTTTTCTAATTTTGACTGGGACTGATAGTAAGAAATACATTGTACCTTAAACCAAGTACACCTAAGTACTCACACATATATAACTGAAACAAAAATTTCTTGAAATATTTGTTATTCTACAAGAGCTATGTGCTCTGATATGTTCTTTTTTTTTTTAAGTTGTGGTAAAATACACATAACAAAATTTACCATCTTAACCATCGTTTTTTTAAAAAAAGAAGGAGAAGAAAGAAACAACAGGCTCAAGGTGGAGCCACTAGCCCCCAGGACAGCAAACCAAGACTTAATGGCAGTTTCAGCCTGTCTCAAGAACAGAATTTCTGGAATTGCTTATCAGCACTAGAGAGGTAATCTTACCTGAAACAATCCTTTCTTTTCCTTTACTCATAACTTCCTTGTCCCACCCCATTTCTATAAAAGCTTTCCATTTTGTACCACTGAAGGAGTGCCTTCCTATTTACTAGAGGGGATGCTGCCTGGTTCATAAATCATTGAATAAAGCCAATTAGATCTTCACATTTACTTGGTTGAATTTTGTTTTTTAAAACCATTTTTAAGTGTTTTCCTTTTTTAAATATATGTTTCAGTCTCACTGAAGTAACTTCGTAACGATCAATGGATTACAACCCTTTTTAAATTTTGGCCCAACCATTTGAAAGTAAGGGGCATTTGAGAGTAAGATGTTGTGAGTCTTCCCCCCACAAAATTAGAGCATGAGCTAGGAGGCAAACAAACACAATTAACAGGTATGTGCAAAGGTGGTAACTGCCATAGAAAAAACAGGGGGAATAGAAGATGAGAGTGAGGGGGAGATCTGTTGCCATTTTAAACAGAGTGGTCAGGGTAGGCCTCCTGGAGTAAGGATTTGCGAGAGATGTGGATACCCTGAGGAAAAGCATTCCATGTGGAGGGAACAGCCACTGCAGAGGTGTGTCAGGGCAGGAGCTTGGTGAGGAAGAACAGCAAGGAGGCCAGTGTGGCTAGAGCCAAGCCAGCAAAGGTATAGGTTATAGGGAATGAAACAAGGGAGTTTCAATTATGTAAAGCCTTACAAGGACTTTTACTCTAAGTGAAATGGGGAGTAATTCTGAGCAGAAGAGTGACAGGATTAATCTGAATTTCAAAAGAGTCCCTGGAGCTACTTTGTTGAGACTAGACTTTAGTGGAAGTGGGAAGACTTCCCACTTCAATGAGTGAAGAGGCTATTGCTATAAAGTAAGCAGGCAAGATGCTGGTGGTTCAGACCAGGAAGGTAGCAGTGGAAAGTGTGGAGAGTGGACAAATTCAGGATATGATTTGGAAATAAGCCAACAGGATTTTCTGAAGGATGGGATATGGGGTATGAGGAAAAGAGTCAAAGATGATTCCAAGATTTCTGACCTGAGCAACTGGAAGGATGAAGTTGCCATTCATAGAGTGATCAGGGCAAAAGTTTGCTTGGAGTGGATTGGAATGGGTTTAAAAGAGACTGGGAGGAAAGGAATTGACAGTGACAGATCAAGCAGAGACAACGGCGGTATAGTACACAGTGGCAAATAAATGGAGTGGTAACTCCTAGGGGAAATAGAGGCAAGAGAAAGTTCAGGTTTTAAAGACTGAAAGAGTAACGTGTTTGGAAAAGAGCTTTTTTTTTGGAGTCAACTTGCACCACCAACTTGAGACCACTTGAGTCTTTTCAAAACACAGCATGAATTTGGGCCATGAACCTTTTTTTAAGTAGCTATATGTTTTATTTGTAAAAATGTAGTCCAAGGGAATTTTTAAAGAATCAGTAATCCTTGATATATAAAAGTATAAAAGAAAACACTTAAATGGCATCTTATGGTAAAAGTGGACTACATAAAATCATGAAAAGTAATCAGTATATCTGTGTTTTGTTAAGTGTAGTTTTACTTTAAATATGTACCTGTTAAAGCAGCATTTTCCCTTCAAGTAGGGAAGGGAGTATTTTTATAGTTATTTAATGACACATTTTCACACATAATGATTTTTTTAAGTTCTTTTACATTTGAAAGGATGTTTGACTAATTAAAATTTCACCTTTTAAAACCACAAAAAAGGGATTTAATTGCCTACTCATTTAATACTTGTTCATAAACTTCACTCCAATCAAAGATATCTACTATAATAGGTATTGTTTTCCGTAACTGAAAATCTCAATGGAGTCTGTCAGTCTCAGAGTCACCCTTACATTCTAAAAAAACACACTTTATGAGAATAATCTGCCAGTAGTGTATGGTGATTTACATAATTAAGGAATCCCTCCTAATAAGCCCTATTTAATAGCTTCATGTCTAAAATGAAATCCAAAAGCATATACTAGAGTATGAATATGAATGTTTTATTGTTTGTTAATATAAGATGATATTTTCTGGCCAGGAGTCTCTCATGAGGTTGCAGTCATCCAAAGGCTTAACGAAGGGTGGAGGATCCACTTCCAAGATGACTTAACTCAGTGGTGCTTGTTGTTTACAAAAGACCTCCGTTCCTCCCGATGTGGGCCTCTCCCCCCAGGCTGCTTGAGCTTTCTCACAACATGGTAGCTGGCCTTCCCCAGAAAGAGCAAGGTGGAAGCTTCAATGGCTTTTATGGCCTAGCCACAGAAGTCCCACACCATCTCGGCAATATCACATTGATTACAAAATTCAGTCCTATTCATTGTGAGAGGGGACTACACCAACCCATAAATGTCAGGAGGCCAGCATAGTTGGGGGCTACTTTGGAGGCTAGCTACCACAGTCTATAACACATCTACAAATTTCTCTTGATACTTAAAACGTACTGACTAATGGATCACAACTAAGGAATGATTTATTTACGAGTTGTTTGATTATAATTTCCACAGTATATCTTAGGGAAACACTAATGCTCATGTGTTCTTACAAACTTATTTGCCTTTAATGACATACATTTTCATAGAAGACAGCCACAGAATTGAAACATAAAACTAGGTTTACTAGATGCACGAGGATCCGTGGGGCCTGCGACTGGGTTTCAACCTGGCTTCCCAGGATGCTGGTAGCCTTCATACCAGACTGGCTGAAAGGCAGGACAGAAGTCAATCAAAATGATCCAGTGGGTCCTAGAGGAGAATGACCAGCTGATCTGCTGTATCGTGGAGTATCAGAACAAAGGCCAGGCAAATGAGTGCACCCAGTACCAGCATATGTTACACGGAAATTTCATTTATTTGGCTACTATCACAGATGCCAGCCCAACCATTGCTTCAAAAGCAATGGAATAATCTTCCAGTTGGCTGTTGTGAGGAGTCATTGAATGTAATTCATTTCCTATGAAGTAGAATCTTTACCATCTCAACTGCTTAAAACATGAATGAAACTTCTGTGACTCTCAAAAATGTGAAGAAAGCTACTAAATTAACTGTATTCTCAATGTAAATATTTATTTTAATAATTAAGCAGATTCCCTAAAAAAAAATCAAAAAAAGTGTGTTAGGTTTGTTATGAGCGAGGCACATTTTAGATGTTCTTCAAACTTTTTCTTTTTTATTTTATTTTGATTTAAAAAATTTTTATTTTTGGCTGTGTTGGGTCTTCGTTGCTGCGTGCGGGCTTTCTCTAGTTGCAGAGAGCAGGGGGCTACTCTTTGTTGCGGTGCACAGGCTTCTCATTGCGATGGCTTCTCTTGTTGTGGAGCACGGGCTCTAGGCGTGTGAGCTTTAGTAGTTGTGGCTCGCAGGCTTAGTTGCTCCATGGCCTGTGGGATCTTTCAGGACCAGGGATCAAATCTGTGTCCCCTGCATTGGCAGACAGATTCTTAACCACTGGGCCACCAGGGAAGTCCCAAACTTTTCCTTTCTAAAGAACTCTGATCTTATCCCTTCCCTACTTAAAAGCACATGATGGAGCTCTTTTATGTATTCTTTCTTTCCTTCCCCATACACCAGCCTCCAACTTGTGGGACCTTCTCAGTATTCCCTGAAAGCACTGATCTTTCATGCACTGTGCTCTCTGCTTGGAAGGTTTTTCTTGCTTTTTATTTTTCTCTTTAAGATTTTTTTTTTGATGTGGACCATTTTTTAAAGTCTTTATTGAATTTGTTACAATACTGCTTCTGTTTTATTTTTTGGTTTTTTGGCTGGGAGGCATGTGGGATCTTAGCTCCCTGACCAGGGATAGAACCCACACCCCCTGCACTGGAAGGCGAAGTTTTAACCACCGGACCACCAGGGAAGTCCCTCGGAAGGTCTTTCTTATTCCCACCCACAAAACTTCCTCACACTTGAAGATACATCTCACATGTCACCTCCTCAGTGAAACCTGACAAGAAATTCTTGTTTTTACTGCCAGTAGTTTTGTCTCAGCATTGTCACTTTGTCTCAGCATTGTCACTTTGTTGGGACATGCTAGTTATTTGTATGCTTGTCAGTCTTCCTATTAATTTCTGAACTTTTCCAAGACAGGAGCCATCTTTAGGTCCTTATTGACTAGTACAGTACCTAGCGTGAGTAACTCAGCAAATATACTTGTTGGGTTAGGATAATAATAGACCATCAAGTTATTTTCCAGTGTTAATGTGCAATGATGCTTACCTCACCACTACGTGGCAGCAAACTACAGAATTATTTCCACCTTTCAATAAGGAGTTCAGCCAGGATGAACGTTCACCAGACAATGGTTTACCTGGGAGTAGAATTGCAGGAGGCCCTCACTTTCCATGTTGTTTATTTCTGCACCATTTGAATGATAGCATATTTTTTCATGTGGAATATAGAATTCATCCAGAAAAATACATAAAACAAATATTTACAAATAGATTTTAGCTTATTAACTTCTACCCAAAGTGTGTTAGAATAGCTTGTCAGCTCAGTTTAAATGCTATATTTATTATGAAGCATAACATTCGAATAGAAAATTACTTTGTTTATGAAAATTGCTTAATATTATGTTTTTAAAATTCATAGTGCTGCTTATACTTTTTACAAAAAAATCAAATATTTAAACTTTAAAAGAAAATTTCAGTGAGTAACTTAAAAATTAAGTCATAAGGAAAATAGTTATAAAATAATATGACCCGGAAATATTAGAACAGCAAATCGTATATACATTATGTTTACAACTTGATAAAAAAAATGTGGATTCTGTGAATAAGAGTTGGAAAATAATGTGTTTTGAAAAGCAGTTAATCAGGCTGGTAACATTATGAGTGAACTTTTTTTCTTCTTAAACTTTAGTGTAACACTAGTTTAATAGAGCTTTCTTTTAAGGCTTGTTTTTGTAGGTTGTAGAGTTGCTAATTGGAACACCCTCAAATTACCAAAAAGTTAATATTTTTTACCAGCTGAATTTTATTATTGTCATTTTGAAGAAAGGCAGCAATTGTGTTGGGCACAGATGGAAAAACACAAAAGTTTTAAATACATAGCATCATCTTTGATTAAAATGCTTTTGAAAAGAAAATATATTTTTTTATTCTTATTGCAAAAAGCAGTCTTATTTCCCCCACATTATTCTGCCACCCCAAAACATCTATCATTTGGGAGCCCATGTATGGACTATATCTGAGAAAGACCAATGAGGAAGATTTGCATCACCCTGTCCATATGGCAATCCCAATTCTCAGTCCTCTCCAGAGGAGGGGACTTGTAGATACCTACCACTGTTTCTTTGGGACATCTGGAGAAGAAATCTCTAGCACAGGAAGAGATGGAAAGTTTAATATAAATTTTAGAGAGTAGGACTCTGCTGGGTCCTGCAAGGGAAGAAAGCAAAGTTTGTAAAATATATAATCTGTTGGAAAAGGTAAAGATTGTGTTAAGTTTGTTTTCCTTTTTTAAGTATAGTTGATTTACAATATTGTGTTAGTATCAAGAGTAAAGCAAAGTGCTTGATTCAGTTATATATATTCTTTTCCATTATAGGTTATTACAAGATATTGAATATAGTTCCCTGTGCTATACAGTAAGTCCTTGTTGTTTATTTTATATATAGTGGTGTGCATCTGTTAATCCCACACTCCTAATTTATCCCTCCCCCCCTTTCCCCTTTGGTAACCATAAGTTTGTTTTCTTTGTCTGTGAGTCTGTTTCTGTTTTGTAAATAAGTTCATTTGTATTAGTTTTTAGATTCCACATATAAGTGATATCATATAATATTTGTCTTAGTCTGACTTATTTCACTTAGTTTGATATTCTCTAGGTCCATCCATGTTGCTGCAAATGGCAATATTTCATTTTTTATGGCTGAGTAATATGTTCCATTGTGTGTGTATCCTGAGTAATATTCTATTCCCCCTACACACACATACACCACATCTTCTTTATCCATTCATCTGTCGATAGACACTTAGGTTGCTTTCATGTCTTGGCTATTGTAAATAGTGCTGCTACGAACACTGAGGTGCATGTATCTTTTCAAATTAGAGTTTTCGTCTTTTCTGGATATATGCCCACGAGTGGGAACTCTGGATCATATGGTAGCTCTATCTTTAGGTTTTTAAGGAACCTCCATAGTGGCTGCAGCAGTTTATTATTTGCACACTTTTTGATGATGGCCATTCTGACCGGTGTGAGGTGATACCTCATTGTTGGTTTTGATTTGCATTTCTCTAATAATTAGCGATGTTGAGCATTTTTTAAAGGTTTATTTTTTACTTTTTATTATTTTTGGTCTTCGTTGCTGTGCGTGGGCTTTCTCCAGTTGCGGTGAGTGGGGGCTACTCTTCGTTGCGGTGCATGGGCTTCTCATTGCGGTGGCTTCTCTTGTTGCGGAGCACGGGCTCTAGACACGCGGGCTTCAGTAGTTGTGGCTCGCGGGCTCAGTAGTTGTGGCGCATGGGCTTAGTTGCTCTGCGGCATGTGGGATCTTCCTGGACCAGGGCTCGAACCCGTGTCCCCTGCGTTGGCAGGCAGACTCTTAACCAACGCGCCACCAGGGAAGCCCTGCAATGTTGAGCATCTTTTCATGTGCCTGTTGGCCATCTGCATATCTTTGGAGAAATCTCTGTGTAGGTCTTCTGCCCATTTTTTGATTGGGTTGTTTATGTTTTTGATACTGAGTTGTATGAGTTGTTTGTATATTTTGGAAATTAACCCCTTGTCAGTTGCATCATTTGTAAATATTTTCTTCCAGTCCATTGGTTGTCCTTTCATTTTCTTTATGATATCCTTTGCTGTACAAAAGCTTGATTTGGATGCATTTGTTTATTTTTGCTTTTATTTCTTTTACCTTGGAAGACTGATCTAAGTAAATATTGCTATGATTTACGTCAGAGAATGTTTTGCTTATGTTCTCTTCTAGGAGTTTTATGGTGTCATGTCTTGTATTTAAATCTTTAAGTCATTTTGAGTTTATTTTTGTGTATGATGTGAGGGAGTGTTCTAGCTTCACTGATTTACATGAGGCTGTGTTAAATTTTTAATATCTCCATTTATTAATAGTATCCTGACTGCAAAATTAAAGGCTTCTGGAGCAGAGCAGATTACTATCATTTCCTTACAGCAGGTAACAGCCCTACGGCTCCCCAGTGCCCACATTCTTATCCCTGGGATGACATGATGAGAACTGGTTGAATAAAAGTCTATGTAGAAGTAATATGTATTATAGGCAAGAAACGCCAAAAGATGAACCTGGGCATTTATATAGAAGGGAAGGCAGCTGTATCTCTCCCCTCTTCTGTTCTATTCTGTTCTATTTATTTATTTATTTATTTATGGCTGCACTGCATAGCTTGCAGGATCTTAGTTCCCCAACCCGGGATGAAACCCAGGCCACGGCAGTGAAAGCGCCCAGTCCTAACCACTGGACCTCCGGGGAATTCCCTCTCCCCTCTTCTGAGAGCATATCCTTGGAAATGCAATGGGAAGGGTCCTGGGTTCTTACTCTAACCCTTTGGAAAATAAATTTTTCCAGGAAGAAGATAAACCTGATGTCTCTAGCTTTACTATCCAGGGATGTCTCTACATGTCTCATTCCCCTCTGGAAGTGTAAACGCTAATACAAACCTCTGTAAATTACAGAGGTTTACCTCCTGTATGTGTTGCAGAGTAAATGTCTCCCATATGTTCATGCTAAGTAATAGTTTTATGGATATTAAAGACTTAACACAATCTTCAGGTCAGGAATCCAGGCTCATAGAGCAGTAAGTCAACAGGGAAGTGGAGACTGTGCTTCTTCAGTAAACAGGCAGGGGAACCCGAACTCACTCCTAACTGCCAAGTACTCTTATCTCAAGATCCAAATGTGGGCCAACCATCAAGCGAATGAAGTAAACTAAACTTCCCAAATGTGCTAAGTAGACTGGTGGTGTTGCAAATGGGCAATGAAACGCCAAGATAATGATTCCTCAGACTTCAGAGCAGCCAGGTTAGGGCTGGGGACCCATACATATACTGCCTTATCCATTTACCTGTTTACTATTCCGTATTCACATTTTCTGTGTCTAATGAGAACCCCTGGACAAGTTCTTTCAGCCATGAGGACAGGAACTGACTAGTTTGGGGTAACGTTTTGGAGATATATTGTTCAGTACCCCCAAATACTCTTTTTCAACTGCTCTACTTGTGAGGCATAGTCATGAAAGGTACTTAAATGGATTTAAAAGATGACTAGGAGGCCCAATGGACAGAACTCAGTGACTAATTGAGTATAGTAATAAGTGAAAGGCAGGAATTGGGGATGATTTCTAGGATATTGTTTGGAGTGAAGACACTCCTAGTGGTCCTAGGCCTCTGGCAGGACTGAGTCGAGATCCAGCAGAGTAGCTGCTTGGAGCATTTTGGGGTGTGAGTAAACATAGTTAACACTCTTGCCCCCTTCAGGAAAAGCCCAATTCACTTCTGTAGGCACTTCTGTTAGAAAGACTACAAAAAGGGCCATTCAACTTTATTTTAAATATCACACAAAAATAGTATCTTCTTTCAACTGAATGCTCCACCCTAGTGTGTCATGGTACCAGCTCTCCAGCAGCACACTAATTTCAGAGCTTACAGCCTACTTTGCCTGGGGTTACTTTGTCAGAGCTTCTGCCTACTTTGGTCAGAATTGGCTTAGAACTGGGTGAGACTCTGCCTGCCTGAGAGAGGAGGGACTTGAGCCAGGAGAGACCAGGGGAGGTTAGGTCTGGCAGATGGTAACAGTAAAGGCCAACGTTAATGGGGCACTCACCACGAGTCACACCTCTTCTCAGCCCTTCACAGAGGTCAGCTCACTTAATCCTCACACAAATGTATGAGCTAATTACTGCCTCCATTTTGCAAATGAGAAAACTGATTTTTCTAGAGGTTAAGAGAAAGGACTGAGTCAGAGACCCAAGTGTGAAGCTTTACCACTGACTAGTAATCTAAGCTCTTTCAGCCTCAGTTTTCTCATCTTTTAAAAATGACTGTAATAATAGCTACTTTGCTACATTTTTGTGAGAATTAAATGAGATAGCACATGGGAAGTGCCTATCAGGGTTTCTGGAACAGAATACATGCTCAATAAATGGTCTATTATTTTTCCCATTCATACTTGACTCTCAACCACAAGCCCTCTTGGGCTCACTGCCCCTCACTTAATTTTCAGTACTTCCTATGATAGGCTGAATAAAGGCTCCCCAAATATGCCCAGGTGGTAATCCTCGGACCTGTGAATGTGTTATCTTACATGGTAAAAGGGACTTTGCAGATGTGATTAAACACATTTTGAGATGAGATTATCCTGTGTTATCCAGGTGAGCCCAGTCACAAGGGTCTTCATGAGAGGGAGGAGGATTGAAGTCAGAAAAAGATATGATAACAGAAGCAGGGTTTAGCATGATCTGTTCTGAAGATGGAGGAAAAAGCCATGAGCCAAGGAATGCAGGCAGCCTCTAGAAACTGGAAAAGACAGGAACACAGCCCTGCTGACACCTTGATATTTAACTCCATAAGACCCATTTCAGGCTTCTGACGTCCAGAACTATAAAAATATTTTAAAGTGTGTGTTGTTTTAAGCTACCAAGCGTGTAGTGTTTGTTACAGCAGCAGTAAGAAACTAATACACTCCCTAACTGAAAAACAAGAGTGTGGACACCAAGCTGCACACCTCCATCGACCTCAGTGTCAAAGCCAGACCAGCTCCAGGGTACTCACCTGGCAGGCTGCCCTCAGCCCTTTAGCTCAGACAGCCGTAGGCCTGGTGAAACTAAACCCTGTGTAGCTGGGATTTTTGTGTGGTGCTTTTTTTTCTATTCTTTTTTTAATTTAAAGAATAGATTTTGAGGAGAGAAAAAACATGGGGCAGAGAAGTATGGAATAGAAAACGAATACAAATGCAAGCTGTTTTGCTAGTTGCTTTTTAACCACAACAAACTAGTACCGGCAGCACCAGTACAAAAGACCGCAGTAAAGGTTCAAAGATCAAGGTGTTCTCTTAGCAAGGCTGAAGAATTCAGTCTCTGGTCTTTGGAATTTAGGCTGCAGTCCCTATTTGTGGGGAGATCCCTGGGTGCCTGGCACAATCCATGTTTTCAGTCGGATTTGAACAGAAGAATGGCCACTTGGCCCAGTGGTGGAAGTGGATGCGGTGTTGGGTATCCTGTGTCACGTGAGTACCGAAGTTCCTCCCCTTCCACGCAGCGCCAGGTTGGGGTGTACTTCTTAGCAGACTCCTTGCGGTTTGGGGCCGCAGTGCCCTCCTCTAGGTCGTACTTCTCCAGCCCCCAGTACCGCACTCCACTGAGTCCTGCGGCATCTGCTCGGCACCGCTGCATTTTTCATCACGGCCTTCCGGTCGCAGGTGGTTCCTTTAGGGCCAGGTCTGGCCGACAGCTGTGGTCTCCTAAGGGAGACCTAGCGGGCACATCTAAGCCTGAACCAAACTCTCCTGGCTTGACTGGCGCTAGCCTCTGCCTATGCCTGGACTTTGGTGTGGAAATGGGTAAATTCGGGCAGTGAGGGTCCATCCCACAGCACTGTGAAAAATCTGTGCAAACCCGGCTACTTCTTCCTGGTCTGGTAGCCCACACAAGCAAGAAGGGCAGGAGTTGAGGATTCCTGGAAGAAATAAACCATGCACCCCAGCATGCAGGAAACATTTGTGCTGTTCTAGGAAGGGAGCATACCTCAGAGGATGCTACAAGAGGAGGAGTAACTGCCCAGCCCAGGAGTCTGGCTTAGACTAGCCCCCCTCACCCCAGGAGCCAGGCAAAGTCCCTCCACCTCCTACAGGACGCCATCCTGGCCCCCCATACTCAGAGCTCTCCTGGACTAGGGAGGAACACATGTGGTCCCTTCAACCAGACCCCTTCCCTCAACCCCAATCATTTTCATTTGTTCCTTAACCATAGACATTTAAAGCAGGCAGGGCTGGGATTCTCATTTTACTGATGGAGAAGCATATTCAAATGGAACAAATGGCCAATGTGCAGTGGTTCAGATGCTTAGTCCAGGGCTCTTTCCATTATATTTCAAACCCTCCTTTTTATATGCAAACGAGGCCAAGTGTGTCGGTGACACTTTCCTACAAAATGAAACAATGCTGTAATAACAAGGTCTTAGGGAATTAATGGTACTAAATGGGTAATTTGGGTTTAATGTTAAATCCTGGAGTGGGTGACCCAGGGCCAGAAAGAGTGGCTTTCTGCGTGTCACCTCTGCCATCTGGTGACCAAATGACAATATAACTAAAACAACTGTGTATTGATACTGTCATCATAGAAAAGTCACGCATGACCCAGAAGCTGAGTGAATGATTTGAGTGTGAGCTCTGACTTTTAGGGCCTGAGATAATAAAAATAAAATGTTAAGTCTACAAATAAAGGTCAGAGTTTTTCCA
Source organism: Mesoplodon mirus (assembly GCF_964341445.2). Lineage (NCBI taxonomy): Eukaryota > Metazoa > Chordata > Mammalia > Artiodactyla > Ziphiidae > Mesoplodon > Mesoplodon mirus. The sequence continues at coordinate 60,049,884 of NC_138990.1, forward strand.
CAATTATTTCTGCTCAGGGTGAGGAACCTCATAGTTTACAATGGAAGAACCCCTTCATCCATTTAGTCAACGAATATTTATTCAACATTATCTTAAGTCAGTTCCCAAGGAAACAGATTCTAGGCAGAGATTTGCATAAAGGAGGGTTACTGGGGAGTACTCTTGAGAACAACTTTCGTAAGGACTTGAGGGAAACAGAACTGGTCAGAAAGGGTTGAAAGGGGATGAATTTGCTACAGAGGCCTTAGCCAATCCTACTGGGAGCTCTGGTGTTGGCTTGGCAAGGGACAGAGGCTCTGTCCTGCATGAACCAGTTATTGGATCAGGTAATGAGCTGTCGCAGCTGAGACTAGCCACATCTGAGGGAATGAATGCTTTGGCCCTAAAGTGGAGACCTGGGCAGCACGTCGCAGCATCCACTACAGACCCCCCTACTATGTTGTGTGCACTGTGCCATGGTCTAGTGGTATGATATTGAACAAGACAACATCTCTGCCTTCAGAGGTACCCACAGGTGCATAGTTAAAGAATAAACAAACAAATGTAGAAAATTATCTTGTAGCTAGAAAATGTATCCCATAAACTTAACAAAGGAAAATTCCTTGCCTTTTATTGATGGCAATAAAAAGTTTGAAAATATTTAGGGTGAAAAGTGAATTCACTCTCTGCTGATATAAAAATTGAAGAAGAAAAAAAAGTCATCCAGGAACAGTTCTAGAGAAACTTGCCTAGTAAATGTAACTGAAGCAGCTGGAGATTACTTTGGCGTTCGTCTGTAATGGACTGTGGATCCCTTCAGCTCTACCCAAGAATAGGTGATGGGGCTTTATTTCTATCCTGGGGTCTTCAAGTGGTCTTAGCTATTGGAAAAGAGGGCTGCCTTTGCAAGTGGATATGTGCTGGCTGCTGATACTGATTCTGCTCTGTCCACTTGGTACCCCTGACCCAATCCCATTGTCCCAGCCATCCTCTCCCCTACGCCCCCTTTGTCCCTCCCCTTCTCCCACCTGAGGAATCTTTATTTCATCTCAGAGAAAAGTACTTGGACTTGCCTGTTATCCCAGCCTGTTACTTATAGCATGACAATGAACTCTATACCTTGTGCTCTTTAGGGCTTAAAAATTTGAAATGCACAAAGCTATTTCTCTGCTATGGGTTTCAGAAAAATCATGTGGGACTTAAAAAGCCAAAAATTGCCTTCCTTCTCCTCTGGTTGAGCTGTGGTGTCCATTCCCTGAAGCAGGAGGGGTGGCCTTGTCCTAGAGGTTTGGGTAGGGCAGGGGACCATAATAGAGGTACCTGTTGACCATTCTAAACTCTCTCTATTCAGAGCTTCAGATGCTGGCCTTCAAATGAACATCTCTATTTGGATGCCCTGCTTCAAACTCCTATCTGTTTTTGCTTTACTTCTAACTAACTAGCTCCTTCCCTCGAATTCTCCATATAACTTGTGCCCTAAACAAGCGAAAACTCTGAGAATCTTTCTTTCCCTTGAACTCCACTCCCTCCCAGCTGACTAATCACCAAGTTCTAGATAGTTCCATATTTGCTATCATTGTCCCAATTCAAGACACTGCTAACAACCTCCTTACCCTCGCACCATTGACATTTTGGACCAAATAATTTCTTGTGAAGCTGTCCTGTGCATTTTAAGATGTTTAGAAGCATCCCTGGTCACTACCCACTAGATGTCAGTAGCACACCTTTGTTATGAGAAAAATGTGTCTGGACTAGTACTGTGTTGGGCCATGTTGGAGCCTGAGGCAAAAGGAAAAATCTGTGCCCTATATACAGTTATCAAAATGTCCTATCATATTTTGAACCACGTGGAAAAAGTTAATGAAAGTCCTACAACAGCAAGAAGACTGAATTTATTCTATGCTAATGTAAAATTTGAAGGAAAAAAAGAAAGACATCCAGAAACCATTGCAGAGAAACTTTTCAGGGCCCAGTACAAACTAAAAATACAGGGCCCCTTCTTCAAAAATTATGAAGAATTTCAAGACAGTGACAGCAAGAGCAGTAAACCAATTGGGGGGCCCCTCTAAGTGTGGGGTCCTTCTGCATGTGGGGCCCTGTTCAACTGCACAAATCTCACACCCTTGAAGCCAGGCCTGAACACCACATTACCCAATTCACCTGCTGGGAAATGTGACAGTTATGTGGGCCCTGGGAACCCCAAGCAGATTGGAAACAACTGTTCCCATTGCACAATAACACAGGGCCCTAAAACACAACATTGTGAGTTTTTGGCATTCATTTTAATTTTTTCAAAATGTTACATTAACATATTATCTTGGTTACTGAGGATTTTGGCACCCTCTTAAATTTTGCACCCAAGGTGAGTTCCTTCTTAATCTGAGCCCTGCTCCAGACTTTGTCAAATGTTCCTGCTGATTTAGAGCAGTGATTCTCAAACTTTGGCCTGGATCAAAATCACCTGGAAGACTTGTTGAAACAGACTGGTGGGGCCCAATCCCAGAGTTTCTGACTCAGTAGATCTGGAATAGGGCCTGAGAATGTGCATTTCTGAGTCCTCAGGTAATGCTGAAGCTGCTGGTCCAGGGCATACTGAGAACCACTGCTTTAGAGCCATCCTTCATGTCATGCCAGTGAGAATGATATTTCGAAAATACAAGGCACTTCTCTGCTTAAAAAGTGGTCCCCATGTCCTATAGTATACAATAGATGCTACTTGGCATGGCATATATTACTCCTATGGACCCCCTATTGTGCCCCCCGCATGATGCTCTAGTAATATGGGACTGGATAACTCTTATTAAACATCCCTTAACACTCAAATCAGCAGTCATCATCTTTAGAAACCTTTTTTAGGCCTTTATATTGAGTTAGGTGTCTTTTCTTTAGCATTTAGCATTGTTTGTACTTTGCATAATTACTAACTACTAGTTAAAACTAATTACTAGTTAAAATAGCATGGCAGCAAATGTGAACCACGTTGGGGACTAGTGTTATTTAACTAAATTGTGGTAATTGAAACTTGTGCATGTTGAACTCTGCAAAGCAAGGACCATCTGGACCATCTATTTCCTAATGTTTTCTTTTATATCCTGTAATAAAGGCACAGGGATGGAGAGAGTGCATTCAACCTTTTGGTCCACGAAAATTATATGCTAAATGCTAAATGCATTTAGCATTTAGCTCTCTATTAGCATTGAACTTGGTACAAAAGTCTACCCCATCAGAGAGCAGAATCCTGGAGGACTAGGCTTATCTTTATTCCTCTAGTCCCTGCTATAGTCTGTTGCAAACAAGTGCTCCAATAGCATCTAAAGAACTGAGCTGGACTTACCCAAATGCCATTCTGTTATAGCGGAGTAAAACAAAGAGAAAAAGACTATGACCTCATGTGACAGCTAGAGATTTAGTGCACAAGGGGAGCACAGCCGAGTCTCGAGAGTCTTGAGGTTTAAGAGTCTGGCAGACAGTTTTCCAAATGTCTATAAGAGTCAAATGCTTCTTTAATGGAAAATTAACCCTTAATGTGTAACTGGTGACCTTTAGATCCTACTGATAGTAATATTCATATAAGCTATGAAAGACAACAGCTAGGGAAGAAAAACTTGAAGCATTGGTTAGAACCAGTAAGAAATGCAGTCAGAAAGAAAGAGCAACAGTAGAATAGAATGATCTAGGATAACGTGGATAGGAAAAAAAGAGCACAAGAGAAAAAATTCTTAGATTCAAAGGAAAAGTATTTTTTTTCACTAAAAGGTAATTTTTATAATGTTAAAATTCTTCAATAATATCTATTACATTGAAAATATTTCAAGAAATCATTTGGCTTCATTGCTTTAAAATAAGTTTGAAGAATCATTTTATGGTTCTTTTATGATCAACACTACAAAGTACAGAGCTACCATATGAATCAATTTAAGTGAAGTTTGTTTGGATAGTTGGCTCCTGAGGTCACGGAAAAAGGATCGGAAAATGAAATTCACAGCACCTCAAAGGAAAGAGTGTGCTGCAATCCGCCATGGAAAATGTTAGATGTCTTTTGGGACAAAGTAAACCAAAATTCTGACTTAAAGGTATTACCATCAAACTTAAAGAAAGGAAGCCACATGGCAGTGCTTCAAATCCAGTAATACCTCTGAGAAAAATGTATTTGTAGTATAATTCCAATATACTGATTTCCATCATACACTTTTGGTGTTTTCCACACGTTTTTAGATACACATATTTTTGTTAGGGAATTTGAATACAATCTACCTCATTTGAAATCATGACTGTACATTTATGGAATAAGACTGTGGTGAATACAGAGGTCCTGCTTCAAGGAAGGACTTGCTACCCAGGCTGCTCGGAATTCAGTGACCAGACAGCTTCCAGCTGTCACTCCCATCAGGGTTTCCCTAAACCGTTTGCCATATCCAAGCTCACACCCTTCCATCTGAGTACTGATCAACTGATGGCGTTCTTAATATACTTGTGGTCACTGTGGAACAACTCTGACTGGGGTCATATGCGCTCTCAAACTCTCCATGTCGTTTCCTGAGCCTTAGGGGAGCCTACAATGCAGTTCTTGCTCCAATCCTACATCCTCCTCTTCCAGCCAGAAGTTGGTCCCTAATAAATATCGTGCACATCAAGCCCCATCTCAGCTTCTGCTTTCATAAAACTAATTGGAGACAAATATTAATAAATTTATGGAATAAGACACATTCATGGTTCTTCACCTCCTTTACTACTCAAGCAAGAGCTAGAAGATAGATAAAATCGATAAAATCTATGTCTATATTTATTAGTTTTTACTTTGCAGTCATTATTTTCTTGATGTAGGAAAGTCCTGGGATTTTCTAGTCATTGTCTTCTCCAAGTATCACTAGAATCAAGAAATTACATACAGAATCAGTACTAATTATTCATTCATTCATTCAACAAACATTTAGCGAGTGCCTACTCTATGCCAGCTTCTTGGAGTTCCTAGTGCCTAAGGATACAAAGTATATGAGACATATTTTCTGTTCTCTAGGGAATTCCATCTAGTGTTGAAGAAAAACATTGGTAAGGGCTAGAACGGAGGAAACACTGATTATAGGGATGAGACAAAGAAGCAAGTGACTGCATCAGCTTTTGTGTGGCAGGAGAAGCCACATAGCAAAAGGTTTTTCAGGATGTAAAGGTGATTAAGCTATAAACAGGGTGGCATTCCAGCCTTTCCCAGCACAGGGAACAACATGATGTAAGACATGACACAAATTGGTGCCTTTGGGGAGGGTAAATCTTTAATCTGGCAACAGCCTCTCTCACTGTTCAACCTTTCTGGAGACCAGTCTCTGCGCGAAACACTCTTGACTCTACTAATATTTCACTTGGATTAACTCCTTGTCCTTCACCTCTTTGTTAGGACATTACTTCCACCAGGAATTCTTCCTTGATTCCCTTAAGGTTGGCTAGATGAGTCTGCTGTACGGTTCAGTGTCTAGTACTTCCCGTTATTGAAGCATTTATTACACCGTGCTCTAATTGCCAATTTACTTGTCAGTTTGCCTCTGAATGGACCATAACCTCCCCGAAGGCTACCACTCGAGGTTAGTCACCTCGAAGTTTAGTCATTGTTCATCACCAGATCTCAACATACTGCCTGAAAGATAAAAGCTACTGTTTGTTTGATGAATAAATGAGAGCAGCTAAGTGTAATGGACTTAGGAAGGTGTACTTTCTTTATTGAATAAACACTTATTTGTGCCCATCATGTGCCTACATCTCTAGGCACTGCAAATAACAAGAATGAAAAGAACAAAGAACCTCATGGAGCTTACATTCTAGTGGGGAAAGACAGACAGTAGACAAACTGCTATACATATAAAGCAGGATGGGGAAGGAGACATTTCTTATTTCATATAGGGTGGTCAGGGAGGACCTCGTTCTTAAGGTTATATTTGAGAAAAGTCCCAAGGAAATGAGGGAATGAACTATAAATATTTGGCAAATAAGATATGCATTGGAAACATCATCAGCAATACTTCTTAAAATTACCTCATGAATGTTGGTTCTACATCATGGCTAATTTCTCTCAGCTATTTTGGGTAATGTCATGAAGGATTTTTGTTAAATTCTGACTTTTATTGTGGCTATCTCTTTAGGTACTAGCAAAACATCTCAAGGTTCTTTATTTCACAGTGCATTTTGCAAGGATTCCTGTAATGGTCAGAAAACTTCTTTGTTTCTAAAGCCTTTTGAAATCATAGACTAACCCAAACAATACCCACTATTAGTACAAAAATTTTATCTTTTGTTACCTGGCACTGGGCAAGAGCAATTAATATGGCCATCGGAACTGACTTAATTTCCATGAGAAGCTTAAATTTCAAGGGAAAATTCAAGACTGTTCTAAACTAGCCTGCCTGGCAATTTTTAGTTTTTCTATTTAAGGATGAGCCACCACAATTAAATCAGGGATACTCAAGAGAGTCTCTGTAAGGTCCATAAGGGATGTGGAGAGTTCCCTGATAGGGGTTAAGTAATCACAGGGTTCTCCTTTTTTCAGGTAAAGGAAGGAAATGGCTGTGTTAGTGTTGTAGTGATATGGGAGGAGAAATACAACAATATTTTATAAAGATTAGGTGACCAGCTGAAAAGGGATGAGCATTTTCTATCAATAGCAGAGTCTATATAGCACAGGAACCATCAAGTTTAGTGAAAACCTTAAAACAAAATCAATTAAAGTTTTCACACATTTTACTATTGCCGTCATACTTTCGGACAAGGTAGCTATGTTTTGGCTACTCAGTGAAATGCTGAAGTGAGCAATAGGCCTCTAAAGATTACCATGTATTTGCATTAATACCACTAGTATTTATTCAGATTCTGTATGAACAAAAAGGGAAATAGGAATTGTGGATCTAGAATCCTGGAAGACACATTTTTGCGGTACGTGGGCCTCTCACTGTTGTGACCTCTCCCATTGTGGAGCACAGGCTCCGGACGCGCAGGCTCAGCGGCCATGGCTCACGGGCCCAGCCACTCCGCGGCATGTGGGATCTTCCCGGACCGGGGCACGAACCTGTGTCCCCTGCATCGGCAGGCGGACTCTCAATCACTGCACCACCAGGGAAGCCCTGGAAGACACATTTTGATAGGCAGTTATTGTACCAGTCTTTGTGCTTGTACGTGAGCATGCCATTCTTTTTTTTTCTTAAACTTGAAAAGTATCCAATCATAGAAAGTATTTTTATTTAAGAAAGATATTTTACTTAAGTATAATTTGCATTAGAAGATAAACCCTCTTTTTATTGTCAGTTTTTTTAATTCTAAATTTGTTAAACAAAAGAACTCATACAGGTTGTTTTTGTTAAAATTTATTTATTTATTTATTTATTTATGGCTTCGTTGGGTCTTTGTTGCTGTGCACGGGCTTTCTCTAGTTGCCACGAGCAGGGGCTACTCTTTGTTGCGGTGTGCGGGCTTATTGTGATGGCTTCTCTTTGTTACGGAGCACAGGCTGTAGGCACATGGGCTGCAGTAGTTGTGGCACGCAGGCTCAGTAGCTGTGGCTTGCAGGCCACATGATCTTCCCGGACCATGATCTTCCCGGACCAGGGCTCGAACCCGTGTCCTCTGCATTGGCGGATTCTTAACCACTGCGCCACCAGGGAAGTCCCCAGGTTTTTAATTAACTAAAATTTGGAGAATTTTAGACAAACCTAATCATTCCTATTTTCCTTTCTTTTATTGAGGGATGGAGCAAATCTTTGTGCTACCTACGAGTCATTTTAGGGAACTGAAAGATAGCTCAGGCGTTAAAGGTATTTCAGCAGTTCTATTACACTGAATTTGAGGCCTGAATTTAGGAAAGGCAACATCGAGAGTGATTAAAGAGGCAGATTCATAAATATCTAAAGACAAAACAACTTGCAGCAAAGTTCTAAAAACATAGCAATAAGCAACAATGGTTGATAGGAATTCAACTTTCTTTCAAAAGTAAAGACTCTTGAAAAATGATTTAAAACTGTGTCAAGAAGTACCAAAAGTTAGCAAAATAATTTTCTGATCTCCACTGATCTGTACATAAAATAACTTATTAATTTTATAGAAAAATGATCCAAATTCTATTTTTACTCCCTATGTGTATTATTCATGTAACAATTTGCAGTAAAGGACTTATTTTTTCTTTTTAAGATTATTTTTGATGTGGACCATTTTAAAAGTCTTTATTGAATTTGTTACAATATTGCTTCTGCTTTTTTATGTTGTGGGTTTTTTTTTGGTCCCAAGGCATGTGGGGGTCTTAGCTCCCCTACCAGGTATTGAATCTGCACCTCCTGCATTGGAAGGTGAAGTCTTAACCACTGGACCACGAGGGAAGTACCTAAAGGACTTATTGATATGCATTAATATGTACTCAATCCCACATACTTAAATACATATATAAATGTTAAAATAGATATTAATTTGAAGTCTTTAACTATAGTTTCAAAATATAACTAACTTAGTAGTAGAGTAGATAAAACAATGTATATAGCATAGTAAATTTGCCATCTGAACAAACTATAACTTTCTTAATAAAAAACAAAAACTCATATGTATTATCATTGTATATATATTTGTATTTAAAAAATATTATTGTATGTAGTATAATTAAACAATTATATTAATTGCCATATTTAACCAAGGTAACCAGCTTTACTTTCCTCAGACACAAAAGAAAACTAGAAAATTGAAAACCAAAATCTGTTTTTATCCTTTAGCATTTATTTCATATAATTCTAACAAATCTGAGGAGGCAAAAATAACTAAGTTGTGGGTGTGTGAGTAATATCATTTGAATGTATTTGCAAATTTTGTTAATCTATTGTCAATTTAAGTAATAAGGTAACTTAAAATTTTGTTTAGTGACCAATTTTTGTGTTTCTTTTTTTAGGAACTGTCTCTGCATCCAAAGATTTTTTATTAATTTAGTCATTTGTCTAAGGTTTTAAAGTTAAAGATCTGGAAATCATAATCTAGCTAACACATTAAATCCTTATGATTTGTAACACTGTATGAACTTCATAAAACTAAACCCTTTGAACAGACATTGATCATCATTCCAATTAGCTGAATATGATTTTACATGTATAATTTTTTACTTAAAACAAGTTATGGAAACAGTGGCAATTTATTTAATTCATAAAACCAATGTGGGAAATTTAAGATGTTTGAATCACAAGAAATGTGATTAAATGGTCTTAAATGAACCAAACTGTTATGCTGACTTTATTTTTATAGGATAAACTAATTTTTAAAGACTCAATCCCGACAAAAATTCTTCTTTTAACTTAAAGTTGAAGGCTTTTCTTCCTATATTATAGATGTTATGCAGGCTAATATGTAAATATACTTTTTAGTGTCAATAAGAAGAAACATGGTTTAATAACTTTTTTTTCTTTTAGATCTTTTTGACCGCTTACCTGGACTATACTCCTAGAGTGAGCACATAACAACTGATGCATCTTTTAAATTAATTCATCTTTAAAGTTTCCCAAAAGAAGGAAAAAGAGAGGAAAAGAAACAGAAAAAATGTGAGGGAGCTGTTGTCAGATAAATACAAAAAAACATTTTTTAAAAAAGCTAATTATGTTCCCACAGTAAGGAGGGGAAGAAAGGTTAGATACAGAAAAATAAATGTGATGTATATACACACACAAGAGAGTGGTGTGCAGTTGGTTTTGACAGAACTTGAATCCTTGAAAATTTCTATCCAGCCATAAATGAGCACATCAGATATCATTAATCTGTAAATTACAAAAGAAAAAGGGGGATATTTCTTAAGTTAGACAAACTTTTCTCTCTTTTAGGCAAACAAGACAATCTTCTTAAGAAAGTTTCTTCTTTTTTTTTTTGTTCTGAGGCACTTCTCAAATAAACAACCTTGTTCATGTCAAAAGTTCCCTTGATTGGCCACCACATTCCAAACTGTCCCTCATGAAACTGTGCCAGTTAGAAAGTCAAGGGTACAAGTTTGTATATAAAGAGAAAACAGGAAGGCAGCAGGTGTTTAGTCTGGAAGAGGTGCAGTTTTATACTGAGAAAAGCCCTGAGAATGGAATGCTCCTTAAGGACGGTGCTTGGCTAACTTTGTGTCTCCGGAGCTTGGCCAAAGGCCAACTGTAGCTAATCCAGAGCTGAACGAGTCTCCTGATTCACTGCAGGTGAAATTAAACACAGCGGTTCTCAGGGAAACAAAGACAAGACTGAGGAAGAAGTCCTGATAAGGTCTGTAAAGATGACCCATGGAAAAGTTCATTTAAACTTTTTAAGCTGGTCTGTGGAGAACTTTGAACTCCTTAGCCCTCGAGACTTGCTCAGGATGAACTTATAGATTTCTTCTCCCTACAAATATGAAATTGTTCTTTTAAAAAGCTAATTCTGTTGTCTCTGCAAGGAAAGGGAAGAAAGTTTAGATCCTGTCCCTGTAGAGTTTTCCTTTTACAAACAACATTCAAAATGCTTGTCAAGCGGAAGCAAGTGTTGGCTAGAAAATAATTTTGCCAAAGAGCAACACAAAACTGGTTAGGCTTTAAAAAAAAATCATAAGGGATCTTATTCCTATGAAAACAAAATAAACCCAACACTGAAGGGCTTCAGTGAAATACTGGAGCTCAATTTAGTATGTGCAGGTAGAGACACAGGGCTCTCAGATACATTCAGGATTACTGGGTTAAGGGTCCTGTGCATGGTGCTGAGGGCTTCCACTGAATCTTGGTGGAACATCTACTTCTGTCAACTCCCTACAGCCAGAGACCACCAGGAACATACTTGTAGTTAAACAAGTTGGGTTTATTGCAGCTAAGATGGACACATACTATGGGGAACCATGATGTCTCAGCAAGTGGGTGTAAAGAGGTTAAAGTAAGTGGGTATAAAACAAATGAGGCAAAATATATAAGTAAAGTGACAATAGGTAAAGTCCATATGAGTTTTCTCTGTACAGTTTTTTTTGTTTGTTTTGTTTTGTTGTTGTTGTTTCTTTTCGGTACACGGGCCTCTCACTGCTGTGGCCTCTCCCGTTGCGGAGCACAGGCTCTGGACGCGCAGGCTCAGCGGCCATGGCTCACGGGCCCAGCCACTCTGCAGCATGTGGGATCTTCCCGGACCAGGGCACGAATCCGTGTCTCCTGCATCGGCAGGCGGACTCTCAACCATTGCGCCACCAGGGAAGCCCTCTGTACAGTTTTTATTCCTGCAACTCTTCTTTATGTCTGGAATTATTTCTAAAGTAAAAACTTAAAGAAAATAATAAATCTACTTAGGCTTCAATCACATGTGTGTATACATATATACTGAAAACTAAATTTAACTAGATGTCAGCTAGGCCCTCTCAGTCTGTATCGATTTGACCCAGTCTCCTGTCTTGCAGCCCAATCCCCCACTTCACCCAATTCCATAGCTGTGGAAGAATTAAGGCACACTGATGATTTTTGTGATTTTTCTGAAGGCTGATATCCTTATGGTCACTTTGCCTCTGGGCTCCTGTTTTTCTGTTTTGTTTCTGCCCTAAGTGTCAGATGTGAAATTTGGTCCCATCCTCTTACTTATGCAAAGCATTTATGAGCCTTGCGGGCATTGCAAAAGATTTGAGCCTCCTGAGAGAAGCCACATCATGCACCATAGAGTAAATAACCTAAAATCACACAGTAGACTTCCTGTTCTTAAAAAGCCTTTGGCCACACCATCCCTTGGGATTTCTCATTGCCCCTTTACCCTATGCCGTGTCAGCTCTCTGCCATTGTGCCATCTGCCTTCTTGGTCCCTCTCTTTTCTCTCTCAGAAGCAAAACCAAATTCCTCTCATTTTCATATTACTACTTTCCTAGACCTGACACTTTGGCCTTTGTAGGCTCCTTCCTCAGGAAAAACACATTAAAAGTGATCTTTGGGCCTCCCTGGTGGCGCAGTGGTTGAGAGTCCGCCTGCCGATGCAGGGGATACGGGTTCGTGCCCCGGTCTGGGAGGATCCCATATGCCGCGGAGCGGCTGGGCCCGTGAGCCATGGCCGCTGGGCCTGCGCATCCGGAGCCTGTGCTCCGCAACGGGAGAGGCCACAACAGTGAGAGGCCCGCATACAGCAAAAAGAAAAAAAAAAAAAAAAAGTGATCTTTTACCACTGTGTTGGTATGAAAATGAATATATTAATACTGTGTGTTAAAACATTTCTTTGACCACAAAGTTCATTTTTTTCTTTGGATTTTAAAGTTAAAATATTTTCATGGGCCATTAAAGGTATTGTGGACACTGAGCACTATGTCTATTTTGCCTAATGGATAAGTTGGCCTGAAGGAAACTAGAAAAAATAGACACTGTGTTAATGATACAAATTATAAATATTATGATATCACCAAAGTCTGATGTTGTGGTGCTCTTGATATGAAATTTATGAATGTGAATAGCAAATATATATTTTAATTTTCAGTGCTACCATACGTGTAGGTCATAGGGCAGAGACGGTTCATGCCCTACCCATATGCCTAAGTGCAAACAACAAAAGAAAAAACTGATAAACTGGACTTTGTCTAAATTAATTTTTTTTCTTCCAGAAAGTGAGAAGACAACCTACAGAAGTGGAGAAAATATTTGCAAATTCTATATCTGGTAAGGGACTTGTATCTAGAATATAAACCTTATGATTCAATAATAAAAAGACAAATAACTCAATTGAAAAATGGGCAAAAGACTTGAATAGATATTTCTCCAAAGAAGATATACAAATGACCAAAAAGCACATGAGAAGATGTTCAACATCATTAGTCATTAGAGAAATGCAAATCAAAAAGGCAATGAGATACTACTTCAGCCACTAGGATGGCTATAATCAAAAAGATAAATAATAACAAGTGTTGGTGATGATGTAGAGAGAGTGGGACCCTCAGTCACTGCTGGTGGGAATGTAAAATTGTGCAGCCACTTTGCAAAACAGTCTGGCAGTTCCTTAAAAGGTTAAACATAAAGTTACCATATGACCCAGCAACTCCAATGCCAAGAGTTGCTGCAATTCTTCCAATAGAATTGAATACCTAAGTCCACACTAAAACTTGTACACAAATGTTCATAGCAGCATTATTCCTAATAGCCAAAAAGTAGAAACAACCCAAGTGTCCATCACCAGGGGAATGGATAAACAAAAGGTAATATATCCAACTCAATGGAATAGTATTTATCCATAAAAAAGAATGAATTGCTGATACATTCTATAACATAGATAAATCTTAAAACATTATGGTAAGTGAAAAAGGCCAGTCACAAAAGATAACATATTGTATGGTTGCATTTATATGAAATGCCCAGAATAGGCAAATCTATAGGAGCAGAGAGTGGATTAGTAGTTGCCTAGGTCTGGTGTGGAGGAGGGGTTGGAAGGTGATGGCTAAAGTATATTGAGGTTCTTTCTGGATTGATGAAAATGTTCTAGAATTGATTATGGTGATGGTTACACAAATCTGTGAATATACCTGAAACCACTGAATTATACACTTTCAATAGGTAAATTGTACAGTATGTGAATTGTATCTCAATAAAGCTGTTATTAAAAAGTCTTCCAGGGACTTCCCTGGTGGTCCAGTGGTAAAGAGTCCGCCTTACAATGCAGGGGACATGGGTTCCATCCCTGGTCAGGGAGCTAAGATCCCCACATGCCACAGGGCAACTAAGTCCACGAGCCACAACTACTGAGCTCGCACCTCAACTAGAGAATGCACGTGCTGCAAACTACAGAGCCCACACACTCTGGAACCCTCACGCCACAACTACAGAGCCCACATGCCCTGGAGCCTGCTCGCCACAACTAGAGAGGAGAAACCCACACGCCACAACTAGAGAGAAGCCCACGCACTGCAACGAAAGATCTTGCATGTCTCAACGAAGATCCCTTTTGCCGCAACTAAGACCTGACGCAGCCAAAAATAAATAAAATAAATAAAATTTTAAAAATAATAAAGTCTTCCAAAAGATTATTATATTAGGAAAACATGAAAATATTGAAACAGTTATGTTGTTTTTTATACTAGTGAAAAATTGGAAATAAGCTAATTGTATAATAATAAGAGAATGGTTAAATAAATTGGGGTAAAATCTTATGGTAGAGTATTAACCAGTCCTTAAAAATGTTTTCAAATAATACATAATGACAAAGAAAATGCTCACAAAAGAATAGATATATGTATATGTACAACTGAATCACTTTGCTGTATACCTGAAACTAACACAACATTTTAAATCAACTATACTCCAATATAAAATAAAAATTTAAAAAAAGAGAAAATGCTCACAAAATCTTAAGTATAAAAGATTAAAAAGTATAAATTCAGCATACTCTTATAAGGGACTATCATTACAGGAAGAGTTTGATGATGAGAGAAAAAAAGAAAAAGACTGATGATGGATGGTGGGTAATTTTAGTTTTCTTTGTTATATCTTTTTATAGTTTCCAAAGAAAATTAATTTATGTTGCTTTTATAATCAGGAAACAGTATAAGACAAAAGTGACTATGGGAAACTTTAAAAAAAATGTTTCTGTATTGATTTGCATAAGTAACAGGGTAACACAGCACTAACGTTCAGTCCTGGGCCACTATATGAATTTGGTTAAGTAAAGGAAAAGACTTATTGAAAACAAGAATGCAAGTAATTACTTTGATTCAATTGTTGGTTCAGAATGCTGTTGCCAAGCCATCTCACATTATTTCAGCTAGGCTCAAAGCGAACCCACCTCTTGAATTCAGTGAGACACTGCCTCTCTTCTGTTTCTACATATAGCCCTCTCTCATTTTTACAATTCCCTTGTTCCATCTGACCGCTCCTTCTCACCTCAGCTTTTAGGGTTTTCCTGCTATGTATCTGCTATCCTTCAGATAAATGCTCCATGCAAGCTTCCAATACCCATCAAACACATTAGGCTTGTACTTCATTCAGTGGCAATCAAATACCTGTTCAGTCACCCTGCCAGGTTTTCCGAAACATCCATACTGTATTCCATAGGCAATGATTTTACAGTTATCCCAAGGCACATAATAATGTCCTTATAATGTGTCTTTAATTGTTATTGTCAGGGGATGTTGTGGTCAGTTTTGCTGTGTTTTCTGTTCCTTTACTTCTGGCTTAAGCTGTCCCTTTATGCACTGTAAAAAGAGAGAGGGAAAAGTTTTAGTTATTAGCTGTAGTGAGTATCTGGACCAGAATAGCTGCCTCTGCCTGGTAGGTAATGAGCCCCAATACAGTAAATCCTCTGTTCACATTTAATGTTTTTTTGTATGGTTTGGGTCACTGTTTTCCTGTGTGACTCTCATGTGTAGTGTCTTTTTCTTTTTTTTTTTTTTTAACTTCATGGGTCCTGACCAAGTCATTGCTGACTATCCCCCTCAATCTGCTTCAATGGTCTGCTTCTCCTTTCACTTGCCTTAAGATAAGTGATCCGCAAAGCTCCGCCCTAGCTCTTTTCTTTTTCCTCTGTGCACGCTTGTTCTCTCTGTGGCCTTACCAGTGCCCATTAAACTCTCACCTCCACCAGTCTTGGCCTTGGCCTGGCCTCACCTACAACCTGCTGCCCACACCAGTCTGTGATACAGGGGGCCCAGCTCACCTGGTGAGGCTGCCTTCATTCAGCCCCAAAGGACTGAACAGGCTGTTATGCCCTGGGCACTGGGGACACACCGGACAGGCCATCTTCCTGTCCACCCCTCTAGGAGGGCCAGGTTGTTTGTCTGTCTCCCTGGTTCTAGGGACACATTGGTGTCCAGAGTTTGCTGGTCTCCTGAGTTGCAGGTAAACAGGTTGGGGTGCCTGGGCCTATACCTCACTTTGTACCCTAGTCAGCCAGTAAGAGCTTGATCCTACAAGCCCTATTTCTTTTTCCCAATCTTCTTCTCCTTGTCTTTGTTATATTTCCCCAAGTGCTGGGACATCTACTTTCTGAACTGGGGTTTCCAATATCTCTGTTCCAGAAGCCATATGCTCATTCTAGTGGGGTCAGCGTCTCCTTTCCCCTTGTTTCTTTTTGTATTTTATGTGCAGTTGGATTAAATAGCCAGACTCTTCTTTCCTAGTATTTACCCAGCTCCCTTATCCTTGCTTCCTTCAACCTCTCTACTCTTGTTCCCAGTATGCCAAGTGGCTATATGGTCAGCAATCATTCTGCAATTTACAAAAATCTCCCCTCTGTGCAGATTACCTCGAAATGTATACTCAAACCCAAGCCTTTGTCCTCAACTCAGTCTGACTAATTTCCTGCTGGCTCTGTCCTCCTGGATATTTCAAAGGCACTTCAGGTTGCACTCAGCTCATCCAAGCCAGATCTCATTCTTCTTCCCCTAAACTAATTCCTTCTTCTCCTTTTGCTTCTTTACTTTGGTTAGTGGGACCATCATTTCCCAGTTACTCAGAGCCTCCCAGAGCCTCACGTCCCTATGCTCTAATCAGTTTTCAGAACTTGAAGATTCAATTTCTTGAAAGAAATTGAGGTGCAGTAGAGATGACTGTGAAGCCAGAGTTCCCAGTCCTGCTACTTAATGTCTGTACAACCTTGCGACAGTTATTTAAACTGTGTACCTCGATTGCCCCATCTGTCAGATGGGAATAACAATTGTACCTATATCACAGGACTCTCCTTAGATTATATATGCTAAAGCACCCTGTGCATTGCAAGTGCCGCATATTTGTTTACTATTTTTATCTGTTCTACCCAGAATCTAATTCCCACCATGGCCTCCATTTCATTCTCACCATGAGCAACCTACTTGAGATCTTCATTGAACTGTTCTCTTAGCCTCCTCATTGTTCCTCCCTCTAGCTATTCTCTCCAGCACACTAGATAGTGCTTCCTAAAGCACAGCTTTGGTCACCCATTGCTTTTTTCCATCGCCACCACTCCCCAGCTGCCACCACTTCTCACCGGGCTAACTGAAATACATTGAATCCACTCTTGCTCTTTTCTACTCCACTCTCCGTAACTTGCCACATCTGATCTTATCACGTCCCTGTTTTAAAAAACTTGAGCGGATTCTCAGGGCTCTTGGAATAATGTCGTCACAGCCTTGCTACTCAAAGCATGTCCCTGGGACTTATTAGAAATGCAGACTCTTGGTCCCCAGCCCAGGCTTATTGAGTCTGAACATGCGTTTTAACAAGATCCCCACTGAAGTTTGAGAAGCCCTGTTTCTTCAAGGGCCCACATGGTCCGACCCTCTTTCTTCTGCAGCCTTGTCCTGCTCTACTTGTCCCCTTGCTCCCTATGCCTCACTGTGCCCCTGCCTCACTGGCCTTCATTCAGTCTTTTCAATGTCTCAGGCTCCTCCTCACTGCAGGGCCTGGCACCTGTGGCTCCCATGACTTGGGATGCTCTTCTCATTATCTCTTTGATCCTGCCTGGCTTCACACCTGAGCTCAACTGTCAACTAAGATAAATACTACCTTAATGTAAATACAACTAAGGTAAATACTATGCGACAGAGGTATATAGTGCCATGAACATTCATGAGGGCTGGTCAGAGATATTTTCCAACTGCCCCTACTAATATGAAAACATAAAATTCAGCATGTATTTTTTAAAGAGCAGCTCTATTGAGATATAATTCACATAACATACAATTCACTCATTTAAACTGTACCCGTCAATAGTCTCTAGTATATTCACAGAGTTGCACAATCATCACCACAAATTTTAGAATGTTTTCATTTCCCCCAAAGAAACCCCTCTCTCCTTGGCCATCACACCTATCCTCCCCAGCCCCTCATAACCACTAATCTACTTTCTGTCTATAAATTTGCCTATTCTGCACATTTCATGTAAATGGGATCCCACAAAACGTGGTCTTTTGTGACTGGCTTCTTTCACTTGGCATAATGTTTTCAAGGTTTATCCATGTTGTAGTGTTTAAAGGTACTTTTCTTTTTATTGCTAAATAATATTCCACTGTTCATGTATTTTTCTTAGCACAACCAGAAACAGGATACCATTCCACTGTGTTCTCCACAGCCAAATTCAGTTTGTCATGTTTCTAGAAAAAGGTGACAGTAAGCAAATGTTGGCAGAGCCTTACAAGAGTGGCAGCCGTGTTTAGAAAGCTTCTTTTCATGAGTGACTTTATTCACTCAGCTCTCTTAGTCTATTTAGTATTCTGACTCACAAACGGAAGTGATTCTATTTTGGCATCCTTTCTCTTTCTCCTGAACTTAGCTCTTTGGTCTCTACTGACTTGCTGTGTTAAATTTTGCAAGTTATTTAAGCTTTGTTTATTTAACTCCTGTGTGCTCTATAAAATAAGCCCAGTCCAGCCTGCTTGTTTGCCAAAGCTGTTTGGAGACAGTTTTTCATATGCTATGCATCATCAGCTCCCACAGAAGGCAAAAGGAATTTGATGTGTGGGGGTAGTCTGGGATCCAGTCCAAAACTAGTGCTCATCTGGAAGAAATATGGAAGCCTGATACTCACTTGCTGGCCTTTTAGTCTTATTTGTTTATTGTCTTCCCTCTGTGGAACTTTGTAAATCTTTATCTGTTTTGTACTTTATCTATATAAGGTGAGATAAGCTTAAGGAAAAACAAAAAAGATTGTACTGAAAAAAGCCTCCTGCACTTTCTATTGGCCAACCGTGAACCAATGGGAGTAATTTGTCTGACCTAGCTTTGTGACCTGGGGAAGGATTACCCATAACATTCAGAATTCTCTTTTCTTTTTTTTAACCCTGGGATTGGCCTCTCCAGACCCCATCTTGGGATGTAAAATCCAATTATGTTAAAATTATCACTTACTTAACTCATGCGATGCGCTGTGCTAGGTGCTGAGGAGGATACGAAAAGAAAGAAAACAAATCCCTGGTTTCAAAGAACTCACAGTCTAATGGGGAGATAAGGAATGGTACACAAGGCAGAATGAGCTAAGTGCCAAGAGGAGAAAAAAACGTAAATGCTCAGGGAGCAGAAACAAGAGAAGAGATTACTGCTAGGTGGGGCGACAAGCATGGTTACATGCAGAAGATGATTTGAGCTGTGTCTTAGAGGATAGTTAGAACTTTTAAAGGTGGACATAGGAAATAGTTGGTAAATGTTCCAAATGGACTTCCCTGGGGTGGGGAAGTGCACAGCAACAGGCTCAGGTGTGTGAAGGGCAGCTGTGAATAATAAACCTGACAAAAGTGGGTTGGAAGCTATGAATGCTACTAAGGGATCTGTTCTTGATAACTTAAGCAAAAGGAAGCCAATGAAGGTCTTTGTCAGGGTGTACGTCAAAATCGCACTTAAGGACAGTTAACCAGGAGAGAGGATGAAAGATAGACTGGTAAGAGGAGACGCTTCAGGCTGGGAGACCAAACAGGAGGATGCCGAGTCGAGGCAGAGGGAATGGAAAGGAGGTGAGCGCTACAACAGGCTCTGAGCTCTAAGTGTGCCAAAGGCCAGGAATAGAGACTCCTGGACAGAACTCCCTCCTGGGATAGGGACTAGGAGGAGTCAAAGTCATGGCCACACCCCCAGGTGACGTGAGGCGGTCGACTGAGGTCTCTGATTGGCTACCACGGCCGCCAGTCCGGGGAGGAGGCGGTACGCTGTCCCCCGCCCGCTCCGGGCTTGGTGTGAGGCGGGCGCAGGCTGAGAGCCCCAGGAAACCCGCACCAGACGCACCCGGGACAACGGGCGCTGCCCCCGGGGGCCAGCGCAGAGGTAGGCAGATGAGACTGGCCGGGAGCCGAAGGGCGACCCCAGAGACTCCGGTGCCCGGGGATCCCCGCCCCCTCTAGAGCGCGCCGTCCTGGGTGGGCGCGTCGCGCGGAGGATGGGGGCGGCGGGCTGATCCGGAGGGCCGGGACCCGGGGATGGAGCGGGCTGGCACCGGACTCAACTCCGCGCCTCCCGCCGCAGCCTCCGCACTCCACGTCGCTCCCCTTGCTGCTACCAGGACTGGGGTCTCGTCTGGGAGCGGTGGTCGGTGGCTCCTCGCCCACTGGTCTCCCGTGACATTTTGTTTGAAAAGTCGGGGCCCGGGTTTGTGGCGCGGCGCGGGCAGTCAGGGGGGCACACGGCGCTGCTGCGCGTCCCCGCGCAGAGTGGCCCACGCAGTTAGGGATGCTGCGGCTCGGCCTCCGCTTCTTGGGAGCCCCACTGTGGTCTCGGGGGCGAAACTTATCAAAACTTTAAAGAACCATTTTCTACACCTTGAGTTGCCAGAATGTCAAAGTGCCCTTAGGTGAGCTACCATGAAACTGCGCTGTCCCTCAAGTTTTTCGACCACTTTTTAAAAGATGGAACATTTGAGCCAAAAATTTTGACGTGCGAAACGCAGTGGAAAGAGAGGTTGAAACATTTACGCTGGAAAAGTCCTAGTGCTGTGCTACCTGCAGGTCACTGTTTTCTTTGTGAAAATGCCAGTCGCAAGCCTCGACCACACAGCTGTGTGTCCCTGAGGAGCTCTGGAGTGAGGAGCACGGGTTCTGAGCAGTGCTACCGAAGGGCAGGCTTTGCCCAAGTGGTGCTGGGTGGTGGTCGGGAGGTTGCTTAAACAAGGCAAGCCTCAGTGTGGTCAAGAAAGACATCTTCTCTGCTTTAGAAACACACACACATCTCTCTCTCTCTCTCTCTCTCTCTCTCTCTCTCTCTCTCTCTCTCATGGGGCCAAGTTAAGCTGTCCCTTAAGAGGAGAGAATTAAGGAATATGAGTGGCTACCTTGAGCTTCATCAGGGGAAGCCTAAGTAGATGAACTCTTTCTTTTCTTTTTCTTTCCCTTTAGGGATTTGGAAGAGAAACAGGAAGTCAAAGATTCAGAGAAAAGAGCATTCACTCCACAATCGTAAACAGTTTATTTCGTGTCAGTAAATTTTTCCCAAAGTCACTTGGGTATTTGGGAAACCAAGACTTTTTCCTGTCCGCTGCAGTAAAATTAGATTAATTTCAAATTCAAAATCTAGAAATGATGTTTATTTAGCAAGTGGTATAGCTCCCAAAGCTATATCATTAGGCTCTATAAAATCAGTAGTAATGGAAAAGGATGGTGGATATTGTTCAAAATTAGAATCTTTACTCAAGATGGTGCATTAACACAGCAGTTACTTTATATTAACTGAAATTACAGAACGAAATGAGGAAATCAGGTGTCTAGACCTCAGGATAGACCATTAGCTAACCAATCTGTAGTTTTGAATTTTTAAAATTATGACTCTAGTAACTGGGAATGCAGACATTAAATGCCAATAATGTTCTTAAGGTTTTGTTACTTCACTGTAAAAATATGTAATTAGTGTAACTATAGAAATGAATAGGTGTGTTTAACAGAATTTATTTGATGTGTCATTTTCATAGCACAGTACTCTTGGTAAAATATATGTCTGATACTTGTCATATTTGAGATTAACAATTAACTCTAAATTGTTCGAGTTAATGGTGGAATTCTCAGCAGGAATAACCACAAACAATAGATTATTAATATACATCCACTTAAACTGTTACTTTTTCTTTACTCATTTGTAAATATATGCTCTTTATAATTAAGGTATAATTCACAAATGAAAGTTACCCTTTTAAAGTGTACAGTGCAGTGGTTTTTGATATATTCACAAGATTGTGCAGCCAACAGCACTAATTCTAGAATATTTTCATCACTTCAGAAAGAAACCCCAAACCCATTAGTAGTTGATCACCATTGTCCTCTCTTCACAGTTGTTGGCAACCACTAAGCTACTTTCTGTCTCTCGGGATTTGCCTATTTTATATAAATGGAATCATACAGTATGTTACCTTTTGTGTCTTGCTTCTTTCACTAGGCACTTAGGGTAATGTTTTCAAGATTCATCCATTGTTGTAGCATGTATTAGTGCTTTATTCCTTTTTTTGTGGCTGAATAAGATTCCATTGTGTGGATATACCACATTTTGTTTATCCATTCATCTGATGATGGACACTTGGTTTGTTTCCACTTTTTGGCTGTTTGAATAACAATGCTGTTAACATTTGTGTACACGTTTTGGTGTGGACTTAGGTATGCAGTTCTCTTGGGTATATACTTAACATTGGAGTTGCTGGGTCATATGGTAACTTTATGTTAAAGCTTTTGAGGAGCTGTTAAACTACTTTCCAAAGCAGCTGTACTATTTTTACATTCTCAACAGCAGTGTATAAGAGTTCACATTTCTCTACATCCTCATCAACGCTTGTTATTACATGTCTTTTTTTTATTATAACCATCCTATTTAGTATGCAGTGGGAAGTCATTGTGGTTTTGATTTGCATTTCCCCTTATAGCTAATGATGTTGAGCATTTTTTCTGGTGCTTATTGTCCATTTGTATATCTTCTTTAAAGAAATATCTCTTTAGATCCTTTGCCTACTTTTTAACTGGAATTTTTATTGTTGAGTTGTAAGAGTCCTTTATATAATCTGGATACAAGTCCCTTATCAGATAATGTGAATGGTTAATATTTCTTCCCATTCTGTGGGTTATCTTTTCACTTTCTTGATTGTGTCCTTTGAAGCACAAAAGTTTTTCTTTTTAGGTTAAATTTACCTATTTTTTCTTTGATTACTTATGCTTTAGATGTCATATCTAAGAAACTATTGTCTATTCAAGGTCACAAAGACTTATGCCTATTTAATCTACTATGAGTTTAGAGCTTAGGCTCTTACGTCTAGGTCTTTGATCCATTTGGGGTTAATTTTTGTATATGGTATGCAGCCGGGGTCCAAATTCATTCTTTTGCGTGTGGATATCAGTTGTCTAGCACAATTTATTTTAAAAAACCTATTTATTTCACCTTATCAAAAATCAGTTCGCTCTAAATGTGAGGTTTTATTTCTGTACTTTTTTTAATGGATTGAATAGCTCTCCCCCACTACCAAAAAGGATGTGTTGCAGTCCTAACCCCTAGTATCTCAAAATGTGATCTTATTTGGAAGTAGGGTTGTTACAGATATTTTTAATTGAAATATAGTTGATGTACAATGTTATGTTAATTTCAGGTATACTACATAATGATTTAATGTTTGCATACATTATGAAATCACCACGATAAGTCTAGTGACCATCTGTCCCCGTACAAAATTAGTACATTGAGCATATTCCTTATGCTGTATATTACATCCCTGTGACTTATTTATTATATAATTAATATAAGAGGTTTGTACCACTGGATCCCCTTCACCTATTTCTTATTTCCTTATTTCTGTACTCGTAATTTTATTCCACTGATCTATATATTTGTGTATCTTTATGCCAGTACCACACAGTCTTGATTACTGTAGCTTCGTAGTAATTTTTGAAATTGAGTGTGTGAGTCATACAACTTTTTAAGATTGTTTTGGCTATTCTGGGTTCCCTGAATTTCCATATGAATTATAGGATCAGCTTGTCAGTTTCTGCAAAAAAATGCAGTTGGAATTTTGATAGGGATTGTATTGAATGTGTATATCCATTTGCAAGTGTTGCCATCCTGACAGTATTAAGTCTTTTAATCAATCCATGAATGTGCGATGTCTTCCATTTATTTAGGTCTTCTTTAATTTCTTTCAATGATGTTTTGTAATTAATTTTTTTTCATCTTGATCAATGATGTTTTGTAGTTTTCAGAGTACAAACCTTATACTTCTTTTGTTAAATTTACTCCTAACTATTTAATTCTTTTTGATGCTATTGTAAATGGAATATATTCTTGATTTCATTTCTGGAGTTTCCTTGCAAGTATAAAGAAAAACAGTTGATTTTTGTATATTGATCTGGTTTCCTGAAACTTTGCTGAACTCAAATAGTTCTAATAGTTTTTTTTAATGGATTCCTTAGAATTTCCTATGAATAAGACCATGACATCTTAAAATAGAAATAGTTTTAGGTTTTCCTTTCCAATCTGTGCGCTTTCTATTTTATTTTCTGGCGCTGGCCAGACCCTCCAGTATGACGTTGAATAGAAGTGGCGAGAGCAGACATCCTTATGTTGTTTCTGATCTTAGGCGGATCAGTCATTTACCATTAAGTGTGATATAAACTGTGGGCTTTCATGGATGCTGTTTATCACGTTGAGGAAGTTCACTCCTATTGCTAGTTTGTTGAACGTTTTTATCATAAAAGGGTGTTAGGTTTTGTTGAATGTTTTTTTCTGCGTCTGTTGAAATGATCATATGGTTTTTGTTTTCTATTCTATTCATATGGTTCATTACATTGATTGCATTTGTTGAAAAATATGTTTGTTATTTTTAAAACTGTAGAAATTTTACAGTAGAACATAAACAGGTTATTTTAAATGTAGTGCAAAAATTAACCAACATGAAATAGACTCTTCTTGTTGCTTAAGATAGAGGAGTGTCCCTATATTTCTGTGCAGTGATATGAATGGTTCAAGACTTAAGGATGTCCATTTCAGGACTGCTTTTTATTTTTAATATTTCATCTGTATTTTCTTCCTTGTCCACTCTAAAGCTAATGAGGAGAGAAATGAAATAGCAGTAGAATTGAGAAAAAGTTTGTGACTGACAAACTACCTTATTTACTTCTAAATCATTAATAGAAAATGCTGATGTGAGTAATGAAAAAAAGGTCATTAACAAGGCTAATATCCTTAGGAAAAACTCATAAAACAGTGGGGTGGGGCTTCTGTGAAAACGAAGAAATGAAGAGAACAATTTCTAGCTCTACAATAAGTTTCCCTTAAATTATGGCTAGAATTTAGGAGCATCTGGAGGCTTTGAGATGGTTGGGGAGCTCTTAATAAAGTTGTAGCCTTTGTAGAATAACTTTGCTTATATTTATTTCTAAATTATTGAGTGATAATATAAGTATTAATGTGAAAGCTGATCTAAGCACAAATCAATATTTATGCTAGGAAAATAATCAGAGTTAAAAAACTGGTATAGATTTAAGAAGGGGTTATATTACACTAAATATTGGGAAAATAAACTTGGTTAATTTGTGAGGGAGACATATTTTTGTAAAACAGAAGAACAGAATAATACGCTTCAACTGCAGTTCTATCCTGGGGTTCTGAGAGTTTGCTGTCACATATATTCTATGACTAGGACTTGGCTTCTCCTGAAGAGCCATTCCTAATGCAGATTTTGTCAGTTCATAGCAAGGGCAATTCAGAAATACATTATCAAGCCATTTATGAAAATGGTCTGATGAAACATTAACAAACATTTAAAACTACTTTTATGAATCCCAGAGCTAGAAATAATTATGCTTCCAAAGTCAAGCAATAGTTTTTTGCACTTTAGAATTTCAGAACCAGTTCTCCTGCCTCTTGGCTTCCCCTTTACCATGCTTCTCCCTAGGATTCATCTCCTCCAAAAGGAAGGTTAGCATCATCGAAAACATTGATCCAGATTTACTTAATGTAGGTGATTCTAAATTTCATGTTTATATGTTTTCTCTTCTTACACCAAATAAAAATTATCTAAACTTGTCCAGGGTCGTAATACTTTGCCCAGTTAAACATGCCAAAGGATTTTTGGTTTGAAAGACAGCCTTAGGGAAGAGATATGGGAACATATGTATATGTATAACTGATTCACTTTGTTATAAAGCAGAAACTAACACACCATTGTAAAGCAATTGTACTCCAATAAAGATGGAAAAAAAAAAAAAGAAAGACAGCCTGGACCTGGACAAATATAGGGTGGTGGTAAGTAATAAGTCTAAGCCATAATTGTAGCACTGATATGAAGTTTCTTTAGGTTATTCTATGATGCTACCAATTGAATCAAAACTGTAATAATTCTGTAAGTTTAAGAACATGGTAAAATTACAAACGGACAGATTTAAACAATCTTACGTCGGCTGTTGGGCAGAACTAAAGCAATGACAGTGCTCTGTTTGTTTGGTGCTGTCATATCGTCCAAAGTGTTGTTAAGAACAGCAGTAGTTATTTTGTGCCTTACAACCTACCCATGAGACAAATGGTTTGTTATTGCCACATTCCCCATTTTTTCTAGATTGGATAAGCTGAGACATGGAAAGGTTAAGTTAAACAGAAAGTTTATGTAACCCAGTTGGGCCTCCAACCCTGGCCTCTTGTCTCCCCTAAGTTCTTTCCATGAGCTTTCACCAGTTCTGGAATTTATCTTAGAATTAAAAACTTGCGTCTAGATATCGTTAGATGGTGACTAGAATATGTGTGTTCAATGATTTAATGAATTATCCTGAATGCTAATTGATATTATGCCAATTGAATGCTTTCTTTCCTAGAATAAATATGGCAGAGCTTTCTGAGACAGAAGGACCAGTAGATTGGAAAGAACGCTGTGTAGCCCTGGAGTCCCAGCTCATGAAATTTAGAGTTCAAGCAAGCAAGATACGAGAGCTCTTAGCAGAGAAGGTAAGCTTTCCTCCCTCCCCTTTGTTAGTAAACATCAGCTATTTGGGGGCCCATTTCATTTATATTAAATAATCTCAGTACTTTAGGCTAGGGTAAGCATTTAAAAAATAATGAATATAATTTAACGTTTGGTCAGGGATCTGAAGCTATATTTGGCATATTCTTTTGCCAGTTTTATTTTAATTTTTTTAGATCTTTATTGAAATATAATTGCTTCACAATACTGTTAGTTTCTGTTGTACACCAAAGTGAATCAGCCATGTGCATACATATGACCCATATCCCCTTCCTCTTGAGCCTCCCTCCCACCCTCCCTATCCCACCCCTCTAGGTCATCACAGAGCACCGAGCTGATTTCCCTGTGCTATGCGGCTGCTTCCCACTAGCTAACTATTTTACATTCAGTAGTGTATATATGTCGATGCTACTCTCACTTGGCCCCAGCTTCCGCCTCCCACCCTGTGTCCTCAAGCCCATTCTCTATGTCTACATCTTTATTCCTGCCCTGCAACTAGGTTCATCAGTACCATTTTTTTTTTTAGGATTCCGTATATATATGTTAGCATACGCTATTTGTTTTCCTCTTTTTGACTTACTTCACTCTGTATGACAGACTCTAGGTCCATCCACCTCACTCAAATAACTCAATTTCATTTCTTTTTATGGCTGAGTAATATTCCATTGTATATATGTGCCACATCTTCTTTATCCATTCATCTGTTGATGGACATTTAGGTTGGTTCCATGTCCTGGCTATCGTAAATAGTGCTGCAATGAACATTGTGGTACACGTCTCTTTTTGAATTATGCTTTTCTCAGGGTATTTTGCCAGTTTTAGAATGGATTGGACATTAAGACAAAAAACACTTCTTTGCAAATAGTAGTGGGCTATGTAAGAATTGTGTGTATTTGATGAATATGGAGTTCATTCATTCCAGAGAGAACAGCTATAATTTACTTGATTTTACTAGAGTAGTGTGACAACATTTTGATCTACTAAATGTTTAGGAAAATCATCTTTAAAGTGATTATTGTTCGTTCCCTGTTTATAGTAAAATGTGTTTATACTGTATTTGGAAGTATACACCTATTTAGGAATTTGTGTTGACTATGTATCATTAAACTATAGAATTGGATTGATATAATTCTATGCTTCTCTTAATAGTTCCGATCATGTAATTAAAATTTCATTTATGTCATAGGATTTTAAAAAAAATATAGTGTATAAAACTGATAGATTAATTTGTTTGTTTATTCATTCAACAAATATTCATTGAGGGCTGATTTTGTGCCAGACACTGTTCTTAATGCTACAGTTACATCTGTGAAGGAGACTATGCATGTTCCCATTTCCAGAGAACTTGGATTCTAGACCTGCACTGTCCAGTGTGGCAGGCAGTAGCCTCAAGTGGCTGGTGAACACTGGAAATTAGGCTAGTTCAAATTGGGATGTGTTGGAAATGTAAGATACACACCGGATTTCAAAGGTTTAGTATGAAAAAAAGAATGCGAAATACCTAAGCAATAATTGTATATTTATTACATGTTGAAATGGTAATATTTTGGATATTAGATTAAATAGAAAATAGTAAAATTAATTTTACCTTTTTTAAACTTTAAATATGGGTACTAGAAAATTTTAAATTATTTTTGCAACTCACATTATATTTCTGTTGGACAGTGCTGTCTGGATGGATGGATAAATGGTATTAATGGTCATTCAGAACTGATCAGAAGAATTTATAGGTGGTTTCTTAAACTCTAGTCTGCATAATCCTTTTAGGGTGGAGAAAAATCCTTTTGGAGATTTTTAACATCTCCAAAAATTGTGTTAAATCTTTCATTGCTAGCCAAGAGTCTCTTAGCACAGAAGAATTGTAATAAAATCCAGTAAAACATCGTTCGGTTTAACCTTTTATATGTATCATCTTAAATTTTTGTGTATTAACAGCTGTTCGATGGAAAGATTAAAGTTTTCCTTCTCACTTTGGGCCATAGGGTGACCCAGTAATAGGCTTTGTGGAATGAATCCCCAATATCAATTTTCTTTATTTATCACTGTAAGAATAAAAATTATAACTTGAAAAAAAAATCCCAGTTTGAATATCTCCAAGTTGGAGAAGCTTATCCTAACTCAAAGTTAGTGACTTATGCTTTGTCTTTTGCTCCTCTCTCTATAAAAATCATTTCCCAAATCAAAACTACAATGAGGTGTCACCTCACACCAGTGGGAATGGCCATCATCAAAAAATCTACAAACGATAAATGCTGGAGAGGGTGTGGAGAAAAGGGAACCCTCTTGCACTGTTGGTGGGAATGTACATTGATACAGCCCCTATGGAGAACAGCATGGAGGTTCCTTAAAAAATGAAAACTAGAACTACCATATGACCCAGCAATCCCACTACTGGGCATATACCCTGAGAAAACAATAATTCAAAAAGAGTCATGTACCACAATGTTCATTGCAGCACTAGTTACAATAGCCAGGACATGGAAGCAACTTAAGTGTCTGTCGACAGAGGAATGGATAAAAAAGATGTGGCACCTATATACAATGAATGAATATTACTCAGTCATAAAAAGAAACGAAATTGAGTTATTTGTAGTGAGGTGGATGGACCTAGAGACTGTCATACAGAGTGAAGTAAGTCAGAAAGGGAAAAACAAATACCGTATGCTGACACATATATATGGAATCTAAAAAAAAACAGAAAGGTTCTGATGAACCTAGTGGCAGGACAGGAATAAAGACACAGACGTAGAGTATGGACTTGAGGACACGGGGAGGGGGAAGGGTAAGCTGGGATGAAGTGAGCAAGTGGCATGGACATATATACACTACCAAATGTAAAATAGCTAGTGGGAAGCAGCCACATAGCACAAGGAGATCAGCTCTGTGCTTTGTGACCACCTAGAGGGGTGGCGTAGGGAGGGTGGGAGGGAGACGCAAGAGGGAGGAGATATAGGGATATATGTATATGTATAGCTGATTCACTTTGTTATAAAGCAGAAACTAAAACACCATTGTAAAGCAATTATACTCCAATAAAGATGTTAAAAAATATATAGATAGATAGATACAAATCCTTAGGTTACATGATGCCTACCTCTCAATAAAGCTGTTTTATTATTTAAAAAAAGAAAAGAAAAGAAAAGAAATCATTTCCTGGGTTGTACTGTGATTTATCTGGTATTTTCCACAATCCCAATCCCATATGCAATGATTTTGTCAATATCACAAATTATACCCTTGCTGCTAAACCTCACTGGACATTTTCCAGGTATCCCAGGTGCCTTAGCCTCTCAACAGTTGGCCCGCTGTTGACCACAGCCTCCTCAAAATTTTCTTGGTTCCGTTGACTACTTACTCTCTTGGTTTCATTATGGACTTTATAAGAAGTTATGCTTATTTGGGTTCCAATTAATTGACTTTTAAATTCTTAATTTAATGCCAACATTTGTTTTGTTCTTCAGAAGGCTTATTGTAACAAATTGCTTTAGGAGTGCCCATTTGTAAATTTTAAAAGTGTCGTTTTCTCTGTAAGTAAAATTGTAAATAGTTTCTTGGTGATTAATTTATGTTATTAAATTTTCTTTTTTGCCAGTGAATGAATATTCACAGAGGAATTATAGAGGAATTCACAGAGGAATATTATTTCAGAATTGCTGTTTTATTTGCTGTTATATTTGTGGTTTCTTTTTCTCCTTCTCCTCCTTCTCCTTCTCCTTCTTCTTTTTTGTCTTCCGTCATTCGTATCTGTCTTAAATCCTTTGACAGATCTCAGAGATGGAATGATTCAGATGTGTTTCGTACAGTGGAAA
Source organism: Mesoplodon mirus (assembly GCF_964341445.2). Classification (NCBI taxonomy): domain Eukaryota; kingdom Metazoa; phylum Chordata; class Mammalia; order Artiodactyla; family Ziphiidae; genus Mesoplodon; species Mesoplodon mirus. Next base: position 60,079,991 of record NC_138990.1, read on the forward strand.
GAGGATAAGCATGCCAAATTTACTCATGGTTTCCCAGTAAATAATGTCAACACCAAAACGGGAATAACACTTTTCATGATATTTTCTGTTATTTTCTACTATGAAATATTTTTCTCTGGATTAAAAATTATTTTTGGTACCCACCCATGTTTTAATAAAAATACTAAATATTGATTTATTATGTACTAAGCACTTTACAGATATGATTTATTTAGCTCTTATAACAACCTATGGATTAATACGTTTTATTGTTCCCAATTTACAGATTAGGAAAATGATGCTTACCGTGTGCCAGGCAATCTTCTAAGTGCTTTATGTATATCAACTTTTTTTTTAAAAATTATTTTTGGCTCTGTTGGGTCTTCGGTGCTGTGCTCAGGTTTTCTCTAGTTGCCTCTTCATTGCGGTGTGCGGGCTTCTCATTGTGGTGGCTTCTCTCATTGCGGAGCACAGGGTCTAGGCACGTGGGCTTCAGCAGTTGTGGCTCGGGCTCTAGAGTGCAGGCTCAGTAGGTGTGGTGTGCGGGCTTAGTTGCTCCGCAGCATGTGGGATTTTCCCGGACCAGGGCTCGAACCCATGTCCCCTGCATTGGCAGGCAGATTCTTAACCACTGCGCCACCAGGGAAGCCCATATATTAACTTTTTAATCCTTATAACAATGCTATGAGGTACCTATTAATATTATTCATATTTACACAGGAGGAAACTAAGGCACATAAAAATTATTTATTTACCTTGCCTGAGTTCATGTTGAAATGTAAGTGGTGGAGCCAAGATTTGAAAATAGACATTTTGTTTTTAGAGCTTGAATGCTTAGCTGTCACCCTATATGGCATCTCTAATATAGTTTTGTTACCACATTCTTTGTTTTCTCTGATATTCTTACCTACTCACCTATTCTGTCTTCTCTGTTCAGCCACACAGCATGTAACTCCATATCTGCTTGGCAGCACATGTCTGTGTAAGTTAGGATGCATTTATGGGTGTAGTAATAACAGTTTACATAATATTACGTATTTTTCAAAGCAAACCCTCTTGCATTGCTTCTGCGTGCCAACACAACTTGAGTCACCTGTTGCGATCTAGAGGACAGTCTGGTCCCATCTGTAACCTTTAGTTTTGTGTGAGAACCAGTCTGCCCCAAGGCTTCTTCCTAATAGTTCTCCATACCTTCCCTCCAGATGGTTGCAGGCCTAAGTCTGAAGATTCTTGAGAGAATATTAATTTGATTCCTCAGCTCTTTGCCAGAAATTCTGTCCAGCTTTTCCTTTCTGCTACAGTTCTGGTTCTTAGTTCTGTTTTCTTGGCACTGATTTGAGGCATCTAACACTAGGTGCTAACTATGGTTCCTAAGCCTTGACTACAACCATTAGCTAGTTTCAACCCTACAGTAACTCTATGACATAACTATTATTACCCGCAATCTACAGATGCTGACATTAAGACTGAGAGCATTTGAGTAGTAGGCCCAATATTACACAGCTAGCAAATAGCAGAGTTGGCATGAAACCTTAGATCTTTCACGCTTTTTTTGTGATGCAGCTAAAAGAGTATGTGGCACATAGAAGTAACTCATTATTATTTTCCTGTATCCTTCTGACTGGACACACTGGTTAAGTGTACAAGGAGATGACTTAAACTAATGTAATTATAGATTGATGGGAGACATCTTTCTGAATTTTTTTAGGAAAAATGTATGAGAGGATCTCAGAGTGTTTTTATAATTCAAGATGGATTTCAATTATATATACATTGTATATTTTTGGAGATGAATTAGGAGAATACATGGGATTTTTTTTAAACTATTTTTTTCACCTATTTGTTTTTTCCATTACAATTTCCAAGTAACTTCGAATATTGGAACTTGTGAAGAAAAAGGCCTTATTGAAGTCTTGGGCAAGTCCTGCTGTAAGTGGGAGAGGTCTTTAGAGGAATTTAAGGAATGGTGTTGGAAATATCTCTAGTATGCCAAACATAAACTCTTTAGGGAAGCTGAGATTTAAGTAATTTTCCTACTTTACAGTATTACTAGTTCATTTTCGGAGTCAGGGAGGGAAAGGGAAAGTTTCTTTTTCAGTTGAAGTGAATGTTATTTCCTATGGGTTAGATTTTCAGTGAAAAGGAAAAGGTGAAAAATATGAATTTTCCCTTTGGGCATCAGCATGGACCACATAACCTAATGCTGCCTTTACCTGATACAGCATTTCTGTCTGGCAGTTCCTGCCACTTAACCTTCCTCTTGTGAATATGATTCCCCTGAGGTGGTCTAGGATTCTCATCTAGGAATAAGGAGTATCTGGATAGCATTGTATTTGCTTTCATGTAACGGTCCGGTCACCACCGTGATTGCCCTATTTAAACCACACATGCCCTGTTACTCTTTTGCCCCACCTAATATTTCACAGTGCCCAGTGAAAATTATACATATACTAATAATGAGATTTTTCAGGCTAATTTAAATTTCATTTTTGGGCTATTGACTGAGGATATTATTTTTAATAACAAAATTTTTAAATGGTGATAGCGTCTTTCATGGGTTCTATGGGGAAAAATCAAGAAGAGAGATACTTAATGAGGAATTTCTGTCCACATCAATGAGTTTGAAGGTTCTAAAGTATTCTGCCTGTAGTAACCAATTCATTAAATAAGTTTATCTGTATACAATGCATGGAACAATGAGATCACTGAGTGTTACGTATGGTGGTGTTGTGTGTGTGTGTGTGTGTGTGTGTAAAATCTGGACCAGTGGCAGCTTTCCCTCTGCCACTTGCTGCTGTGTTCACAATGGCTACAGAGGGCACTTTCACTGTGGTAAATCAAAGCACCAGGCTTAGAATTTGCTTCTTCATTTTATTATTGTATTAGTGGCCTGTTCATAAAAGACTTATTTTTGTCCAAAGCCTGATATGGATCATTTCAGGTTTCTTTTACTGACTTAGTATGGATTGGCTGTGGAATTGACCCAAGCTTTACATTGCAGTCTACATTGTAAAAGTAAAAACTTACATGGGTATTTCCTGCATTGCTTTTTTTTTCATTTTTAGTATTTTGCAAAGTTATTGCCCAGTTTGAATGATTATAAAAACAATCACTCGAAAAACAAAGTATTGCTTTTCATCCTATGCTTGTGTTTAAACTGATTTTTTTTATTAATTTATTTTTGGCCGCGTTGGGTTTTTGTTGCTGTGCATGGACTTTCTCGTTGCGGTGAGCGGCGGTTACTCTTTTGTTGTGGTGTGCGGGCTTCTCATTGCGGTGGCTTCTCTTGTTGCAGAGTGCAGGCTCTAGGCGCGTGGGCTCAGTAGTTGTGGCTCGCAGGCTCTAGAGTGCAGGCTTAGTAGTTGTGGCACATGGGCTTAGTTGCTCTGCAGCATGTGGAATCTTCCTGGACCAGGGATTGAACCCGTGGCCCCTGCATTGGCAGGCAGATTCTTAACCACTGTGCCACCAGGGAAGTCCCTAAACTGATTTTAAAGTGTTCTAAACTTTATTGGATATACTTAATGTGTATTTACATTTATGCAGTGTGAAATGTTTGGTATTTATGATCTTTAACATAGATTGTGAAAATTTAGTGATTTTGTTTTATCAAAATGTATCTTTGCTTTTAAATAATTATTTGGAAAGAGTTGAAACCTTCATCCATTCATTCATTATTTTTTCCTTTCTTTTATTTGTTCAACACACATTTATTGAGTTTCTGTTATGGGGTATTCATGACCCCTGCCACAACCAATGTTACGTAAGTAAATAATAAACCCCAAATCTGGGGAGAGACTACTTAGGTAGAATTTGGTTAGAATCTCAAATTCTAAATTTAGCCTCTCTTGGTCATACCTCTGTCCCTGTGTTTCCTTCTGCAATAGGTTTCTTGAGAACATGCAACTTAAAGTTGTTCCTATTACGAATGTTAATGATTTTAAGTTACCAATGAAAGATTCCTAGGCCAAAAGAATAGCATGCAAGGGACAAAAATAAAGACAAATGCTTTCCAAGCAAAGATTTTGTGGTTTCACGTATTTGGGACAGATCTTCATATGGTTCTGTAGAACTATACACTGTGTGTGGAGTTTATAAATACCAAAGCTGCTGTGGTTCAACTAAAAGAGCAGTAGGGAATCTGAACGTGAAGACTCACATCCCAGCCATGTCACTGGCTGGGAGCATTAGCTTACACAAGGCATACTCATTCGACACGCCAATTTCCCAATCTTTATAATGGGAATAATGATTTCTGTCTTATGACGCGACTGTGAAATAATGTATTGAAAATTCCTGGTTCCTGAACACTAATTCTAATTTTTTAAAAGTTCTCTTCCCTGAATTATTTTTCTTTCCTCTGAGATTATTTTCCACTTTTATGTTTGTCTGTTTGTTTGTTTGTTTTCAGGTTGCAAGCTTTTCTCAAATGTCTGATGCTGTTTGGTGGTCCATTTATATTTAAGAATGAGATATCCGAAAAGCTGACCAACAATTGTGTATAAATAGTCAGTGCTGGTCAACTGTCAATGTTTGCTTTAGAATGAGTGGGTGGGAGACTGCTTATTACACCATGAGCCCATAAATGCCACAGTTGTTGGACTAGAGCCCTCCAAGTAATTTATTCAGCATTATAAGAGAAGAACATTTCAGTTTTTTAACAGGAAGTAAATGCTTAGCTGCTGCACATTTGGCACACGGGGATAAGTGAGAAGGTTTCAGGGAGTTAGTTGACTCTAAGGACCACGTGTTTTCCATTAATACCCACTATTCCCAGCCCCACACTCACTTCCCCCTGTAGGTCGTTACAGGGCTGTGCAGGGCATTCAGCTCCCAGGGGAGAAGTTCAGGACCCTCCAATCCTTATTCTAGGCTGTGGTTTCTGTCACTCTGCTTCACCAAAAACAAGAGAATTAAGTGAAATATTTAATGGTGAACTTGTCCTCCCACTCCCAGCCTTCTTCTCCTACATGGTTCCTAAAATGCTGACAGCCAATTCTACAGGAGGAGTTTGAAAGTCTCTGGGTAATCTTGTCAGCCCAGGTGGAAAGAGGTAATAATGCTGACATCAGTGGTTCTCCAACAGAAAGTCTAGCCAGATCACCTAATATTAAAGTTCATGATCAGCAAGCTCCATATATGTGTAAAAGCTTCTAGTCAGCTTTTTAGTTCCTTACCTTTAAACATCAGTGGGCATCTCATGAATGACCAGACATCTGATGAAGGCCTCTAACACGGAAGATAGAGAACAACCAATCAGAAAAAACTAATACCGCCTATGCAGGGAAAAAAGAAACAAAACAAATAAAATCCTATCATTTAATATTCCCAGAGAGAAAAGGTATTGCATCCATGAAACAAGGAATATTCGGGAAATAAAAAGAACCCTCGAAAAATTAAAATCATGATAGAAGAAATAGTCAATTTAATAAAGAGTTTGGGATATAAACTTAAGGTAAGTTCCTGGGAAGTAGAGAAAGATGTTGAAGAGATGGAACACAGGAGAGAAAAGAGAAATTTAGAGGACCAGTCCACTATATCCAAGCTCTGGATAAAAGGAAATCTAGAGGGGAGAATATCAGTGAAATGATGAACGGAGGTTTCCCAGGATTGAATGATGCAAGATTCCAGACTGAGCGGGTCTACCAAGTGCCTTGCACAACAGATAAAAATAGTTCCACCCCAAGGCACATCCTCATGAAAGTTCAGAATATATAGACCAAAGAAAAGATTCTGCAAGCTTTCCAAGAGAAAAAACATGTCACATACAAAGGATCAGGAATTAGAATGGCTTGGACTTCTCAAAAGCAATGCTAGAAATTAGGAGATAATGAAAAAATGCATTCAAAATTCTGAAGGAAAGTGACATCAAACTCAGAATTCTGTACTGAGGCCAGTTATGAATTTTATCTGAAGGTAGAATAAAGAGATTTTTAAGACATTCAGGGTCTGGTAACCTTTCTGAGGAATCTCCGGAAGGATATGCTCCATTAAAAGGAAGAAGTAAACCAAAAAAGAGGAAGGCATAAGATATAGTAAATAGGAGATTCAATGTGGGAGGAAGTTGAAGGGCCTTCCCAAGAAGACAGCAGTGCCCAGGCAGAAAGAGGAGCCAGTCTGTATTGACACAGGTCAGAGGCTTTAGGAGCAGCTTCAGGAAGATGAAATTGGTGGAAAATTAGATGTGAATGAGCATCTTGAGAGATGATTTAGACAGTGGTGTGAATTTGGAGTTGAACTATTAAGTTCATAGAAAGCTAAGTAAATAATAGAACAGGACACTTTAGGGAAAAAAGTTATGTAGCAAAGGAAAAAGTAACCATAGTCTACTACATGGTTCCTCTTTGACTATCATACATAGTCACAATAATACTAATGAAGAACAGCGATTTAACCAAAGGTAAGATATAAACATATTGGAAGAATGGGAGTGTACCTGTGTTGATGGCAAGGAGATCAAAGAGCTAAATCTTCATTCTCCATGAAGGAAGTAAGTAGGAAGTCACTAAACTGAAGAAGTCAACAGAAATAGAAGCATGTTATTTAGAACACTTAAGGAAATAATAAGAGCATTGACCAAAAGAGTACAATTATTTTATTAAAAAATCTTATGAAACTGGTTGACACAATGTGTATTTATGGCTTTGATCAACATAAAAAAAACAAAAATTAAATCAAATTGTGAAATAGATGGACTTATTCTTTGGGAGGAGATCTTAATAGGATGTTTCCATGGAAATCACTTTCTAAACAAAATAATTTATTTTGTGTTTTCAGAGTATATCAAAAAGAAGCCTTCTGGGTTATATACTTTGGGGGTTTTTTTGTTTTGTTTTGAAGTATAGTTGATTTACAATATTGTGTTAGTTTCAGGTGTACAGCAAAGTGCTTCTGTTATATATATGTGTGTGTCTGTGTGTATATACAGAATATATACATATATATTCTTTTTCAGATTCTTTTCCATTATAGGTTATTACAAATATTGAATATTGAATATTGTTCGCTGTGTCATACAGTAAATCCTTGTTGCTTATCTATTTTATATATAGTAGTGTCTATCTGTTAATCCCATAGTCCTGATTTATCTCCCCCCCCCCCATTCCCTTTCCCCTTTGGTAACCATAAGCTTGTTTTCTATGTCTGTGTGTCTGTTTTTGTTTTGTAAATAGATTCATTTGTATTATTTTTTAGATTCCACATATAAGTGATATCATAATATTTGTCTTTCTCTGACTTCACTTAGTATGATAATCTCTAGCTCCATCCATATTGCTGCAAATGGCAATATTTCATTCTTTTTTTATGGCTGAGTAATGTTCCTATATATATATATGTGTGTGTGTGTGTGTGTGTGTGTGTGTATATATATACATTACACACACACACACACACACACACACACCCCACATCTTCTTTATCCATTCATCTGTTGATGAACACTTAGGTTGCTTCCATATCTTGGCTATTGTAAATAGTGCTTCAGTGAACATTGGGGTACATGTATCTTTTCAGATTGGAGTTTTCATCTTTTCCAGATATATGTCCAGGAGTGGGATTGCTGGATCATATGGTAGCTCTATTTTTAGTTTTTTAAGGAACCTCCATAGTGTTTTCCATAGTGGTTACACCAATTTACATTCCCAAGAACAGTGTAGGAGGGTTCCCTCTTCTCTACACCCTCTCCAGCATTTATTTGTAGGGTTTTTGATGATAGCCGTTCTGACTGGTGATAACTCATTGTGGTTTTGATTTGCATTTCTCTAATAATTAGCAGTGTTGAGCATCTTTTCATGTGCCTGTTGGCCATCTGTATGTCTCCCTTGGAGAAATATCTATTTAGGTCTCTGCCCATTTTTTGATTGGGTTGTTCATTTTTTTTGATATTAAATTGTATGAGCTGTGTATATTTTGGAAATTACTGGGTTATATATTTTTTAACTTATTTTTTTATTTATTTAATTCTGGCTGTGTTGGATCTTCGTTGCTGCATGCAGGCTCTTTCTAGCTGCAGCAAGCGGGGGTCACTCCTGTTGCAGTGCACGTGCTCTTCACGGAGGTGGCTTCTCCTATTGTGGAGCACGGGCTCAGTAGTTGTGGCTCGTGGGTCTAGAGCGCAGGCTCAGTAGTTATGGTACACGGGCTTAGTTGTTCCGCAGCACGTGGGATCTTCCCGGACTAGCACTCGAACCCGTGTCCCCCGCATTGGCAGGCAGACTCCCAACCACTGCGCCACCAGGGAAGTCCCATGATCATATGATTTTTATCCTTCATTTTGTTAATGTGGTGTATCACATGGACTGATTTGTGGATGTTGAATCATCCACGCAACCCTAGAATAAATCCCACTTGATCGTAGTGTATGATCCTTTTAATGTATTGTTGAATTTGGTTTGTTAATATTTTGTTGAGGATTTTTGCATCTGTGTTCATCAGGGACATTGGCCTATAATTTTCTTTTCTTGTGACATCCTTGATTGGTTTTGGTATCAGGATAATGCTGGCCTTGTAAAATGAGTTTGGAAGAGTTCCTTCCTCTTCTGTTTTTTAAGAGTTTGAGAAGGATTGGTATTAATTCTTTGAATGCTTGGTAGAATTCACCAGTGAAGCCATCTGGTCCTGGACTTTTGTTTGTTGGGAGAGTTTTGATTACTGATTCAGTCTCCTTACTAGTAATCCATCTGTTCAGATTTTCTTTTTCATCATAATTCAATTTTTGTAGGCTGTATGTTTCTACAAATTTATCCATTTCTTCTAGGTTGCTCTATTTTTTGGCATGTAATTTTTCATAGTAGTCTCTTATGATTCTTTTTATTTCTGTGGTATCAGTGGTATTATCTCCTCTTTCATTTCTGATTTTATTTATTTGAGTCCTCTCTCTTGTTTTCTTGGTGAGTCTAGCTATAGGTTTGTCAGTTTTCTTTATCTTTTCAAAGAATCAACTCTTAGGTGTATTGATCTTTTCTACTGTCTTTTTAGTCTCCAATTTATTTCTCCTCTAATCTTTATCTCTTTCCTTTTATTAACTTTGGACTTTGTTTGTTCCTCTTTTTCTAGTTCCTTGAGGTGTAGGTTGTTTATTTGAGACTTTTCTTGTTTCTTGAAGTAGACATTTATTGCTGTGAACATCCCTCATAGAATTGCTTTTACGGCATCCCATGGATTTTGGTGTGTTACATGTCCATTTTCATTTACTCCAGGTATTTTTTTATTTCTCTTTTGATTTTTTTCTTTGGCCCATGTGGTTTTCAGTAGCATGTTGTTTAATCTCCACATATTTGTGAATTTTTTCAGTTTTCATGTAGTCAATTTCTGTTTTCATATTATTGTGGTCAGAAAAGATGCTTGATGTGATTTCAACCCTCTTAAATTTATTAAGACTGATTTTATCACCTAACATATGGCCTCTTTAAATGTATCTGAAATCACAATAAATGTATTATTTCTATGTATCATATTGATGAAGTTTTCATTACCTCCCTGTTCCCATGCTTTTTTTCCTCTCTGATGCTTTGGAAGCTATGGACTGAATTTCTGTTCTTTTAAGTGATTGTCCTTAACTCTTTTTTTTTTAAGGCCAGCAAAAATACTTTATATTGTAACAATAAAACTTGAAACCGAATGTATCAAGGAAACATTAGGGAGTTGGTGATAATTACAAAAAAAAAAAAAAAACCTCTATATAAGGTGGCATTGTGGTAGGGGGTTGGTGAAGGAAAGGATGGAAACAAATAGCAATGGAGAGCTCAGCATCAAAACAGGAACTGCTGAAACTGTTAGGATGGCCAGCACTGGTTTTTCTTTAGAGAGCACTCTTTAGAGAATGAGCATTTTCTAGAACTTAAAAAACAGCACCTTCAATTTAAGCTTTCAGTCAAGCTCTTGGAATTTAGGTAATTATTTAGCATTGAAGATGCTAGACGATGTGAAATGTGTAAGTCCAGTATAAGCCATAAAATGGGAGAATGTCAGGCAACCAGAAAGACTTCAATTGCCCCGTCTTTCCTAAAGAGAACTAGTGGTTTTTCCAACATAATCATGAAACTGCCTACTTTGAAAGCCTGAGGTGGTGTGGGGATACGTTGGGATAGGGTGTGATGGAATCACATTTTGGGTAGATATATTAATACAACTGAAGGAAATCTTTCACCTTGGAGAATAATTTAGCCCTCAACAACTCCTTAGTCTGCCATGGCTTTGCAACAGCAGCAGACTTTTAATTTGTAATATATATAACTGTGTTTTCATAAAAAGAAAAAATATAAGTATAAATATGTTTTAAAGGCTAGACCCAAAATGGCACGATGTCACTTGCACTGCATTCTATGTGTTAAGGCAGGTCACAAAGCCATCACAGAGTCAAGAGAAGGGACAGGAGACCTCACGTTTCAGTGAGAGAAGTGACATGTACTTACAGGCAGGAAAGGAATTGATGGTGGCCATTTTGGGTGGCTGTCTAACCCTAATCAGTCACTTTAATTCACTCAGACTCTTCCATTCCAACTTGTGTCCTTGCTTCCTCACATTACAGCTGAACTCACAAAAGTCACTAATGACCTCTTAACTAGCATATATTTGCATATATTATTTAATTACACTACATTTCATTTACATGTATCTTTCAATATGTCATTTACATATTTTAAAAAACTTTTTATTAAAGTTTTCAAACATATAAAAGTGAGCAGAATATTATAATGGGTCCCAGGTACACATCACCCAGCTTTTTTTTTTTTTTTTTTTTTGCAGTACGCGGGCCTCTCACTGCTGTGGCCTCTCCCGTTGCGGAGCACAAGCTCCAGACGCGCAGGCTCAGCGGCCATGGCTCACGGGCCCAGCCGCTCCACGGCATGTGGGATCCTCCCGGACCGGGGCACGAACCCGTGTCCCCTGTATCGGCAGGCGGACTCCCAACCACTGCGCCACCAGGGAAGCCCCACCCAGCTTTAATGGTTATTAAATCGGGACCAATCCTGTTTCACTTATAGCCTGACCTACTTCTCCTCTCCTATGTTATGTTGAATCAAAGCCTCAATATTATTATTTAACCCATCTATGTATATTTTTAATGAATATATGGTATCTCTTTAAATATTTAGACAATCCCGTTTTGGGACATTCATGGCTTTTATTTTTATCATTCAAATTATAACACCACAACTGCTACCACGTATTTCTTTTTTCTTTTTTTTTTCGGTACGCGGGCCTCTCACTGTCGTGGCCTCTCCCACTGCGGAGCACAGGCTCCGGACGCGCAGGCTCAGCGGCCATGGCTCACGGGCCCAGCCGCTCCGTGGCATGTGGGATCCTCCCAGACCGGGGCACGAACCCATGTCCCCTGCATCGGCAGGCGGACTCTCAACCACTGTGCCACCAGGGAAGCCTACTACCACGTATTTCTAATTAATGAAACACCAACAGCTCTTTCACATCACTTTTACATTTTTTTTGTTTTTTATCCTCATAACTTCCTGTCAGGTAGGTAGAATAGGTTATATTATCCCTATTTTAACAGGGAATTAAGAAGAATTTTAGAGCCCAATGCCAAATTGTTGGTAAATAGTAGAATTAGAACTAGAACCCAGTGTCTTAAATCTATAGTTAGTTCATTTTCAACTAAACCTTGCTAACTTAAAGTTATTCATAAAAGTAATACATGTGGTAGAAATACACAGCTTTAAATTTTTCTGTATAAATATTCATTGAACACCCATTAAGTATTAGATACTATGCTGGACACTTTCCTGTTTAATCGTCACATAAATAGTATGAGATAAGTGTTATCTCACTTTACAGGTAAGGAATGCAGACTCAGGAAGGTAAATGTCTTACCCATCATTACACAGCTTATAAGTAGTGAAATCTGGATTCTGATTTAGGCCTTCCTGCCTCCAAGTTCAGTGCTCTTTCCACTTTTCCCTATATTAATATTTCAAGGACTACCCCTTTTAAATTAAAAAAGCAAAAATACTTTTTGGACATATGCTTTTAATTAACTCACTGTATTCAAAGGCATGTCCATATAATTTTCACGTCCAGCAAATTCAGTTTATTTGTAACCTTATATACCAAGTCCTGTGAAATGCTGTGTGTGTGTAATGCTTTTTATAATGGAAAAATCATTTTTTGTAAGGTTATTTCTTGCTGGCAAGCTTTTAGAATTTTACTGAGTGAATTGTATGTGCAAAGATATGGTGTTACGGAGGATATAAAGGGTACTCACACATGAAATATGTCTTCAAGCAACTTACAGTATAGTTGTGAAAATAGTACAAGGTAGAAAGTAAATGCCATAGGAACAGAAAAAAGTTATTTGACAGTGGCAAAAATAATGCTGCTATCCTTCATACAGGCATAGTGCTTTACAGATGTCATTTCATTCAATAATTTATAATATATTGAATACCTATTATGTATAAAGAGCTGTATTAGGGTGTGTAACAGTGAGGCAGACAGACAAGGCTTCTGCCCTCACTGTTATCACTAAAAATCAAACACTTCAGAAAGAGAAATCTGACAAGATATTTGTATAGTCCTTGTCTTAGTCCATTCAGGCTGCTATAACAAAATGTCACAAACTGTGTGCTCATAAACAACGGAAATTTATTTCTCACAGTTCTGGAGGCTGGAAATCTGAGATCAGGGCACCAGCAACATTGGGTGAGGGTACTTTCCTGGGTTGCAGACTTATCATTATATCCTCACTCGGCAGAAGGACTCAGGGAGCTCTGTGGGATCTAGGGCACTAATCTCATTTGTGAGGGCCCCGCTCTCATGACCTAGTGACCTTCCAAAGGTCCCACCTTTTAACACCATCATTTTGAGTGTTAGAATTTCAACATGTGAAACTGGGGGGACACAAACAGAAAAGTCTAAAGAATAAAATTTCATATAAATACCATATTTTTTAAAAATTGAAGTATAGTTGATTTACAATGTTGTGCTAATTTCAGGTGTTACAGCAAAGTGATTCAGATATATATATATATATACACACACACACACACACACACACACACACACATATATTCTTTTTCAGATTCTTTTCCACTATAGGTTATTACAAGATATTGAATATAGTTCCCTGTGCTATCCAGTGGGTCCTTGTTTTTTTTATCTGTTTTATACCTAGTAGTGTGCATCTGTTAAACTCCTAATTCTAAATACCATCTTAATCAGATATGGGTGAGACTCAAGGTATGCTTCATTCTAAGAAAATTCCCCCTAGCCGTGATCCTGTGAAATCAAACAAATTATGTGCCTCCAAAATACAATGATGGGACAGGTATAGAACAGACATTTCATTCCAAAAGGGAGAAATAGGAGAGAAAGAAGGGTAACAGATTCCAAGCAAGTCCAAAACCCCAGAAGACAAACAACATTAAATCTTAAAGCTTGAGAACAATCTTCTTTAATTAGATGTTCTGCTCTGTGGGGCAGAGGTCTTACCTTCCAGACCCACCTGAGGCATGGTGTGGGGGTGGTCTCACCCTCTGGACATACTGGGATATGCTCGCCTCCCATGGCTTTATTGGGTGTAGCCACACAGCATCTCTCATGGGTTGCAATTGCATGCTGGTGGTTCTACCAGTCTGGGGCCCCAAGGGTGGCCTGATGGCTTCACTGGCACTGCCCTAGTAGTGGCTTCCTTCAGCGACCTTGCCCTCAAGTGACCCTCTGCTTGGGTTGTGGACCCATGGCTCCAGGTTGCTTCATCTTTCTAAATCTAGGTGGAGGTAGCCATGCCCCCATGGCTCTGCTGGGCAGGATAGAGCCCCCATAGCTTTGGGCAGTACCACTTTGATTTAGGCAGAGGTCGGTCATCTGGCCTGTTGAAACCCAGGCAATAATCCCACCCATCTACCACTTTTTGAAACTGAGGAGGCAGCCCTAATGATCTCTCTCTCTCTTTTTTTAAAAAAATTTTTATTGGAGTATAGTTGATTTATAATGCTGTGTTAGTTTCTGCTGTACAGCAAAGTGAATCAGTTATACATATACATATATCCACTCTTTTTTAGATTCGTTTCCCATATAGGTCATTACAGAGTATTGAGTAGGTTCCCTGTGCTATACAATAGGTCCTTATTAGTTATCTGTTTTATATATAGTAGTGTGTATATGTCAATCCCAATCTCCCAGTTTATCCCTCTCCCCCTTCCTCCCCGGTAACCATAAGTTTGTTTTCTACATCTGTGTCTCTTTATACTTTGTAAATTAGTTCATTTGAACCTTTTTTTAGATTCCACATATAAGCGATATCATATGATATTTGTCTTTCTCTCACTTACTTCACTTAGTATGATAATCTCTAGGTCCATCCATGTTGCTGCAAATGGCATTATTTCATTCTTTTTATGGCTGGGTAATATTCCATTGTATGTACCACATCTTCTTTATCCATTCCTCGGTTGATGGACACTTAGGTTGCTTCCATGTATTTCTTGGCTATTGTAAACAATGCTGCAATGAACATTGGGGTGCACGTATCCTTTTGGATTATGGTGTTTCTCCAGATGTATGCCCAGTAGTGGGATTGCTGGATCATATGGTAGTTCTATTTTTAGTTTTTTAAGGAACCTCCATACTGTTCTCCATAGTGGTTATATCAATTTACATTCCTACCAACAGTGCAAGAGGGTTCCCTTTTCTCCACACCCTCTCCAGCATTTATTGTTTGTAGACTTTATGATGGTTGCCGTTCTGACCTGTGTGAGGTGATACCTCATTGTAGTTTTGATTTGCATTTCTCTGATGATAAGTGATGTTGAGCATCTTTTCATGTGCTTTTTGGCCATCTGTATGTCTTCTTTGGAGAAATGTCTATTTAGATCTTCTGCCCATTTTTTGATTGTGGTGTTCATTTTTTGACATAGAGCTGCATGAGCTGTTTGTATATTTTGGAGATTAATTCCTTGTCAGTTGCTTCCTTTGCAAATATTTTTTCCCATTCTGTGGGTTGTCTTTTCATTTTGTTTATGGTTTCCTTTGCTGTGCAGAAGCTTTTAAGTTTACTTAGGTCCCATTTGTTTATTTTATTTTTTGAATTTATTTTATTTATTTTTGACTGTGTTGGGTCTTCGTTGCTGTGTGCGAGCTTCTCTAGTTGTGGCGAGCGGGGGCTACTCTTTGTTGTGGTGTACAGGCTTCTCACTGCAGTGGCTTCTCTTGTTGCAGAGCATGGGCTCTAGGTGTGCAGGCTTCAGTAGTTGTGGTGCACGGGCTCAGTAGTTGTGGCTCACGGGCTCTAGAGCACAGGCTCAGTAGTTGTGGCACACAGACTTAGTTGCTCCGCGGCATGTGGGATCTTCCTGGACCAGGGCTTGAAACTGTGTCCCCTCCATTGGCAGGTGGGTTCTTAACCACTGAGCCACCAGGGAAGCCCCTATTTTTTTTTTATTTTCATTACTGTAGGAGGTGGAACAAAAAAGATATTTCTGCTATTAATGTCAAAAAGTGTTCTGCCTGTGTTTTCCTCTAAGAGTTTTATAGTGTCTGGCCTTATATTTAGGTCTTTGATCCATTTTGAGTTTCCTTTTTCTTTTTAAATAATTAATTAATTAATTTATTTTTGGCTGCTTTGGGTCTTCATTGCTGCACTTGGGCTTTCTCTAGTTGCGGAGAGAGGGGGCTACTCTTTGTTGCGGTGTGTGGGCTTCTCATTGCGGTGGCTTCTCTTGTTGCAGAGCACAGGCTCTAGGCATGTGGGCTTCAGTTGTTTTGGCATGCGGGCTCAGTAGTCGTGTCTCACAGGCTCTAGAGCGCAGGCTCGCGGGCTCTAGAGTGCAGGGTCAGTAGTTGTGGCTCATTGAGCTTACTTTTGTGTATGGTGTTAGAGAGTGTTCTAATTTCATTTTTTACATGTAGCTGTCCAGTTTTCCCAGCACCACTTGTTGAAGAGACTGTTTTTTTCTCCATTGTACACTGTTGCTTCCTTTGTCAAAGATTAATTGACCATAGGTGCGTGAGTTCATTTCTGGGCTTTCTGTCCTGTCCCATTGATCTGTGTGTCTGTTTTTGTGCCAGTACCATACTGTTTTGATTACTGTAGCCTTGTAGTGTAGTCTGAAGTCAGGGAGTGTGATTCCTTCAGCTCTGTTTTTCTTTCTCAGGATTGCTTTGGCTATTCAGGGTTTTTTTGTGTTTCTATATAAATTTTAGAATTTTTTTGTTCTAGTTTTGTGAAAAATGCTGTTGGTAATTTGATAGGGATTACATTGAATCTGTAGATTGCTTTGGGTAGTATGGTTATTTTTACAATATTGATTCTTCTAATCCAAGAACATGGTATATCCTTCCATCTGTTTGTGTCATCTCTGATTTCTTTCATCAGCATCTTATAGTTTTCAGAGTAGAGTTCTTTTGTCTCCTTAGGTAGGTTTATTCCTAGGTATTTTATTCTTTATGATGTGATTTTCCTTGATTTCTCTTTCTGATCATTCATTGTTAGTGTTTACAAATGCAAGAGATTTCTGTGTATTAATTTTATATCCTGCAACTTTACCGAATTCATTGATGAGCTCTAGTAGTTTTCTGGTAGCATCTTTAGGATTTTCTATGTATAGTATCGTGTCATCTGCAAACAGTGAAAGTTTTACTTCTTCTTTTCCAATTTGGATTCCTTTTATTTGTTTTTCTTTTCTGATTGTCATGGCTAGGACTTCCAAAGCTATGTTGAATAAAAGTAGTGACAGTGGACATCCTTGCCTTGTTCCTGATCTTAGAGGGAATGCTTTCAGCTTTTCACCATTGAGAACAATGTTAGCTGTGGAGCCTTGATGATCTCTGAATTACGTTTATGGTCCTTCTTTCCTTGTCTTGAAGAATAGCCCATGTTCACAGCCGTATAGTCCTGTCCTGTAAAATCTAAGTCCAACAGCCTTCCTCATTCCTTCTTCTTCAGTTCAAACGGACTGTTTTCCTGCTGGGGTGGCTGATTCAGTCTGTGGTTCAAACCCATACTAATCTCTTAATCACAAGGTGGCTTGGCCACACCCTGTTCTCTCTGGAACAGGCTTTCTCATTTCTTTCAATATGGATAGGCCAAAAAATTTCCATTTCTGCATCCTCTTTGGTTAACAATTCCATCTCTAAGTCGTTCTCTCTTTTCACATTTTACTATAAGCATTCAAAAAGAACCAGGCCACTCCTTAAACACTTGGCTTAGAAATTTCCTCAGCTATATATCCAATTTCATCACTCACAAGTTCTCCTTTCCACAAAACACTAGGACATGAACACAGTTCAGCAAAGCTCTTTACCACGTTATAACAAGGATCGCTTTTCCTCCAGTTTCCAATAACATGTTCCTCATGTCCGTCTGAGACCTTAACAGAAGAGCCTTTACCATCCGTCATTTCTACCAACATTCTGTTCACAATCCTTAGGTATATTCTCCAAGAAGATTGAGGCTTTCTCTATAGCTTTCCTGTTCTATTTCTGAGCTCTCACCAGAATTGCTTTTAATGGTTCGTTCATGGCAACGTAGGTTTTTTCTACTATGCACCTTAGAATTCTTCCAGTCTCTATCTGTTACCCAGTTCCAAAGTTGCTTCCACATTTTTAGATATTTGTTACAGAGGCACTGCACTCTCAGTACCAATTTTCTGTCTTAGTCTGTTCGGGTTGCTATAACAAAATACAACAGACTCTGTAGTTTGCAAACAATAGAAATCTATTTCGCCCAGTTCTGAAGGCTGGAAGTCTGATACCAGGATTCCAGCAAGATCAGGTTAGGGCCCTCTTCTGAGTTGCAGACTTCTTGTACTTTCACCTGGCAGAAGGGGCTAGGAGCTCTGTGCGATCTCTATTATAAAAGCCTTAATCCCATTCATGAGCGGTCCACCCTCAGGATTTAATCACCATTACATTGGACACTCTGATTCCAACATGTGAATTTTGGGGGGACACAAACATTCAGATCAGAGTGGTCCTCTTGAGAAACTATTAAATCTTTCTAAAAATTATTATTATTTATTTAAATTATTATTATTAAAACTTTTTAGAGAAGCTTAGGGTTCACAGAAAAATTGGGTGGAAGATACAAATTTCTTATATAATCCCTGCCCCCACACATGTGTAGCCTTCCCTATTATTAGCATCCCCCACCAGAATGGTACATGTTACAAATTGTTGACCCTACATAGACACATCATTGTCACCCCAAGTTCATAGTTTCACTCTTGCTGTTGTACATTGCATGGGCTTGGACAATGTATAATGACATGTATCCATCATTATGGTATCATACAGAGCATTTCCACAGCCCTAAAAAGCTTCTGTGCTCTTTTTATTCATCCCTCCCCCACCCCAATCCCTGGCAACCACTGATCTCTTTATTGTCTCCATCGTTTTCCAGAATGTTACATAGTTGGAATCATACTTTATGTAGCCTTTTCAGATTGGTTTCTTTCACTTAATAATATGTATTTAAGTTTCCTCCATGCCTTTTCATCGCTTAATAGCTTATTTCCTTTTAGCCCTAAATAATATTTCATTGTCTGGATATACCACAGTTTATCCAGTCATCTACTGAAGGAAGTCCATCTTGGTGGCTTCCAAGTTTTGGCAGTTATGAATAAAACTGCTATAAATATCTGTGTGCAAGTTTTTTTTTAAGATATTTTTTAAATTAATTAATTATTTATTTTTGGCTGCATTGGGTCTCCATTGCTGCACGCGGGCTTTCTCTAGTTGAGGCAAATGGGGGCTACTTTTCATTGTGGTGCGCGGGCTTCTCATTGCGGTGGCTTCTCTTGTTGTGGAGCACAGGCTCTAGGTGCATGGGCTTCAGTAGTTGTGGCACATGGGCTCAGTATTTGTGGCTCATGGGCTCTAGAGAACAGGCTCAGTAGTTGTGGCACATGGGCTTAGTTGCTCCGTGGCATGTGGGATATTACTGGACCAGGGGTCGAACCCGTGTCCCCTGCATTGGCAGGCGGATTCTTAACCACTGCACCACCAGGGATGTCCCTGTGTGCAAGTTTTTATGTGAACATAAGTTTTCAACTCCTTTGTGTAAATACCAAGGAGCACACTTGCTGGATAGTATGATAAGAGTATGTTTAATTTTATAAGAAACCATAAAAATGTCTTCCAAAGTGGCTATACCCATGAGCAATGAATGAGAGTTCCTGTTGCTCCACATTCTTGCTAGCATTTGGTGTTGTCAATGTTCTGGATTTTGGCCATTCTAATAGGTATGTCAGTCTTTTTTTTTTACTAGCAAAATTTTACAGAGCAGCAATATGTTTGTGAATTTTCCTGTTTTTCCTGGCAATCTCAAAAATATTCAAAATTGAGGCTAAGGCTGCACAAGTGCAAAAGTTCCCCTGAAAACACAATGTAGTTGCATTGCAGAGGTTATGATTGTTAGCATATTGTCAGTAGTGAAAGAATGTGGTGTTGGCATGTGCATGCCAGTTAGTTTTTTGGATAAGGAATATCCTAGACAGGAGACACCATGCTTGTCCAACTGGTTGACATAATGCTGCAGTCTGTAACAATGACTCAATAAAATGCTTTTAGACAACAATACTTGCTTATTAAACATTTGAAATATCTTCACAAAAATTAAAGGTGACATATGTCCAGAGAATGCACTTGGGAGGTATCTATTTTCGTATCCAAATATTTGAAACCTCTTCCAGAATATAGATCCCTGCAGTAAACTTCCTTTTAAAAAATGCTGCCATGTGGACAGGAAGTTAAATTGCCATATATGGTGATAATGGAATGTTTTACATTTTTATTATCCAATAGAAATATAAAGTAAGACACATATGTAATTTAAAAATTTCTTAAATAAATAAAAGAAAGCTAAAAAGAAATCTTCCATTAAATAAAAGAAAGATAAAAAAAAAAATCTTCCATAGGGAATTCCCTGGCAGTCCAACGTTTAGGACTTGGCACTTACACTGCCGGGCCTGTGTTCAATCCCTGGTCAAGGAACTAAGATCCCACAAGCTGCGCAGCACAGCCAAAATAAATAAATAAATAAAAGAATGCTAAAAATATCTAACAACATTAATAAACTGTAAACGAAACAGGTGACATTAATTTTAATGTTATATTTTATTTAATGCAACATATCCAAAATATTATCATTTCATTGTTGAGTCAGTATGAACAATTACTGAGATTTTTATACTTTTTGTATTAGGTTTTCAAATAATATTATTGAATGGAGTGTGTGTTTTATACTTATGCTACATGTCAATTTGGACTAGCCACATTTCAAGCACTCCTGGACAACACAGTCCTATTATTTCCCAGCCCTCTGTCATTTTCTGAACCATTTGAAGGCAAGAAAATCAGTGTGTCATTGAAATAATGTCCAAATGCCCTGAGCTGGCACACACCATCCATCATTACTTTTATCTTTTCAGGAGTCAGTCCATTAAAAGTAATAGCCGTATCTGAACAGCAGGCTTCTGCTACTTGCTGAGGGTTACTAGACATTGTCTCTTGAATAAGACATGCAGTAGTTTTGTATTTATAAATAGAGTTCTTCCTTCGGAATCCTCTGCATTTTCTGCAAGAACTCCTGCATATTTCAGGCAGACTGCCAGTTGCATATCTTCAGATAACTTCCAAATCACACTTTGATCTGCACACTTTTCAGACTTATTCAGAAGTCTGTTAAGTCTTTTCATAGCTCTATACTTAAAAAACAATTCCTTCTTCCATAGTCACATATTCAAGGTCACCAGATGTTATAGTGTGGCCCACATAGAAAGGTTGTGATGCATCTCTAGTAAACAGAAGATACTTTATTTTCAATGACAGTAAATGTAGTGGGATGTAGAGGAAAGAACCAGTTGTAGTTGTTGCCGTGCTTCCCAAAAACATATTTGTACCTTTTCCTCATCTGTGTCCACATGTCATTTTTTATCTTAAACAAACCATCATTTTTAGTACTGTAGCGCTCTGTTTTGTCACAGCGTTTGGTCTGAGTCTCTTTCAGTACAGCCCAATAATACTCATCATTAGGTTCTACAAGGATGGTAGAGTAAATACAGATACTTTTACTGAGCTCCATGCGTTCCACTTCTGAAATGTTTAAGAAATCTTTTGTGTTAGGTGGGTGAAGGTGATGGTGCTCATGGTCTTGAGTTTTACTTGTGTCGAATGGTAATTGAACATAGTTATCAAAACAGAGCAAATTCTCCCAACCAGTGTACGCTTAAAAAATGATACAGTACAATCATAACAGAAACCATCTTTCAGGCATTGAGAACAGTGCACACCTCAGTTGGGGTCCCTGTCACCCAGGCGGTCCAGAGAGGGCAGCTCCCTGCTGGGCCGTTGTACCTGCAGGAGGCCGCTTCTCTGTGGTTTTCGAGAAGGGGGCAGGTCTGGAGTGTCGGCTATGGGGTGGTACCCAGGGTGCTGTGAGTTTGAGATGCTCTGGAAGTTCAGGGCGTCTGGGAATATCAGCCAACAATAAAATTGATAATGAACACAGACTGAGCCACAGACGGCTCTAGTGTTGACCAGACTTCAATACTCAGCAAAAAATTTAGTTTTACATGCTGTTTGTGTATGATGTTAACTTGCATTGGGTCCAATTTAAGACTTTTGTTTATTTTACTTATAATATTTATTTTACTATTTCACTTTAACTCTCCAAACTTTTTTTTATTTTCCACCCTCTAAAATCTCCAAACTTTCTCTTCTCCACAGACCTTTTAAAAAATACCCAGATATTTTTCCATTCTCTGTGCTGTATGCTTTTGTGGACATGTGTGTTTAATCAGAGTATCTTCTATACTCTTTCCATCATGATCTGTAAGAATTAAAACTCCTTAGTTGTGACTTAAACATACCACCTATGGAGTTTATGAGAATATACCACTTTCTGATATCACTGGGACTTTTTTTTCCTATATTAAGCCTGTGTCAATGTATCTTTTCTTTTGTTTTTTTTGTTTGTTTGTTTGTTTTTTGCGGTACGCCGGCCTCTCACTGTTGTGGCCTCTCCCGTCGCGGAGCACAGGCTCCGGACGCACAGCCTCATTGGCCATGGCTCACAGGCCCAGCCACTCCGCAGCATGTGGGATCTTCCCAGACTGGGGCACAAACCCGTGTCCCCTGCATCGGCAGGTGGACTCTCAACCACTGCGCCACCAGGGGAGCCCTTTTCTTCGTCTTAAAATTTTTTATTATTTATTTTTTATTGAAGTATAGTTGATTTACGATGTTGTGTTAGTTTCAGGTGTACAGCAAAGTGATTCCATATATATATATATTCATATATATATATATATATATTCATATATATATATATATATATATATATATATATTCTTTTTCAGATTCTTTTCCCATATAGGTTATTACAAAATATCGAGTGTAGTTCCCTGTGCTATACAGTAGGTCCTTGTTGTTTATTTTATATATAGGAATGTTTATATGTTACTCCCAAATTCCTAATTTATCCCTCCCCTGCTCATTGGGAATTTTTTTTTAACATCTTTATTGGAGTATAATTACTTTACAATGGTGTGTTAGTTTCTGCTTTATAACAAAGTGAATCAGCTATACATATACATATATCCCCATATCTCTTCCCTCTTGCGTCTCCCTCCCTCCCTCCCACCCTCCCTGTCCCACCCTTCTAGGTGGTCACAAAGCACCGAGCTGATCTCCCTGTGCTATGCGGCTGCTTCCCACTAGCTATCTATTTTACATTTGGTAGTGTATATATGTCCATGCCACTCTCGCACTTTGTCCCAGCTTACCCTTCCCGTGTCCTCAAGTCCATTCTCTAGTAGGTCTGCATCTTTATTCCCATGCTGCCCCTAGGTTCTTCTTGACCTTTCTTTTTTTTTTAGATTCCATATATATGTGTTAACATACGGTATTTGTTTTTCTCTTTCTGACTTACTTTACTCTGTATGACAGACTCTAGGTCTATCCACTTCACTACAGATAACTCAATTTCGTTTCTTTTTATGGCTGAGTAATATTCTATTGTATATATGTGTCACATCTTCTTTATCCATTCATCTGTTGATGGGCACTTAGGTTGCTTCCATGTCCTGGCTATTGTAAACAGAGCTGCAATGAACATTGTGGTACACGACTCTTTTTTTTTTTTTTTTTTTTTCTTTTTTTTTGCGGTATGCGGGCCTCTCACTGTTGTGGCCTCTCCCGCTGCGGAGCACAGGCTCCGGACGCGCAGGCCCAGCGGCCATGGCTCACGGGCCCAGCCGCTCCGCGGCATATGGGATCCTCCCAGACCGGGGCACGAACCCGTATCCCCTGCATCGGCAGGCGGACTCTCAACCACTGCGCCACCAGGGAGGCCCACACGACTCTTTTTGAATTATGGTTTTCTCAGGGTATATGCCCAGTAGTGGGATTGTTGGGTCATATGGTAGTTGTATTTTTAGTTTTGTAAGGAACCTCCATACTGTTCTCCATAGTGGCTGTATCAATTTACATTCCCACCAACAGTGCAAGAGGGTTCCATTTGTTCCACACCCTCTCCAGAATTTATTGTTTGTAGATTTTTTGATGATGGCCATTCTGACTGGTGTGAGATGATATCTCATTGTAGTTTTGATTTGCATTTCTCTAATGATTAATGATGTTGGACATTCTTTCATGTGTTTTTTGGCAATCTGTATATCTTCTTTGGAGAAATGTCTATTTTTGATCAACAAATCAAATATGACATTTGAGATCTTACTATTCTCTTAGATTTAATTTATTGTTCTTAATATGTGTTAACCAGTGATTTCTAACATATAGTCCAATGAAGAAAATTCTATTGATGAATACTCATGTAGTATATATTACATTGTATTAGAAGTATCAAACCTTTGGTATTTTGTTTGATCCATTTTTAAATATGCCCTGAAAGAGCTTTTAATGTGCTAAATTGTATGCAATTCATATTCACTGAAGTACTTTAAATGTTCTTAAAGAATTCCAAAAGGGAAATATGAATTTTTCTATTTTTTGTATCTTTTCTCACCTTTCAGATGCAGCAGCTTGAGAGACAAGTTATTGATGCTGAACGTCAAGCAGAAAAATCTTTCCAACAGGTAGGGTATAGTTTTAGTTAAAAAATTGTTTTCTGGGCTTCCCTGGTGGCACAGTGGTTGAGAGTCCACCAGCCAATGCAGGGGACACGGGTTCGTGCCCCGGTCCGGGAGGATCCCACGTGCCGCGGAGCGGCTGGGCCCGTGAGCCATGGCCGCTGGGCCTGCGCGTCCGGAGCCTGTGCTCCGCAGCGGGAGAGGCCACGACGGTGAGAGGCCTGTGTACCGCAAAATAAATAAATAAATAAATAAATAAAATTGTTTTCTGCCTCTACCAATATAAACATTGTTTTGCCCAAAACAATCCTGAAAATAGTCTTCAGCTGTCCTCCTCATTGTATCATTTTTACTGTTCATGAGCTGGTTCCATAGAGAAAATGGAGAATCTAACTTTGTTTTGCCCCTTAATAAATTTTCAAAAGGACAAAAATGCTTCTATTCAGAAGTTTTATCTTACTTATGAAAAAAATCAAATATGACTTTTATGGTTATGCCTAACCATAATGACATTTTATGTATAAATATGTTCATGGCAGCTTTATTTATAGTAATAAAGAGTTGGAAATAATATGAATGCCATTTTATAGGAGAATGAATTAGAGAACTGTATGTATTCCATGAAATATTAAACAACCATTAAAAATAACTATTACAAAGAATATATACAAATATGGAAAAATGCTTAGTTATATTAGGAAAAATATATATAGATTTTTATATTTAACATGTTAATAGATATGGGGGGAAAAAGTCAAACCTAAGAGCTTAAAAAAAAAGCTGTTAGGAAACATCATGAAATTTGTGTTTGTGGAATTATGGATGATTGGTTTTTTTCTTCTGTGTATTCATACTTTCTAGTTTTTGATTTTGGTACTACTTTTACTTTAAAAAAATAATCTTTTGATAAATCACTTAACCCTTTCTGGGCCTTGCCAACAGTAAAATGAGTGGTTTGGATGAGCCCACCAGCCTTAAAGTTTGTCTAAGGAGCCTAAATTGATCATTTCACATTTTATGAAAAGATCTCTGTCAGATTCAGTCAAGTCAAGAATTTCAGAAGTCTTAAATACAAAATTGTTTCTTTCAAGGAGTGTATATTCAATTTCTTATACTTGCTCTAAGTTTGTCATATTTCTTCCTTCAGTTTGAGTATTACCAAATCTTGCTTTCACCTAAAAGATTTAATTTTACTCAGTAGATTGTTTTAGTGGCTTGACTAAGTTAACCCAATTTAACCTAATCCTTAATTTTTTTAAATTAATTATACTTGAAGATAAAATCTTAAAACTTTATTATGCAAAATTTCAACCACTACAGGAGTAGAGAACATAGTATAATGAAGCCCTGTCATCACCTTCAGCAGTTAGTTGATGCACAGCTAGTATATACCTCCACCCACTTCTTCCCTACCCCCACACTAGGTTATTTGGAAACAAGTCCCAGGTATTATATCATTCCACCCAAGAGTATTTCAGCAACTCATCTAAAAATAAAGACTTAAAAATCATAGCTACAGTACCATCACCCCACCGAAAGATTACCAATAATTTTTTAAAACCTCAAATGTAGATTTCGATACAA
The DNA here is from genome assembly GCF_964341445.2 of Mesoplodon mirus. Lineage (NCBI taxonomy): Eukaryota > Metazoa > Chordata > Mammalia > Artiodactyla > Ziphiidae > Mesoplodon > Mesoplodon mirus. The sequence goes on from NC_138990.1 coordinate 60,105,601, forward strand.
GTACTAGTAGTAATGGTAAGGATGTATGATTTGCTTGTTTTTTTGTATTTTATATTCTTTAGTTGATGGGACCAAATAGTAATTACTCTACATATATCTATAAAAAGCCAATAATTAACAGTAAAGTCATTAAAGGTCACTTACATTCTAAAAGAAAGACTTATGTTTATATCACTCTCTGTCACTCTATACCAAATGTCTTTTTCTGTGGTGGGCCGTATATGTGCGTCCCTGTTCAGCCTTCAGCCTTTTGCAGCATACGTTTGTCATTTTGTCGACCTCTCTGACTTTCATGTCTCCTTCCCTTTCTTTCCCTTTCTGACTTTGGCCTTTCCTGGTGACATCTCTCTTTATCTCTGTACCCGTGGCTGTCTCCATACGTTTCTCTGTCTATTCTTTCCTAGCTTTCTTTTCCCTTCCCTTCCCTTCCCTTTTTCTCCTTTAACTGCTCATATTATAGGGGAAAAAAAAGAAGGAAATTGAAGATGGTTTCGTTTTGCCTTAAGTTAAAAGTCTAAATTCATATATGCAGCAAATTTATTTAGCTCTGAAAATTAAACTAAATGAAGAATTTTTTAATTTTTGATTTTCATTTTTTTTTACCCCTTTGGTTGACTGGATCTTGAAAGAAAAAAGGAATCCCCATTCTCAATTCAAGGGAAGCACACCATGGCAGTTTGTAGCCATCAGGGCCCAACCACTGATCTCAATAAGTTAACAGGAAGAATATATTATTTGAAGTTGTCCTTTGAGGATATCAAATGTAAAGTTATTTAATTCTATGTGCCACATTTTTAAGCAAAATTATACAATGATTGGTTATTTTAGATATACTGCCTTAAATCAACACCCCCCCAAAAGAGTGAGAATTGAGGATCTCCCAGAGTTTCTTTATAATCTGTAGATATTTCTTTTTGTCATAACACTTTAAATTTATACAGTACCTATTTTTGTTATGCTTCAGAAGAATTTTTTCTTAAATATTTCATAATGAATCTAAAAGTTAACAGGAAATATAAACAGAGAGCAGATGAATTCTAATGCACTGACTATATTACTTTTTTTTTTTTTGCCTTTGCAAGGCTAAGTAAATATTATTAACTTAGAGTAACTGAATCCTTCACTGTCTTTAACAGTTTCCATGGGACTATGGCCTATCTGCTGTTCATGTTGCTTAAATTCATAATTTATCCTTTGTCATTGAGCCATATCCTAAGACTTAAACTGTATTTATACTAACCTAGAAAGAATGTTTCACCACTAAGAGCAATAGTCAGCTGAAACAGCTCAACTCTACACTTTAGCTTTGTACATTTTTCTCCTTGTTCATTAATGTGTGGGCATCACTTGCATAATCACTAAATAAGTTGCTGATAGAAAAAAGAATTAAACATTCTTCCAGAGAAATCTTGGCAGTCTTTTTACTTGATGCTGTAGTACATCTTTATTGTTATTGTTCACAAATTTTGAAAGCAGTATGTGCAGATCAACCCAGTACTACTTATGAGAACTCTTGTGAGGCAGAAAAGCAGCAAATAGCACATTTGGGAGACACTGATAAACAGGATTCCTTCTCAAGTATCTGATTAGTTAGGTATATAATACAATCTAATACACTAATTTATGCTAAAGAGGGGTAGATAATTTCCCCTGTAGAAGTTTGTCTTTTCAATTCTGTCCTTCTGGACTCAGTCACTTGCGTGTATTTGATTTAGGCTTGGTAGGAGTTGGATTTAAATTTCCTTCTGACCATTCTAATATGTGGGCTCATCTGCCTTTTATAAAGTTGGTTCTTAGTATCCAAGTTATTTTTGGTTCTTAGTAAATGATAACTACTCAGTCATCCTAACATCCAAGACCATGTAATGATTTGCTTCATTACATGGAAACCTACTTTATCCAGTGATGTTCCCTTTCACCTTCAGTGAGAATGGGCCTGGCCTTACTGCATAAATTTTGGAGCACTATGCTGAAATAACTATGTTTAAAATATGATTAGAATGATTAATTAATTTGCAATAAATTTTAATTAACTGGAAAATGGTCTGGGGTTCAAAATACTCTTAACAATTTCATCATTGTATTTTGGAATGGTTAAGCATCTTTGTCATGTCATTGCAATACTTATACAGGAATAGAAACTTACACCCCCCACTCAAAAATATAGTCACATCTTGATTACCTGTAGTGGGGGAGGGAGGGATGAAGTTAGAAATGGGAAGAAGGAAATATTGATATGGATAGTTACAATACGGAAAATATTTGCAGTTTCTGCTTTCTCCAGGATAGACAAGAAAATGGAAAATAGCATTGGAAGTTGTGTCAGGGTACCCAAGACTACCCTCAGGTTTGATGATTCACCAGAAAGACTCATGAAATCCTGAAAAGCTGTTATACTCATGGTTATGGTTTATTACAGTGAAAGCATACAGATTAACATCAGCAAAGGAAAAATGCACATAGGGCAGAGTCCAGGAGACACCAGGTACAAGCTTCCAGTTGTCCTCTCACAGTGGAATTGCACAGGAATGCACTTGATTCTCCCATCAGTGATGTGGGACAACACATATGAAGTATTGCCAACCAGGGTTGTTCATCCGAGCCTAGGTGTCCAGGATTTTTATTGGTGGGGGGTGGGGGGTGGGGAGGGGTCAGTCTTGTAAGCACGAAATGCATGCATAACCCACCTTATCTACTCAACTTCCAACCCCTCCAGAGGTCAAACTTGATACAGTGTGGCCCATGACCCAGGTAAGTAAACAAAAAAGGTATTCAGTATAAGTCACACTGTTAACATAAACTGTCTGGTGTGGCCCAGTATATCAACTATATAAAGACAGTCTTATCAGGCAGAATATTCCAGGGGCTCAGAGGTTATTTCCCAGGAGACATTCAAAGGCTAGTTCTTTCTTTGGAACGTACAGGGTTTCAGCACCCCAAGCCTGCTGAATTAACCCTTCACTGCACAAAAGCTCAGAATCAACAAGACTTTCGGGAAATATCTGAGGAGTGTGCTGAGGGGGTAGGTAGATGCAACCAGAGGCTCTCCTGGAAGTAAAGGAGAAAGGTAGCCTGAAAGTACAAAACACTCCTCACTAGAGGATATCCACATATTGGTAATTGTAAGAGTTTATTCAACAACTAATTTGAATTCATAGGTGTGTGTTACCGGCCAGTCTCCGAGTAGTTAAAATTGTATAATTCAAATTAAATAAATGGTAAAAGATCTGACCTATTTTCTGTGTACTTGTGGTAAGATATTTTTAAAGGCTGCTTAGTTTTTCTGTAGGCCTCTTAACTTTTCTGCAGATTTCTTATTCATACTAATTGCCAAGGAAGGCTGGTGAATCCTGTGGAACTTGGTCCTAACAGGGCCATCTGGAAGAAGGTTGCCTGTAACTGCTTTGTGATCTCTCTCCCGCAGAGATGTTGCCACTTTTGTCAATGTTTTTCTTGCCCAGGAAAGTTGTTTATCTAAAAGTAATAGTCAAATGAAGCAGTTGCACCAGGCAAAGGTGCAGCCAAGGAGCTCTGACTCTAGCATTCATTCGTAAAATGACAACACCTTTCAAGTTGAATATATTTTTCAGGGAAGAAGAAGGTCCTGGAAAAATAGTTTTCCAGGACCATAGGCCTTTTCTAAGCAATAATAGGACAATTTTATGTGGTAGTCCAATGTCCATAGGGTGGCTTGCTCCAATTTAATAAAAGGAGACTGTAGATGTAGGTCCGGTAATATTTATTTTTATTAATTTTGTCTTTCTGGAGTGTTATGATCTATTACTCCCTCCTTGGTGGAGGACTACCATTTTGCACTTGGTCTCTGCTCTTCTTTCCCTGCTTCCACAGCTACAGGATACCCTGCATGGAACTGGCTGTACCATTTTAAGACTGACCTTTGTTATTTACTGTCCAGCTCTCTGTCCTGCCCTGGCTTTTTTCATGACAGCATCTCTGATATAGGCCTTTGTCCTTGACCTCTTGGTCTGAAGTTCCTGCAGAAAGCCTGCTTTATTATGTTAAAAAATCTAAATCTTAAAATAACTTAAAATTATCATTTGGATAGTAGAGTATATTTTTTCTCCTATTTTTTGGATCTTCTTTTATTTTCATAGCTTCCAGCCATGTGGGTGGTATTTAAATAGGACAGTTTTAGCATTTGAGTTGAATTTACATTTATACAGTGAACCCACAGATGAAACTTTGTATTCATGGTTAAAAAAACAAAACCAAACTAACCTTAACACCCTCCTTCTAGGAACCCCCATTAATCAAGTATTTTTGAGCTTTAAGTAAGTTCATTTTGATTTTTCAGAGATGTTTTATAAGATTTTTCATCTTACCTATCATCTTTAATTTCTCAAAGGCCTTTACATATTTTTCTTCTTTGCCCCCCTATAATCTAAAACATTACTAAGATTACATTCTTACCTATTTGAAGTATATAGAATAAAAGCTTTAATATTGTATACAGTGCCCAGTACTTTATTTTCTTTCTTACTAACATTAACATCACACATATCTCTTCAAGGATTTCATATGCCCAAATGTGTTTTGCAGAAGATCCAAGCAGAGCCAGTATATCTTAGATATTAAAATTGAGGCACCACAACCCCTGGCCGTACAGCGATATGTTTTATCTTGCTTTATTTTTCCCGTTACCCTTATTGCCATTGTAACAAACTGTGTGATTTTTAGTCATTATTATATTTGTGATCTCTCTTACCCACTAGAATGTAATTTCTATGCAGGTAAAGATTTGGGGGTCTGCTTTATTCACTGATGTCTTCCCAGGACCTGGTATAGACCTGGCACTTGGCAGGTGTTCATTGAATATTTGTTAAAGTATTGAATCAATAAACCCTCACGGAATGTACTCTCCTACCTATATCTTGACTGTCATACTTTTTTACTCTCTATGATTTCATCATTGGGATTTTAAGGTTCTTTTTTGGTTTGTTTTTAATATTTATTTATTTATTTAACCGTGGGTCTTAGTTGTGGCACGCAGGATCTTCCCTGTGGCGCGTGGGTTCTTCATGGTGGAGCGCGGGCTTCTCTCTAGTTTTGGCGTGCGGGCTCCAGAGCACGTGGGCTCAGTAGTTGCAGTGCATGGCCTCTCTATTTGTGGCACATGGGCTCCAGAGCCTGCGGGCTCAGTAGTTGCAGTGCCCAGGCTCAGTTGCCCCACAGCATGTGGGATCTTAGTTCCCCGACCAGGGATTAAACCAGCATCCCCTGCATTGGAAGGCAGATTCTTAACCACTGCACCACCAGGGAAGTCCCTTTAAGGTTCTTTTGTTTTACTTTTGCCTTCTGTTGTATAATGTGTACCTTTTTCAGCTAAGTTCAGTTTTTTTCCAAGATATGTTATTATACTTGATCATCCAGTCTGAGTCTTATCTTACCACTCAACGTCTTTACTTGATAGTCTTTTTTTTTTTTTTTTTTTTTTTTTTTTTGTGCGTATGGGATCCTCCCGGACCGGGGCACGAACTCATGTCCCCTGCATCGGCAGGCAGACTCTCAACCACTGCACCACCAGGGAAACCCGATATTCTTTTTTTTTAAATATGAAAAAATGAGAGCTGGAAGCTTTCTAATTCTATGCTCACATGAAATACTTTGCATATTATCATTGATCTAGTTAACATGTACATTTCTTTACATGATAGCAATATTCTGAGAATCTTTCATGTACCCTCATGCACCTCAGGGGTAACATCGCTTAGCAAAGTAGTCTTCAGACTTTATAATTGTTACATACATTAAAACTTGCTGTTCAGTGTTTTCCTTTTATGATGAAACCTTTTAGGAATTTAATGTTTAAGTAAAATTCTGAATTTAATACTATGATAAATTAAGTACATGCATAGTTTTAATATTTTATCCTCTGAATTTAGGTACAAGTTATGGAAGAAAAATTAAAAGCAGCTAATATTCAAACCAGTGAATCAGAGACGAGGTTGTATAAAAAGTGTCAAGATCTGGAAACCCTAATACAGGAAAAAGATGACATCATTCAAAACTTGGAACTGCAACTTGAGGAGCAGGTTAGGAAGAATTTGATCATCAAAGAGTCCTAAATATGTGCATTCATTTATGCATAATCGCAAAGATTAAAAAGAGAGTCAAAATTTCTAAATTTTGATCAGAAATCTTACTTGGTGACCCCCTAGGATTACATCACATTACTGGTGAAAGGTGCAAGTTAAATACATTCACTTTAAATCCGGGGTGATTCCAAGGCAGTATCTACCACTTTTTGGATGTGACAATACTCCTTAAGTTGGAAACACTTGGTTATCAGCAGGTATTTATGTCTGTAAAATGTTTCCAATAAATTTTTGCTTTAGATTGTTAGGGTGTTGGAAATGTTTATGGAAGGTTAAATTTTAAACATGTGTTTGATTTGACTCTAATCCTTCTGCTTAGAAATGTGTATACTGTTTTTAAACCACTTCATTGAGAACAAGTATAGTATTTAATTTATTTTTTTTTAATTTTTAGGAAAAAAATTGCACTAGGATTATTTACTTAAAAGGTCATTTAGTGTCATTTAAATATGACCACTATAGAACTGTTAAATGTTTAATCATTTTTTTCATTTCTCTGGCGTCAGTGTTCGTTTAGGTCAGTGGCTTTCAGCCTCCACCCACTAGGATTTATATGATAGTCACACTCTCAGTGGTTTTGTGACCATAACCAGATTTAAAGGTTGGTGGATGTGAGCTAGAGTTTCTCAATCTCTATTTTTTCTGGACATTCTAAAACTAGCACTTGAGGGGAAAATAAGCCATTCTCCAGGGGAGATTTTGATTCTCCTCTCCCCAACCTGGTTGAACTCTATTCCACTGTTCTAAACCTAGACTATTTCCAGAAATGGTTTATTTTGTTGATAAATTCAGTGGATTGATTTTGGTATATGATCTTTCAGAGAAAGGGAATAGCAGATGTTAAAGCTAGGAATATTTATGTACGCTTTTATTATTGTTCTGCTGGACAGCCATTCTTGTTTTTTCCTATGTTTGGTAATTTAAAGGCAGACGTCTTAACTTGGAAATAGGTTTAAGTGGACTTGCCTTTTATATCTATGACTGTAACATTTCCAGACCAGTGAGCTTCTGTTTGAACTAAACAAACTGCTAATGTTATTTCAGAAACAAATAAGGATTCAAGAAGCTAAAATAATAGAAGAGAAAGCAGCTAAGATCAAAGAATGGGTAACAGTTAAGTTGAATGAGGTATTTATTGCCATATTTATCTTTTCTTTACCTTTTACTTCTTTTGAATAGATAAGTCATCAGAATATCTGAATGAAACAAAATTCTGATCAGTTGGTGGTGCTGCTGGCTTTTGGCAAACGTGAGATAGGTAGCTTTCACTTTAATGACTAATGTAATTTTAAAATTAAAAATATTGATAGACCCATGGTAATCAGCGTTAAGTAGCCTCATTCTAATTAGTTGACTAGTTCTAATTAGTTAACTTTAAATAATTAGAGAATATATGTGCATATCTCATAAAATTAATATATTCAGTATCTGAGAAGTACACATTATTTAGTTTATATGGCAGATTAAATGCCAAAATAATTTGGTTTAAAATAACTTTACAGTGGAAAAGGCATAGGGGTGAAAAACATTTAAAACTTTTAGCTCTGGAAACAAATATTAAAGCCATAATTATCTAGGCTGACAATCTGTGATGATAAATTCATCTGATATTTACTTATTTCTTTTGTATTTTGCTTGTTTTAAATTAGATATTAACATTTTCTAAATGTTATAATTTACTAGTACATTTTAGAAATGTTATCCCTGTATAAAAGAAAACCATTATGTTCTTTTAGCTGGAATTGGAGAATCAGAATCTTCGTTTGATCAACCAAAACCAAACCGAAGAGATAAGAACAATACAGTCAAAATTACAAGGTATGTGCTCTTTGACTAAGATAGCCTAGTTGGATTTATTTGCTAGAATTTTATTATTGAGCGCTTGAAATATGACTTGCACAACTAAGGAACTGAATTTTACATTTTATCTAATTTGAATTCATTTAAATTTAAATAGTCACATGTCCATATTAGCACAGCTAGACAATAGTGAATAACCCAAAGGGGGTAATTTGAACGTTTAATTTCAGGTATGTTTACTTTAAAAAAAATCAGTCTTGTTATTTTCTATTTTCATTTTGTAGCATTGTGCTCAATGGTGATTGAAATTCTTACAACCTGAATATTTGGAGCAGAATTTTATAATGCGAATAAACTCTTTGCATTTTCTAATGCTTAGGGCTATTTCCTTTCTTTTTAACTTTAAAACCAAAGGATGGGTGGTAGAGTTAATGATAGAGATTCACTTAATATGCTATTCGTATGATAGCCACTCAAGTGCACATTGAGCTGAAGAGGAGGTAAGTCAGCAGGGTGTATGGATAGCCTGTGCTTATTAGACCCATGGCCTAGTATAGTGCTTTTTAAACTTTTATTTAGCAGCAGAACCCTTTTTTAACAGTTTTTTTTCCTATAGAATCTCAAGAGATAAAATAGGTAAAAAACCTGTACTGGGTGATGGGTCCAGAGTTCTGCAGACTTGGTCTCACCCATGACTCTTCTTTCATTTCATGCATCCTCTGCAACATTTTCATAAAGCCTTGGAGTTTCGTAGAACGCATTGGAAAAATACTGGCATGGTAGAAAGAACCCAGACTCTGAAGTCAACTTTAATGCCCTACAGTTTAATAGCTGTGTATATATCTCCAGTTTTTTTTTTTTTTTTTACATCAGTAAAATGGTGACTGTAATAGTGTCTTACTGGTTTCATGGGGGTTGTTGATTATAGGACATGTGAAAGCACTTTGTCTACTGCGTGTTACTACCTATTGCTGTCATTTTGTAAAGGGAAAAAACTCCTGTTTTCGCTCTCTGAATATTTCTGACATGAGATGTGTGGAAGTTTTTCCCACACCAAGCAATTCTCCAATTCTCAACAGACACTGACTGGATGTCCTATAAATTTAACTCAATTCTGACTTATCTACTTGGATAGCACCAGATCCCTCACCCCCACAAAACTACCCACCTGCACCTCCGAGCAGGCACTGAACACACACACAAACACACACTTCGCACAGAGTCACAAGTACAGGGTGGCATCCCTGCTTCTGTCCAACAGACTGTAAATCCAGGGTTCCCAAGATCCCTTCCTTGGGTTCAATAATTTGCTAGAGAGGCTCACAGAATTCAGTCAGACAGTTCACTTCCTAGATTACTGGTTTATTACAAAGGATGTAACTCAGGAACAGCCAGATGGAAGAGATGCATGGGGCAAGATACGGGAGAAGGGGCACAGAGCTTCCAGGCTCTCACTAAGTATACCGCCTTCCCAGCACCTCCACATGTTCACCAACTTGGAGCATCCTGAACCCCATCCTTTTGAGTTTTTATGGAGGTTTCACTATGTAGGCATGCATGATTGATGAAATAATTGGCCATTGGTGATTAATTCAACCTCCAGCCCCTTTCTTCCTCACCTGAAGTCAGAGGTAGGGGGTGGAGGGTGAGGCTGAAATTTCCAACCCTCTCATGATTTGATTGGTTCCCCTGGCAACCAGGCCCCATCCTGAGGCCATCTAGGGGCTTTCCAGAAATCACCTCCTTAATACATACTCAGATGTGTTTAAAAGGGCTTGTTATGAAAACAAAAGACACTTTTATCGCTCTTAGGACATTCCAAGGGTTTTAGGAGCTGTGTGCCAGGAACCACGGATGAAGACCAAAATCTATTTCTTATATCACACATTTCCTCTACCTATATGATGAAAAAAATAGGTGTTCCTATAGTTGATCTGGAATTCCATGTTTATATTTAAAGTTTTAGGTCTTTGTGGTGTTCACCCTCTTTGAAATAGACTGGATGTACTAAGCCCCTTCACCAAATACTGTTTCCCTGATAGTCTTAACTTGCAATTCTAGTCTTCACTGGCAGCCTTTTAGTCTTGGAGACTAAGGATTATTGATCCTTGGAACCTAGGCTTTACTGGAGAAGAACAGATACAACATATGTAGATATAATATAGTACCTTAAAAATATATATGTATATATGTGATTACTAAAATATCATGAATTAGTTCTGTGAGCGATGGCAACATGAAAATATTAGAAGATACATCTGAAGGAATACACTATATAAAGGTATTTTTCTAAAAAAAAAAAAAAGGTATTTTTCTATACTCAATTATCAGTTGCTATTTAACTTAACCCTTTGGTGCTCTCCCAGAGTTGAGAATTTAATTTCTTTGGAAACTTTTCTTACTATCACTGGGATCTCCATGCTTTTGATCTTACAAGCAGCAATGTTACAATTCCTAGAAGATGAATTAAACCCATGATTAGGTGCTCGATTAATCACTTACCTAGCTGTCTAAATTCTCAGTCTAGAGACTGCCCCCTCCCCTTTTTGTTCTCTAAGGAAGTGATTAAGGCTCTCCATGTGTGGTCACCATAGACCAAGTCCCTTCATCTGCTTTCTTATGAGAAGCACACTAAAAACTAAGATAAGCAAAAGTTATTCCAGTGATCATGTGATATTTGCCCCAGTGATCATCTAAATTTTCCTGGGTTGTCTTTGCAACCAAGACCTCAGTCCCTTTTTTCTCACTATTAGTAGCAATACCAAACAATCAAATTTTACCAGTACTTGATTGGTATTTACCAATAGTTGACACTGCAAGAAGCTATAACTTCCTAGTTGTTTATATCTGGATTTTGGTTTGTTTGTTTGAGAACTAACTACTTTTAAAGGGATTAGAAATGTTTCTCTTAGCAGTTAAAAAATAATTTGTGCATTCAGAATATATAAACAGATTTTAAACACTGGCGTGTGATGCTAGACATTGAGGGGTTCCTATACATAAATAAAGATGAACTTCAGGCTTTTTTCTGGTACAAGGAGTGATTTGTCCACGTTTTTATATGCTTTGGTTCTCTGTTTAACAAATCATTATAAAAAATTCAGATCTTCATTTTGATTAATGATCTTGCAGAAGTTCAAGGAAAGAAGTTGTCCACTGTCTCCACACCAAAGCTCACAGAAGGCCAGCGTCTGAGCAGTCTGACCTTTGGGTGCTTTTTATCCCGAGCAAGGAGTCCTCCTCAAGTTGTAAAATCTGAGGAAATGAGTAAGATATCGTCTAAAGAACCTGAGTTCACTGAAGGAAAAGACGTAGAAGGTATTTATGGACTAGAGGAATTTACTTTGACATTTTTTTAAAAAAGGAAAAATCATTTGCTAAGATTAATGCAAAGATAGCTTCATTTTCCTTATTTTTTTCCTGACAACTTGTGTTTCATGAGACTATTTCTAAAGAACAAAACAGCATTTAACTCTGTGTATCTACTTATCTTGTGTGTTTTTTGAGACTCTCTGCCAATGATTTATAGGAAAAACTGGTTTTCCCTTCTTGATACTTTTTCCTGCAATAGGTAGCAGTAATAGTTAAAATTTTTAAATGTACAGTCATACCTACTCGTTTTAACTGAGTTTTAGAAGTATGAACTTTCTATTCATTATTTATTTAAAATAGAAAAAGAACACCAGGTGACAATTTAGTAACTGCTTTTATTTTCCCTTTATTGCCTCAAAGAGGAAAATATTTGCCAGATGTTTAAACTTTGGACCTGTGTGCAGATTTCTACCCTTATTTTAGTCTTAAAGCCCCTCTAAATTTTGCTTAATTTTGTGGTTACTGCTTTGCCACCACTAGTATGACTTTTCCCAAATATTTTAGAAAGACTTGAACTTGTATCTTCTCTATTTTCAGTTCATGCTTCCTTCCTCCAAAGGAGAAAAATTATAGCCCTAAGAACTGTCTCTGTGCTTGGTTATGAAACTCTGAAAACTACATAATGCTTTTCCATTCAGAAGGCTCCTTTGATACTTGTTTTCATGCCATTACATGGATTTTTTTTCTTTTTTGAGAAGTCATTTTAGTTTTTTTTTTTTTTTTTTTTTTTTCTTTTTTTTGCGGTATGCGGGCCTCTCACTGTTGTGGCCTCTCCCGTTGCGGAGCACAGGCTCCGGATGCGCAGGCCCAGCGGCCATGGCTCACGGGCCCAGCCGCTCCGCGGCATATGGGATCCTCCCAGACCGGGGCACGAACCCGTATCCCCTGCATCGGCAGGCGGACTCTCAACCACTGCGCCACCAGGGAGGCCCCTCATTTTAGTTTTTTTCCCACTTTCTAATAGTTGAATACAGCTCAGTACAGCTGAGGTTGCCTGTACTGCAGTTCTTGCTCATTTGCAAATTTAACAAACTGCCCGATACCAAATTGTGGAGTTTATTTGTTCAGCCTCTGTATCCTTAATTATGAAGGTCCTATCTATGTTTTCATGTTTTCAAAGCTTCTTTTGTATTCTTCAATCTAAATATTTAGTTCACTGTTTATAAAGTCAATGGTTCGTTCTATTAATTATGTTATGAACAAAAATAAGCCATATCTAAAGATATTTTTAAAGACTGTTATTTTTTATTGTAAAGACATATTTTGTAGTTATGATTAAACCAAAAGTAGAGTGAATAAAGCTTTTCTCTGTATGTTTTCCTTACAGTTTTGCATATTTCATGTAGTGAAGCTTGGGAACAAAGTTTTTTTTTAAACTATAGCTTTATATTTATTATGTTTCAATTTACTTATGATAATTTTGAAGTTTAGTAATTATTTTGAAGTTTCTTTGCTTCTAAAATATAATTAATGGTGTTCATTTTTTTAGTGGCTGCTTTCTTTGATAGTCAGTGTTGCCCTATTTTTCATTTTGCTTCTTGTATTATCTCGCCCTAGACTATTGTCAGTTTTTTTTTCCTTCATGTTTCTTTGTAAAAAGCAGTTTCATTTTGATATTATTCTGTTGAAGTGTAAGGGCTCAGTGTTTTATAGAAAGCTTGTAGTTTTCAAACTTGGCTTTAAAAAAGGCATATGACTAAAAAAGGATAATGTAAATTAATTTGACTCATACGGAAATTCCAGTTTGTACAATGTAGTTATATAAAGCTAAACATACAGAAAGATTGTCTGATTAAAGGCAGCATGCCAATATAATGTATGCTTTTCTAGAAATGGAAATACCAGAAAAGTCTGTCGATAACCAAATTCAAGAAAACAACCGAGGTCAGAGAACATTGCATCAAGTGCCTTGTGTCTCAGAGCAGAATCAGAAAACAAGGACAAGCTTTTTGACGGATGGTGGCATATCCCAGAATTCTGGGGCTCCTGGGAGTGACTGGAGTTCCGATGAGGACGACGGGAGCAAAGGAAGATCCAAGTCCAGGTACACGTCCACCCTTTCCAGCCACACATCAGAGGAGGGGGTCCAGTGTAGCAGAATGGGCAGTGAGACGTATCTGACAGCCTCTGATGACAGCAGTTCTATATTTGAAGAAGAGACTTTTCGCATAAAGAGACCAGAACACAAGAAGCTGTACTCTTGGCAACAGGAGGCGCAGTGGAGTCCTCTCGGAAAGGGAAATTCCGAATCAAGTAAAAAGGAGCACGATAGTTCCTCAGACGAACTGAATAAAAAATTTCAGTCTCAGAGACTGGATTATTCATCTTCATCGAGTGAAGCCAACACCCCAAGCCCTATTCTGACCCCAGCTTTGAGTCCAAAGCATCCTAACTCACTCCCTGGAAAAGGCACAGAACTAGTGCCCCCCTCAAACCTGCCACTTCCCAAATTAAGGGTTCCTAATGTTTTCAGCTTAAGTGTAGCTCTAGCCAAAAGACACCTAAGCCAGCCACAGTTAAGTTCCGACAGGATGTTTGGTACAAACAGAAATGCTATAAGCATGATCCGGCCACTGAGACCTCAGGAAACAGATCTTGATCTGGTTGATGGCGACAGTACAGAAATTTTAGAGACTATGGACACTAGTTGTGATGATGGATTATTTTCCTACGGCTCCCTGGAGTCCCCGTGTTCAGATGACCAGGAAACCTGCAACTCAGCAAAGAAGGCGGCCTGTGGCAAACCTCCAACTCCTCCCCTGCACCGGTTTCCCTCTTGGGTAAATTATATGTTGTGTGCAACGCACACACACTCGTCTTTGCTCAACGCTCACTTTCAGGTTTTACTCTACTTCTTCTCCTTTCTTTTCCAGTCCGGCTTTGTTCTGACAATTCCCAGTTTTTAGAATTCAGTTTCCCCTTCTCTTTCCCCTGAACCAGTTGAGAAATAAGAGAAGGGTAAGACAAAGCAAGATCAAAATGTTACCTTTATTACTGATAAAACGGATTTTAGAGAATTGGTGGGCAAAGGAGCAAGTACTACACCTGGGAAAAAGCTAGATTTATTCACCCAGGCCCAGGTAGCGCTTGACCAGCCACCACAGGCTGCCTCCAGTGAGGCCCAGCTCCTCTAAAGCTTACAGTCTAGAGAAAGAACAAATGGTTATTTCCTGCACACAGCTACTTCTCAATAGAAAGGAGAGGGGAAGGTGCCGGGCTTTGCATGTCTGGTTTCTCCTTCTAGGAATCACTGGCTAGAGATCAGGAATGTTCAATTTTTGGAGCTCCCTCCACATGGAAGGAAACATTGGGGTGGGGAAGAAGGGCTCTCTCTTACTGGATAATACTTGTGGGTAAATTCTGGATGAGGACACTTACTGGTCATCAAGTTCTGAACTTAAGTATTTACTTGATTGGCTTTAAGAGAAATTTAATTTTACTCTTCATGAACTTATAAATCTATTGCTTTAACCAAAAGCATCTTCCTGTGTATCTAGAATAGATTGAAATTTCTTCCATTGAAACATTGACCATTAATATAATAATTAACCCATTAACTGTGTGATTCTTCTTAAGAATCTCTAGATTAAAAAAATATTCTTCCTATATTTGAAACAAAGTTAAATTATCTGTTTTGTAGATTGAAGTTTTCCTTCACATATTGACATAATTGAACCTTTGGCCTCCAGAGAATCATCTGGGTTGTGGGTTTTTTTGGTTTTTGGAGTCATGTTCTGTTATTATTTTTTATTTAGTGACCAATGCAATTTTAAGCAAATGAAGGCAACTATGTTTTCCTATTATAAATTCAGACCTTGAGATGCATCTGCTCTTATTTACTTTTAAAAGAACATTTCATTGCAAAGTTCACATGAAACTGCCTGCAGTTTATTACTAAACTCTGGATAGCATTAAAAAATGGACATTATTGGCATGTGAATCTCTGGAATTCCAATTATGTTACCCTTTAGGCAGTTAGGAGTTGAAATTTTGCTTCTTTCATTATGTTGGGGTTGTCAGAGATTTAGGTTAGACTTTTACTTTCATTTTATTTGGCAAACCATTTTTACTACTTTTTTGCCTTGTTCTCTTCTTGCTTTCTGAAACTATCCAGTCCTGAAAAAGTAGTACCGCTTTGCAAAAGCCTTCTAGCAAACTGGCCAAGTTTGAAGTTTTATTTCTGCTTGTTGGGTATTTTCAAGTTTCAAGTTAAAGAGATACATTCTAGTCACCTCAATTTATGAGAGTTTAAGGATTTTTAAGAGTTTATTTTAAGGCATAGCCCATTCTTACTGAACTGGAATATCATTCCAAAATACAGTAGTCACTCTAGCAGGACAGCATGTAATGACTCAGGAGAACCTTTGATGGTCAACTCCTTAGAAAAACAGGTGATACCCACTGTCCCTGGTCCCGTGGCTCAGCTGGTCCTCTCCTGTCTACAGTGACTGTCTGCTTCTCTCATGACTGCCAACTACTCTCCTTCGCTCTCTCATGGCTTCTAAGTGCCTCACTTACTGCCTCATTTTTATATGTCTTTTTGTTCTGTCCACTCTGTTGTTTGTCCCTCTGTGTGTATCTCACCATCACACTCTCAAAGAAGCTGTGAGAGTGATTCATTCAGTCAGCCACTCTTCAATCTAAAGTGTCTCAGATGGTTAGAGATCTCCTGCCCATTGCCTCACAGGCCCCTGGCTAGTGCAGTCCCAAAGAGGACTGCCTTAGTTGCCCACTGTGCCCCGATCCAGATAACTGTCCAGGTTAGGTGTGTTACAAAGTTCAGGACATGGTGATCTATGCATTAGGAACAACCTAGAGTCCCTTTTCTCAGAGGGGGCAGGGCCAATAGCCTTCCAGTACCCATTTCAGAAATCTCTCTCAGAGAAGAAGAGAAAGCAAAATAACAACCTACTTTTGGAACAAGAGCCTATACATTCCATTGCAATTCTCAAATTCAATTATTATTTGACCTCAGGTATTTCTTCTACTTCATTGAAATGTACATTGAGATATGAAGGTGATAGCACTAAATGTTACTTTGTGTGTGCTTTCTGACTTCAAGTTTTGGCTTTCTCTTTTTCTTTAACCATATTCTAGAATGGTAGAATATTAAAGATAATATTTGTGTCTAGTCAATGATAATAAATGGTTTCTGGCTTCATATTGCAGCCATTCAGAGTTTTCCTTTTTTTTTTTTTTTTTTGACCATGTTCTGAAATGGTGGAATATTAATGGTGGTATTTATGAATAGTCAGTGATTGAGAATAAGCTTTCTCTTACTTTTTTCCTGTCTCTTCAGAAGAATTTAAAATACCAAGCAAAAATTTGGGAACAAAGATAAATAATGGAGTGACTAATGGATGGAAGAAAATTCTGCAGTGCTGTTCACAGTGGCATATTTTAGTTGGCACTGGTGACAGTTTTATAATAATTCTGTACTCTGGTGACAGTTAAATGAAGCACAAATGAAAAACATGTGTATTGAAAGTAATTGTTTCTTTGCTTCAAATATCCAGCTTAAATCTCTCTTTTATATTAGGAAAGCAGAATTTATGCTGTAGCCAAATCAGGCATTCGAATGTCTGAGGCCTTCAATATGGAGAATGTTAATAAAAGTAAGTGATTTTGCATGCTGCAATGCAGGTGAACCTTGAGGACTTTATGCTAAGTGAAATAAGCAGTCACAAAGGACAAATACTGTATGAGTCCACTTATATGAGATATCTGACATAGTCAAACTGATAGAAACAAAGTAGGGTTGTGGTTACTAGGGGTTAGGGGGAGTAGAGGAAGGGGAGCAGTTGCTTAATGGCTATAGGGTTTCAGATTTTCAAGATAAAAAAGCTTTGGAGATCTGATTCACAACAATGTGAATATACTTAACACTAACTGAACTATGCACTTAAAAATGGTTAAGGTGGTAAATCTTATCTTAGGTGTTTTTTACTACAATAAAAAATGTTTAAAAAAATAAGTGATTTTGTATTGCCATCTCATTAGCCAAGAACTTCCTAACTGTCTAAAGTCATTGGAAAAAATACAACTTTGCCAACTTCCAGAAAATGCTTTCTGAGGTTGCTGATTTATATTTTAAAATTGAAATTCATGTTACTCAGTATAGGGGCACATAGATGTTCAACTCTTATGTAGAAAGTACCTCATGTTTTTACCCGAAAGAGGCTAAAGCTAAGAAACTGTGGAGTTTCAGCTGTTTAAAATTAGCTGTTTAAAATTGTAAAACTATTGATCTCTGTCTTCTTTTTCCAGAGTTTAAAACACATTCCTCCTTTCTTTCTTTTTTCAAAAAATTATTATAGAAACAATGCATGTTCATTATGAAAAATAAAACCAAACAACAGAGAACTGTCTGGAATAAAAAGAAAAATTTTTTCTGTGGTTCCTTCTACTGGCCCCCTCCCTATCCTACCTCTGACTATTGTTCTATTCCTTTTCAGCTATCCTCTGTTCTTGCCACTCAGGAAATATATTCTAACCTTTCAATCTGAGGTTCACCTGATTAAGGTTTAAAAGTGACGATGTTTTAACATGTGTCAGTAATAGGTCTCTGAATAGTCAGAGAATATCTTCATAGGGTACTGCTCACTGAATCAGTCAGCAGGTGTTTGTACTGATTTCTGCCCATTGTGAGCTGGATGGAGATGCCAAAGAAGTAAAAGCTAAGATCCTTGCTCTCAAAGAGCTTACAGTCTAGTTGGGGAACTAGCACACCTGAGGACATAATGAACCATGCAAGAGAGTGTATAATTAAAACTGCCATAAATACCATAAATCTTCAGGTAGACTGTGTAATAAATATTGTATGTTCATCCAGTTTCTCTTTAATTGGAAGTTTTGCTAATTCACATTCATAAGAAGTAGACATAAGTGCTAGTTAGAAGGTTTGTTTTCTTAATCATTTTGTTTTCTGTTTCAGATTCTGTTGCAGTGCTTTCCTATACCACATCAGGACTTTATACATCACTGATATACAAGAATATGACAACCCCAGTGTACACAACTTTAAAGGGGGTAACTCATTATTGTTACTGTTAAACATGTGGGGCTCTTCATGATGAATCAAGAAAACTGTTTAGTCAAGCTCCAGGTTCCATTCTTGACATTTTACATGGACTGTCCCTTTATAGGGAGTTTTAGAAGTTCACACTAGCATATTATTAAAAGAGAAGAAATGGAAAGATCTAGAGAAGATATTTATTCTTATTGGAGTATTAGAGGTCTGATATGCTCCGTTTTTGTTATGCTACCTGTGAGTCTCCACACCCTCCATAGCTGTTAATTCTTTAAAGGAAATAGTATTAATGATGTAATGAAAACTCCTAATATAGAAAGATCTTTGTATCACTGCCAAGGTTCCCCTCCTTTGTGTGAAGTACCTAATTAAAATAAGTATCAGAAAAAAAAGTATCGTCAGGTATTAACAGCCTTATGTTCTTAGGAATCTTTTATAATTGACAAATGCCTTGCTAATTGGAATTTGGGATTTAACAACGTGACTTTGATAATGGCAAAATATTTTCTTGTATTCCTTAAAAAATCTTATTCCATAACTTCTGGTAAAACATTCTATACCTAAAGAGAGTGGTGACTTTAAGGATGGACACAGGGAGGCTGTTTTGCTTTTCTTTAGAAGGCGACCCAGATAAGCAGCAACCCATTCCTGGATGACTCCTCTGGGTCAGAGGAAGAAGATAGTTCCAGATCCAGCTCCCGGACTTCAGAGTCAGACTCTCGCAGTCGGAGTGGGCCAGGCAGCCCCAGAGCAATGAAACGAGGTAAGGGAGAGTCTCAGGCATACAAGACAACTCCAAATAATTCTGAATATTTAATGGGAATTTTATCTCTATAATAGGACTTTAAAAAAAAATCTGAGCTGCCTTCCACTCATAGTGAAAAGAGTATTCACCTAGGACTGAGGCGCTTATATTTTAGTCCTAATTCTCTTCTAAATTCTCTTCGTGATTCCAGACAAGACAGTGGTTTGTTTTGTTTTTTGTTTTGTTTTTTAACTTTAAAAGAGAGATCACTTCGTTATAGGAATAAAGTGAGATACTTGGCTTAAATGAGGTTTTTCTTTTACAGTTACTGTGTGATTTTGAATAATTTATAGGATGGACTTATTTCAGCTAAATTTGTTGCACTGCTAAATGGCAGAAGAATATACCTAAAAATGTGGTGGTTAATCTGATATTAAGATGGAAACCAACAAAAACTTACTTTGGGCATGTCTACGATGTTTGTAGATTTTGAAGACATTTTTGGCATACAGGTTACAGAGAGAGCCACTCACATTAAATGACATCTGTATTTTACAAAAGCCTTTAATGCAGCACAGTATGTTGGCTTTCAAACTGTGTTCCATGGAACCCCTAGGTACTCCCAAACCCCTCAGCTTCAACAGGAGCTGTTCAACTCTCATAGGTTTAATATTTGGGGCTTCCATCAGTCCCTTTGCTATATGACCTTGCCCCCTTGACAACCAGAATCAAGTTATATCATACTTTTGCTCAAAACACTGCAAGGACCTCTTATAAAGACTATAACATGTTATGTGATTCTTTGATGTCTTCGACCTCATCTCCTCCTTTCTTCTCTCTTACTCAGCTCTGGCCATCCAGACCCTTTAGCTGTTCCCAGCACATGCCATTCATTCCTTTAGTTCAGGACCTTGCACTGATCGTTTGCTCTACCTTGTATTCTTGCCTCCAGATGTTCCTTTGCCTCCTCCATGACACTGCCTCCTCAAGGAGATCTACCCAGAGCACACCATTCAAATGTAGTCCTTTGCTCTTCTCTAACTGCTAGCTCTTTTTATTCCCTTTAGTCCACTCTACATTTTATTTTTCCATGGCATTTGCTCCCTGTTTTTTGTCTGTCTCCCCCGACTAGAATCTGTGTTCCATGAGGGCAGAAATTTCTTCGTTTTGTTCTCTGCTCTGTCCCTAGCACCCTGGGGCTAGGAGCCTGAGATTTGCACTCCAACATTGCCTCTGCCTAGCTGTTTGACTTTGGACAAATCCTTTAATCTGTGGACCTTAGTCTCCTTAGAGAATGAGGGCATGAACCAGGATGATCTCTGAGGTCCTTTGTAGATCTAAATTTCTGTTACTCTTTGAAAAATAAAGATATTACTATTATCACAGCCATTACTTGTCTTAGTCAAATAAATAAGAGGAATAATATAGTGACATTGTCCTAATGTTTCCCTTAAATGTTAATAAACACTTAAAAAATTGCCACATACTGTAATGAATAATGACTTAAGTCCTTAATTTTATTTAATATTTTCAAAATCTCCAATTGTAATGACTCTCCAAATGTGGCTTGCAACTTGCAAGTTGTTTTCTAAAATGGCAAGTGAATTATTGTGAAAAATGCTCCATTGAATTTTACATTAGAGTTGCTGGCAAATGAAATAGTCTGTTTATATCTTTAAGTCTTATTGCATCTCTTTTATGAAAGATTTTCAAAATCTATAAACTAGTAGTATTGGACTTATGTTTTTTTTTTTTTTTTTTTTTTTTTTGCGGTACACGGGCCTCTCACTGCTGTGGCCTCTCCTGTTACCGAGCACAGGCTCCGGACGCGCAGGCTCAGCGGTCATGGCTCACAGGCCCAGCTGCTCCGCGGCACGCGGGATCCTCCCGTACCGGGGCACGAACCCGCGTCCCCTGCATCGGCAGGCGGACTCTCAACCACTGCGCCTCCAGGGAAGCCCTTGTGTTTTTTTTTTAATGTGATGTTACTTTAAAAATGATTACATGTAAAGCAATTATACTCCAATAAAGATGTTAAAAAAATGATTACAGGGCTTCCCTGGTGGCGCAGTGGTTGAGAGTCCGCCTGCCTGTGCAGGGGACATGGGTTCGTGCCCCGGTCTGGGAAGATCCCACATGCTGCGGAGCGGCTAGGCCCGTGAGCCATGGCCGCTGAGCCTGTGCGTCCGGAGCCTGTGCTCTGCAACGGGAGAGGCCACAACAGTGAGAGGCCTGCGTACCGCAAAAAAAAAAAAAAAAAAAAAAAGATTACAAAAATTATGTGCAGGGCTTCCCTGGTGGCGCAGTGGTTGAGAGTCCGCCTGCCGATGCAGGGGACACGGGTTCGTGCCCCAGTACGGGAGGATCCCGCGTGCCGCGGAGCGGCTGGGCCTGTGAGCCATGACCGCTGAGCCTGCGTGTCTGGAGCCTGTGCTCCATAACAAGAGAGGCCACGACAGTGAGAGGCTCGTGCACTGCAATGAAGAATGGCCCCTGCTCGCCGCAACTAGAGAAAGCCCTTGCACAGAAACGAAGACTCAACACAGCCAAAAATATAAATAAATTAATTAATTAAAAAAAAAATTAAGTGCAGTAAAGTGTGATTGTACAAATCTTGATAAATTAAGGTTCAGCATTTGTTTGCCTATATGTCAATATGTAAATACACATATTTTTAATCCTTAATAAAAGATATTGTTAGGCTACTGCATACATTTTATATATGTAAAAATAGCTGTGCTTATAATCATACCAAAATATTATTTATGTTCCTTTAACTTCCTTGGAGATTTGCATGATAGTCCTTATGCTTAAGTTCTGTTTTCTGCTTTAAAGGTACTTCATGGCCAAAGGTATGGACTACATCTAGTCTAGGAAGGGTTATGATTTGGGATTAGATGTATTTCTTAGGAAAACTGACAGTCAGCATTTGGACCACCCAATTATTAAATATTGACTTGATTTATTTCTTTATTCATCTAGGTGTGTCTCTCTCTTCTGTGGCTTCTGAAAGTGATTATGCTATTCCCCCAGATGCTTACTCCACAGACTTAGAGTGCTCGCAGCCAGAGCAGAAGCTCCCGAAAACTTGCTCATCTTCCAGTGATAATGGGAAAAATGTAAACACTGAATCAGGTTTTTTTTTTAAACATTAATGTATCTGTTAGTTTGAGCTTCCAAAGGGAAACTTAAATATTTTTTTAATCTCTTTAATTAGGAACCACTGGAAAAATCTGGCTACTTATTAAAAATGAGTGGTAAAGTCAAGACTTGGAAGCGGAGATGGTTTGTTCTTAAAGGTGGTGAATTACTTTACTACAAATCTCCGGTGAGTGGAAATTGCTTGTTATTTAGAACTGAATTCCTCAAACTATAAATCAAACTCCTGATTGATTTTCTTCCATGTAATGCAATTAATTAGACAAAGCATTTCTCATTATGACTATTATAGGTAATCACTTTGCATTGGTTTTCTTCCTTTCATACAGAGTGATGTAATCAGAAAACCCCAGGGCCATATTGAACTTAGTGCATCCTGCAGCATTTTAAGAGGAGATAACAAACAAACAGTTCAGGTACTTTTTCTTTTCTTTTTTTGTATCATGCAAAACTCAGTTCTCAATTATGTAAGCTAATAGAGTGGAAATTGGGTGTTCAGTTGTTTGTTTATTCCATTTTGGGGTCAGTTTGATGCCCCCCAAAATGTGTGAAACCCTAGGACTTCTTAGTTAAAACTATAATATAACCTGAGGATATGTGAGTAACTCTCCTCTACACTTTCTTTGCCCTTGATCCTTTACACGGTTCTTTCCCCACACTAACCCTCCCAACCATTTTCTGTTCTCAAACTGTCAAGCTATTTTAACGGAGGGTTATTTGATAAATGAATTCCCAACAAGATATTCATAATTTAATGTACTATTAAATTTAGAAATGTTTGCAATTTAATAGAGAACCAGAAAATGGCAGTTCTATGAACTTCAGAGGCTGTAGCACCAAAGTGGGAAGGATATTGGTGAGCAGAGGGGCTGTCCTGGCTCCCACTGAGTCACATGGCAGAGGTAGCTGCTGACCATTTCACCCACACATAATGCCAGTCTTGCTAGAAACCTTTGTTAAATTAAAACAAGCAAACAGAAAAAACAAGCTATTGAGACAGTTTGGTATGTGTGATTTAAAATTCAGATGCCTTATTTCTGAAATGCCTTCAATAATCATTATTTTCTTATCTTGCTCCTTTGGAGGGTAGAATACAATATTTTATTAGAAAGGTACATTATCAGTGTTTCCAGTGGATGATACCTGAGGACTGCCCAAAAATGTAGAAAGGAGAATCAGGGAAAACTTTGTCTTGGATCATGGCAGATAAGAATCATTTGTAGGCTTCTGAAATATTTGGAATTTTTGAAATGTGGCTAATTTGAACTTGAGAAATTGTGAGTTCATAATATCTGATTACATGTTTAAGGATTCCTCTTCTGCTGTATAGGTTTTCTTATTTTATTTATAATTGATTTCTTCATTTCCATAACAAATAACTTATCTTTATTTGCTTAAAGTGTGTTATTTTATTACAGTCTGAAATCATTCTGCTCCTCATTTCAACAACCAGGAACCTGTAGCACATTTAAGGGAGAAAAGGAAAGTGTAATGAGTAAACAAGATAAAAAATCATGACCCCAAAGCTTAATACTATGAAGAGTTTTAAAGTAAACAGAAGTGAAAAAAATTATTTCAAAAAAAGTTAATTGTCATTCTCACAAAGTGGTTAAAATATGCTACGTGATTTATGGAATCATTTATTTAAAACCTAGGATTCAAGGTTCGGCACGTTTGTTTCCGTGTTAGGTAGTGATGTTTGAAGAATGGACAAGAAAGTGCTAATATCCTAAAATCTTCAGAGTTTCCTTTCCTATCTCTTTCTTATCCCATTCTAGTTGACCACTGAAAAACACACATACTATCTGACTGCAGATTCTCCCAATATATTGGAGGAATGGATTAAAGTGTTACAGAACGTTCTTCGGGTACAAGCTGCCAACCCCCTTTTCCTCCAACCTGAGGGCAAACCAACAGTGAAGGGATTGCTCACCAAGGTGGGAACTCTTGTACATAGCATTATCCCAGGGAACGATGGAATTAGCCCCCGATCATAAAAAGTGGGCATCAGAGAATATAAATATTGAGTATTTATGTTATCTTGGGGTGGGGAAGAGACAAAAAGACAAAAACCATATAGATGAAAAATGATAAATTTGACTACTCTACATAAAAAATGTAAATGTTCTTGGGAGTTCCCTGGTGTTCCAGTGGTTAGGACTCTGCTTTTCAGAACCTCTGCCGAGGACCCAGGTTCAATCCCTGGTCGGGGAACTAAGATCCCACAAGCTGTGTGGCACAACCAAAAAAAAAAAAAAAAAGTAAATGTTCTTACTATCAGAATTTCTCTAAGCAGAATTTTTAAAAGACCGATGAGAAGCTTTGGAAAGGTATTTGAACATGAAAAACAAGCTTTTTCTAATCAGTAAGTAAAGGATAAATACCAGTGAGGGGAAGGAACAAAGGACACAATGAGAGAGAAGTAGAGAGAAGAAATACAAATGATCAATAAACATATGGGAAAACGTTCTACTATCAATAATAATTTCCTTAAAAAGCAAGAAATAATGGATATTTTTTAAAAAGCTTATCAAGGGAGGGCCTCTTTTAAAAGTATGAAATGCAGTATCGACACAAATTAAGAAATTTGCTAGTGAGTTTATTACTTTAGAAGGCAATTTGGCAATGTCTTGGCTAAAGTGTTTACTCAATAAATATTTTTGAATGAACAAATAAATGAATGAATATTAAATGTCTTATGAACATATATATGTACACTTTGATCCAGCAATCTCAGTCCAAGAAATTTATGCTTAGGAAATTATCTTAATTTGCATAAGATTTAAGTATGAGGATGTCCATCACAGCATGATTTTTCCTTTCCTATTTAAAACAAATGAGATATAATTAACATACATTGAAATGCAGATCTTAAGTGCAGAATTTGATCAGTTTTGACAGATATTTACTGTCACTCTCTCAAGATACAGAACATTTCCATTACTGCAGAAAGGTTACTTGCACATCATGGTTTATAATAAAGAAAAACTGGGATCAACTTAGATGTAGAGTAGAGCATAGTTTTAAATAAATATTTATGTAATCAGGTAATGCTTTACTATGCAGTCATTTTAAATGTTGTAAGAGAATGTTTAATGTTTTAGAAATAGGTTATGATGTATTGTTAGGTGATAAAATAGCGTATTACCATAAATACATAAAAATGGTTGTTATGCCAATTTTGGTAAACATGTTTGTAGAAAAACGTCTGACTAAGAAATATACTAAGGTATATTAGATATCTCTGGGTGGTTTTTACTTCATTTTTGCTTAGTTCTGCTTTCTAACTTTTTTAGAATGAGGAAGTATTGATTTACGCTAAGATAAATATTATTTATAAATTTTAAAGAGCTCAGTTTGTCACTTTTAGAACAGTACAATAAGATATTTACATGCAAAATATTACCCACAAAAATAACCTCTCTGTCATCACTCATCACTCATGTGCTTTATTTATGTAAGAGGTGAAAAATTTAGCTGTAAATGAGCTATGCCACCATGTAATTTATACTTAATGTTAATGTGGGAATGTAGGTGGGTGCTCTTCAGTAATATTTACAAAGACTGTAGAAAAAAATTGGAGAAAAAAATTACCAATACATTCAACAAAGAGATGCACTATGTTTTTTTCCAAAACATTACATTACCATGGAAATGTTTTTCCAGTTACTAATGGGCTTGAGAACTCCTTGGTATTGTGCTGATATATGTTTTCCAGCAAACACAGTACCACTTTAAATCACATTCTTATTCTAATTCGTAGTAACTAGGTGTCCTCCTGTTTCCAGGGCTATGTTTATCAAACCCTTAAGCTTTAATATGATCTCATGGCTAAGGGTTTGTTACTTCTTTCACAATTAGTGTTTTTGTTTTTTTGCTTATTTTTAATTGTTGGCATGGCTTGTCAATTTCCACTCCTGTTACATTTCTGCCGTTCCCTGCTTCCCATTTCACAATTGCATTTTAAATGAGTATAAGTTGATGTGATTATCAGATGCCTAAACCATTAGAATTTATAGACAGGATGCTTATTAGGTTTCCTTCCGACCATTTGTGAAGGCTTGTCCACCCCCATATTTTCACCTGCAAAGCCTTATAAGAGAAAAACTCATTTTGAGTGACTTGTTCTGAGCTCACGTTCAGGCTACAATCCCAGATATGGCAGAGCAACATTTGAATACTTTGGAGGGGAGGAGGCTTTTCCAAGTTGTCACACTGTTATTATTAAGTACAGAAATATGTAGGTAGATATTAAGAACTTGACTAATTTGATTCTGGACAGTCACTCTTGCAACTTTTAATGCTTTGGAAGAACATTTCCTATATAAAAATTCATTTATTTAAAAAAAATGTATTGAGCAGTTATCACATGTCAGGCAATGAGCTGCAGGGTATTAAGATGAATAGGCCACTGCCCCATCCCTCAGAGAGCCTCGTATCTATTGGGAAAGAAAAGGACATCAGCATATTTATAATGATATATATAAAATACTGTTGTTGATATGCATCATAAGGTCACAGAGAAACCTAATTTAGACTGTGGGATCAGGAACGACTTCTCAGAGAAGATTTGCCTGTGCCAAGTCTCCAAGGAGGAGTAGGAATTAATTTTGGAAACAGACAAGGAAAGGTATCCCAGGCTAGAAGACAGCACGAACAAAAGACACAGTATCTCAAAGCAGTGCTACCTATGTGAAGAGCAAGTCCTTTGGAGAAAAAGTTTGAGGGTCCTGATCATGGAGGGCTTTTTTGTCTTGTTAAGGACTTTGTTCTTCATCCTGAAGGTGTTGTGGAACCCTTCAGGGTTTGTAACAGGAACATGGCTATATTGATGCTGTTAACAGATTACTCTGCCGAGAGGAAGATAAATTTGTGGGAAGCAAACTGGAGGTTCTAAGAACAGTAAGTGGAAGTGGTTTTCCTCAAGAGGATGGGACTCTGAACTGGGCATGGGGAAAGAGACCAGAGGGTGAATCTGAATAATGTTAGGAGGTAAAGTCTTCCATTAGACTGAATTCAGCAACTAGGAAGTGGGAGAGATAAGGATGGCTGGGTGAAAGACCATGTCAGATAATAGAGAGCTCAGAAAACAGGAGCAGTTTAGGATGACTGAAAGGTTATTTTGGGAACTGTCAATGTTTACAGCTTGTGAGGACACCTGAGTTAAGAAGTCCAGCAGGGACTTCCCTGGTGGCGCAGTGGTTGAGAGTCTGCCTACCGATGCAGGGGACACAGGTTCATGCCCCGGTCTGGGAGGATCCCACATGCCACGGAGTGGCTGGTCCTGTGAGCCATGGCCGCTGAGCCTGCACGTCCGGAGCCTGTGCTCCGCAATGGGAGAGGCCACAACAGTGAGAGGCCTGCGTACCGCAAAAAAAAAGAAAAAAATAAAGAAGTCCAGCAGGCAGTGGCAACACCAGTCTCCATCAGAGGAGAGGGCTAAGTTGGAGAGAAGGATTTGGGGAATTATCAGCATGGATATGAGAGTTGAATCCACGACAGTAAGAGAAATCACCCAGGAAACTGTGTAGGGTGGGAAGAGCAGGGGACTGTTGATGGGACACTCGGGTTCCCAAAATTTGAGGGCACATAAAGGTGATGTATGAAGAGACCCTGGAGAGTAAGTCCTGGAGGCCAGGTGTGGAGTGGTTGACAGGGAGGGAGTGATCTGTAGTGTCAGATGCGGTCAAGTGCTAGGGCAGAAAGTGCCTTGTGGTATGTTGAACGGTAACCGGGTGATGAGTAAGTGCAGTATTGAGTGTGGAGGACTGTCCATACCTTCCGGCACATGAGAAAGAATCAAGCTGGGAGGGAACATGGTGTCAGGAGAGGCGCTTTTTCAGATGGGAAAGGCATACCTTGAGTTTCCAAAATTGAAGGGAGGAAGCTGGGAGAGAGAAGTGGGAGGTTAAGAACAAAGTCCAGAAGAGATGGGTGATCGGGCATGGTGGGAGGGCACTGTGGAGGGGCTGGACTTGCAGAAAGGTGAGAAGGATGAAAATCCAAGTTTGTGGGGCAATGAGTGAAATCATGTCTGATGTCCTCGGTTTTCTTCGATGAAGATTACTCCAGTGGACAGTTCCATGAGAGTGAAGGAAAGGATTGAGAATAAGGGAAGTAAGATATACCCAAGGACATATAGAAGGATTGATTTACCGAGGGCCCACCTGACTTCAGTGACTTGAGTTCATTTTTCTCTAAGATGCTCAGAAATAAGAGCAGAGACTTTACATTGTAGTGATGTGAGGATAGTCATTTTTTTCTAACATTTTATTATGTGAATTTTCAAATAGGCAGAAAAGTTGGAAGAGTATTTTACAGTGAACACTCATATTCCCACCACCTAAATTCCACAATGAACATTTTCCTTGCTTTATACATATCAAGATGATGATTTTTAAATCAGTGTTTTATTATGGGCATTTTCAAACACACGTGAAAGTAGAAGGAATAATAGAAAGGACCTTCATATATTCATTACCCAGTTTCAACAGCTATTAACTATGGCTAATGTCATTTCTTAAAACCTCCCGTAACCTCCCGTAATCCACTGGATTACTTAAAAACAAATGGAGGTGAAATTTTGTTGTGTGGATTCGTTAGAAGCATGGGAATGCAACATAATCACAGGTTTTTTTTTTTTTTTTTTTTTTTTTTTTCTTTTTGCGGTATGCGGGCCTCTCACTGTTGTGGCCTCTCCCGTTGCGGAGCACAGGCTCCGGACGCGCAGGCCCAGCGGCCATGGCTCACGGGCCCAGCCGCTCCGCGGCATATGGGATCCTCCCAGACCGGGGCACGAACCCGCATCCCCTGCATCGGCAGGCGGACTCTCAACCACTGCGCCACCAGGGAGGCCCTAATCACAGGTTTTTTAAAGCAAGAGTTGTTTTGTGATCAAATATCAAATCCAAGGTTGGTGGAGAAGGAAGAGAAGCCAGGAGGGAACTGATAAACTGGAATAAAATGGAAGGGTTGGAGGACTTAAAAGTTTTGAATGATGTCAAAGAATAAGAGTGGTGTGAGTAGGAGGGTGGGAGCTGGGGGAAGGTTGGGGTCAGAGCGTAGAATGTAAATTTCAGAAGTGGAGCAGTTCCCAATGAAGGAAAAAGGACCAGGGTGTGGCCAAGCGGATGAATGGCAAAAATGGAAGGATAGCAAAGGTTTTTAGAAATGAAGAGAGTGAGGAACTGTGAGTTAAGATCGTAGGGAAGCAGTACAGCAAAGAGGCTAGGGCAAGAGTTCAGGGGCCAGACTGCATGGGTGCATGTCCTTCCTCTGACAGTTGCCACCTGTGTGACCTTGAATAGATTACTTAGAGGCTCTGTGCCTGAGTGTCCTTTTCTGTAAAGTGGGAATAATAATAGTGCCAACCTCACAGGTGCTGGGAAGATTAAAGAAATTATTTAAGCATGTGAAGTGCTTTAGAACAGTGCCTGGCACATCATGAACATGCCAAAAGTGCTAGCTATTGTTATCACAAAAGTTTTACCTAGATGCTGAAGTCAGCAAGACAGGTGGCAGGATTTGTGGTGGAGAAGGCTACAGGCATGAAAATAGAGGAGAGGGGAGAAGACCGTGGGAGCTTATGTTTTGTGTGATGAGAAAGGCCAATCAGAATATGATATACTATTTGTCATCAAAGTTTCAGAGAGCACTGATATAAGTAACTTTGTTATGGATGCAAGGTAAAAAAATTTATTCTTTCAACTATTTAGTTCACCAGAGCCTTGAGGTTTGAGATTGTCTTTAAATCTTTGTGAGGATTCTTCTAGTGTAATTTGTTTTATTATGACTTTTTCAGAATAAGTCAGAATTGGAAGAAATCTTTACATAATCAGATGTACATAAAAAGATAGACTATGTTTTAAAACACAGCTTTTACTGTAAGTTGGCAGAAGTCTTCATTAATTTGTAGTTCCTCAAAGGCACACATTGTTCTCTTTAAAGATAAATCATTTCAAAAGTATACTCTCTATAGCCAGATGCATTATTCTTCAGTTTTGCTAAGACTCCTTTCTGGAGTTTGTTTAAAAGGAGAAAAAAAAAGCTGCATAACACAAGCTATTTAAAACTTCCAGGATATTTATCTGTAAATATATGTTTCTAAATTTAATTAAACCGAAACATGTCTTGCCAAATGCGACACTTTGTTTTGTTTTGTTTTTCCTCAAGCAACGTTTAAATCCATCAAACTGTTAGATGGTGGAGTTATTTGTTTGCTTAAACCATAGTTTTGAAAGCCCAAAGGCTGGCTGCATTTGTGGGTTTAAACGAAACATGTGTTTTACTTCTCCTTATGCATAGTGAGGAAGGAAGCATTTATTGAGTAACTACTAGTATCCTTTATTTACATTTTCTCCTTTGGTCATCACAACAGCCCAGTGAGGTGTACAGTAATCCCATGTTAACTCAGAACTTGGGAGGTCAAGTCAGTTGCCTGAGGACATCATCCATCCAGTATGTGGTAGAACTGGAATTTAAGCCTTGGTCCATTTGACCTCAGAATCCAGGCCTTTTCTACTGTCGTGACTTGCTGACTGTAAAATCCGTTGTGGCGATGATTTATATTCTTCTCATTGTACAACTGTCAGAGCAGTCCGTTTAAATGTTATGTCATTACAAGGGCCCTGCAAAATATGTGTGTTCCCCACCCCTATATGCTGCCCCTGCCACAGTGACCTCTCCCCTTCCTCGCTTAGTCTCAGACACATGGGCACACACCGTTTCAGGACCTTGGTGCTTGCTGCTTCCTTGCCCGGAGTGTTCTTCTCTCAGGTGACTGCATAGCTCATCTACCTCCTCCAAGGCTTGAATCAGTGTTGGTGATGCCTTCCTTACCGCCTTATTTTAAATTGTAAAACACGTCCCTCCTTCTCCAGGCACTTCCTTCTCCTTCCCTGCTGTAGTTTTCTCCTTCGTATTTATCACCGTGGGCAAGCATGACAATGGAATGTTGGGCTTTCGTTTTACCCACCAGTGTCTTGGTTTCCAGGTGGTGGGCCACTCCAAATTGAAGCCCACTCTAACTATTGCAGGAGAGGGTCAAGCCTCAAGGCAGAAGTTGGCAGGGCTGCCACGGTAGTGGGATTATAGGGCAAACTCAACCAGGCACACCACATTCTAGGTCTGGGGCAACAGAGCCTATTATCAATCTTACCCACTGACGGGAATGGGGTTCTTGGTGTTTTTCTAGGCTTGAGGGTGTAGCTGGGACTGTCTGGCAAAGATCTTCAGTGCCTGTACCTGGGCGGAACTGGGGCAGAGAGGAACTCACAGTGAGGATCTTCATAAAGCTACCAAACCTGTGGTATTCAGTACAAATTTTGGTAGAATGTCTTCTACCAAAAAAATACCCCCAAAAAACTAGGCTTGTAAACTCCTTGTGTTCTTGATGAAGATATGCAGCACGCTGCTGGGTTAGTTGTCTGTCTTCCTCACGAGGCAGTGAGCTCCTTGAGGAAGGAGACTGTGTCTCATTCATATCCATCTCCCCAGTATCTAGACCAGCCTCTGACTATTCAGAGTCAGGAATCAGATTCAGATTCCATCCCAATCACTTGACATAGTTCCTGACATATAGGAAGTACTCAATATGTAATAATAGCTTTTAATATTATTATTTTACAATTTTGTGTGTATCCTTCTGGAGAAGGTATCAAATGTGTTCAGTGTATTATTACTTCTGGAGAAGGCATCAAATGTTTTGAATGAATGAATCTCTTACATTTTGGAAATCACTAGAATTCTTAGGTTTCAATCTTGTTTCTAACATTAGAGTGTTAACCCAGAGAGCCCCACAGGGTTATTGGAAATCTATGTAATATAAAAACTATGAAATATACTTACTTGTGAAACTGGTATCTTTGAATCCTTAGTCCTAGGCATAGTACTTGACATATAGTAAACATTTGTTAAATGTTGGATGGTGAGCACCAAAGCAAAACATACCATGCTGCTACTATAACAGGTAAATTTTAAATAGCATTTGGATAGTCTAGTTGGAATATCACTTATATCTCAAGCAAACTGGATAGCTGAACAGCTTCAAATAAAGTGTATAAACTATATTTTAAGGTGTCAGAGTTCTGAGCTACATTTGTAATTCTTTGAAATATGATTTCAGGTAAAACATGGCTACTCCAAGAGAGTCTGGTGTACACTTATAGGAAAAACATTATATTATTTTCGTAGTCAAGAAGATAAGGTATGTATGTGTTTTTAATATGCTAATTAGAGGAATTTTTTGTTTGTTTTGCCTTCAAATTTTCCCTTTCGCTGTTCTGTTGGTAGCTCAAACTTTAGAATTTTTGATAAGGTTGAAATTTTGCATAAAATTTATTACTAAGGTAATCATAGACCTACAGGGTTTTTTTTTGTTTTTTGTTTTTTGTTTTTCACGGTACGCGGGCCTCTCACTGTTGTGGCCTCTCCCGTTGTGGAGCACAGGCTTAGCGGCCATGGCTCACGGGCCTAGCCGCTCCGCGGCATGTGGGATCTTCCCGGACTGGGGCACGAATCCGTGTCCCCTGCATTGGCAGGCGGACTCAACCCCTGCGCCACCAGGAAAGCCCCCTACAGGGGTTTTGATTCTTAATTATAAGCTTTAGTAACTTTTAATTAATTCTTCTTCTAAGACCTAGAAAAGTCTTCCTCTATCCCACTTTCAACCATCAAGTTCTCATATTTTCCAGGTCTGACAGACTAGATAAGGTTGATTGAAGGGAACAGCAAGCTAGGAAAAAAGAGCTGGGAAGGGAAAAGAATCCAGTCCTGTCGCAGGCCCTCGAATCCCTAGATACCACTTATCTATCCATCCATCTGCATATCTATATCCCATTTGTTCATTTTTAACTAATCTCCTCCACGCCAAACTTAAGTTATTGCATTTTCAGAGTAAAAAGATGGGTATCTTCCAAACGTGAAATGTATACCTAATTATCATTGTATATACCTCATGTCATCTTTGGATTACTGAAACTATAAAAATTGAACTAACATGGACCAAGAGTATTTGCATAAAACAATGATGCCAGCTCCACAGAACAGCAGCCTGTGACTGATTACTGTGTTAATGAGACTAAACTTCTTGGTCCACTGACCATGTAGGTCAGTTAGTATTTCTCTGCTCTATTTTCATAGTCTGCACTCTCAGTTCTGACTAGCCATATTTAAAATGCATGCCATTATTCTCAGTATCGCTCACGGGTTGGTACTTAACACAGTGCAGCCATTGAGAGTGATATCTCTGAAGTAATGTGGGAATATGCTCATAAAAATAATACAAGAATAAGCACAGTACAAAATTGCATATTCAGTATAACCCTAACTCAATTATCAGTCAGGAAAACAGAAGCCACTCTGTGTATTCCAGTTTTAACAATTTTAATGCAGAATTAGGGACATACATAACTTTAGAAAAGTTGGGGGAGTAGAGGTCGAGGAAGCAGCTGCCACTGAAGATCTGAGAAGTCAGCACCAACGGTCTGAACACAAAGCACAGAGGCAGCTGGTACTCAGCAGTTTACTGAGAAGCCTCTGTGATACATCAGCCCAGGCATCTGACTGCAGCTGTCTCAGGAGAATCATGACTCTTCTTTCACCCTTACCTTCCACATCACATGAAAATTCTCTCAGGCAAGTGCTAACCTGGAGCCATGCAGGGAAGGGGATTCTGACAAATTTAGTTCCCAGCTTCTTTTCTGCAGTTACAGGGAGAGTGTAGAAGAGGAAGTTTGGGACTCTGAGTTTATAATTCTCAGTCCAGCACATCTATGTAAAGATACACATAGCAGAAAAGTCAGAAAGAACTATACCAAAATGTTGAGTGGCAGTAGAATTATGGATGATTTTTTTCTTCCCTTTTTTTAATAACTTCCTATTTTTACCAAGTTTCTATATTCATGTTTTATAAATAGAAAAATAATTTAAAATTTGCTGAGAGTAGAATTTAAATGTTCCTACTACTACTACTAATAATAATTTTGTTTTTTATTAAAAATGGATAGCATTGATCACAGAAGGAACAAGTCAGAGGAATGTAGATAGCTGAACAGAAATCCATTATAATTACTGGAAAAGTATTGAGGATGCTTGTGAATCAGTATAAGCTTACTTCATTTTGTGCTATAGATGTTTCAGAAGCAATTTGTGTTTATCTCAATCAGTGTCTTTTAAAAAATTCAGTCAAAATATTTGAAAGCACCTGGTCTATTCACTGTTTATAGAACCATGGTAAATCCTCTGGTAAAAGGAATAATCATCTTTAAATATTGGGGTGGATGGAACCTTGATTGTCATATGATTGGGTATGCCTAAAGCACACAATTAGGATAGTATTGTCATGTATTATCATAGTAGAATTAGTTTTCTTTATCCTATTTTTTAAAGCTTGCTTTTTATTTATTGATGTGAATTTTCTGCCCTATTATTTTGCTTTTGTTTTACTGCCTTTCTTTTTCTGAAAGTATAGATAAGTTAATTTCACATTTTTCTTTCAGAAGTAAATTTTCTTCACTCAGTCCCCAGAATAGTGCTTTGCACATAGTAACTACTCAGAAAATAACTGTAATTAATTTAACGGGAAAAAGCAATGTTTCTCGTAAAAGACAACACATTTAATCAAATGAATTAATTTTTTACTATTAATCAGCTATTAGGCAGATAAGATATCTAGGTAAGACCTCACTGAGAAGCCGACATTTTAATTAGGTTTTGAAGGAAGTAAAAGAGGCAAGAGTATTCCAAGCCAAAGGAACAGTGAGTGCAGAGGCCTTGGCAGGAGCATGCCAGGTGTGTTTGAGGAATAGCGAGAAGGTCAGTGTGACTGGACTGGACTCCGTTAGGGAGAGGACAATAGGAGATGAGTTCAGGGAAGTAACGGGGACCAAATCGCAGGGAGCCTTATCATAGTAAGGACTTTAGCTTTTGCTCCAAGTAAGATGAGAAGCCATTTGAGGATTTTGAGCCGAGCAGTGACATGATCTGACCTGTGTCTAACAGGAACACTCCAGCTACTGTCTGAAGGGAATTAGGAGGAGACTGGTTAGGAGGCTCTTACAGTAATTCAGGTGAGAGATGATTGTGGTTTAGTGTGGCAATGGAGGTGTGAGAAGAGACCAGATTCTGGGTATATTTTGAAAGATTTGCTGATAGGATTTGTTGACTAAAAGGGTATGGAATATGAGAGCAAGAAAAGGGGCAGCGACGATGCCAATCTTTTTGGCCTGAACAGCTGGAAAGATCAAGTTGCAAACAACTGGGATGGGAGAGACTCAGGTGGTGGGGGAGGACTTACCAGGTGATGTTGAAATGCTATTAGACATCTAAGTAGAGCTAGTGTGAGTCAGGAGTTATAAATTTGGAAGTAGCTAATACATGCTGATGCAAAAGCCATGAGCTTGGATGACATCACCCAGGGGAGTGAGTGTAGATGGGAAAAGAGTTCCCTGGGCCCGAGCATGGAAATGTAAGATGGTAAATGTCCTTGGAGTTACAGTGAACTTTTTCAGGCTGCAATTCCAAACCTGACCGAATATTTTAGAAGTTGTACATCTGAAGCAGACTGTGTGTGTTCCTGGAATAAATGGGCTTAATTAAAGAAAAGTTTTAAAACAAATATGCTAAATATTCTACACAGCAAATAGTTGTTTTCATCAGTAAAAGAGTAGGTAAAATTTAATATAAATCATTTTTAGGATGTTTTTCTTACACTTAAATTAAGATGAAAGAAATCATGGCATTTTTTGTGATATATTACATGTGTAATATATCATATATGTGTATATAGCCTCAAAACACTCCTCATTTATTGGGGTTTAGAGTGGTAGTTAATCACACTTCTTCACACCAGCTGTTTAACTTTGTTACTTTTTCTGTGAATAGTATTGAGACTATGTCTACCCTTGTCCTTTTGATCCAATAACTTAATCAAATTAATTCTGTGGGGAAAAAAGTCAAATGAATATTTTGACTGAATTGCTTGACTAGGTAGTGTGTCACTTTGGTCCAAATGAATAATCCAAACCACTGTATGGAAGTGGCTTCTTGCTTTTTCCACAAAAGTTAAATGTCTAGTATTCAAATTGTTCTTCAGTATTACAGTTGGCATGTTGGTTGTGGCTACTACTTTTGTAACAATGTGGATAATACAATTAGCTTTAGGCATTCATTTAAAAAAAGGTATGCTTTATAAAGGTAAGAATGAAAAAGACTATGAAAAATTTTAGCAGGAAAATATTTAAAAGTTCCTTCCTTACAATTACTAATATTTACTTTAGTTTCCTTTAGGTCAGATCAGACTCTGGGAAGCTAAAGTTGAAGAGGTTGACAGATCCTGTGATTCAGATGAAGATTATGAAGCCAGTGGGCGAAGTCTTTTATCCACACATTACACTATTGTGATCCACCCCAAAGACCAAGGTCCGACTTACCTCCTGATTGGATCCAAGCATGAAAAGGTATGTAAGGTCTAATTGGTTGAGTTAGAATGATTTAGACTAATATGATTAAGTATTGGTAATAATTTTCAAATGACTGTTAAGTGCAATCAAAGATTTATGTAGAAGACGCGGAGATCACCTTCCTCCCCACGGATACACCAGAAATACAGCTACACGTGGAACAACTCCTACAGAACACCTACTGAACGCTGGCATAAGACCCCAGACCTCCCAAAAGGCAAGAAACTCCCCACATACCTGGGTAGGGCAAAGCGGAGAGATCCCCACACAGAGGATCGGTGCCGAGCGGCACTCACCAGCCCGAGAGGCTTGTCTGCTCGCCCGCCGGGGCGCGCAGCGCTGGAAGCTGAGGCTCGGGCTTCGGTCAGAGCGCAGGGAGAGGACTGGGGCTGGCTGCGAGAACTCAGCCTGAAGGGGGCTAATGTGCCACAGCTAGCCGGGAGGGAGTCCGGGAAAACTCTGGAGCTGCCGAAGAGGCAAGAGACTTTTTCTTCCCTCTTGGTTTCCTGGTGCGCGAGGAGAGGGGATTAAGAGCGCTGCTTAAAGGGGCTCCACAGATGGGCGCGAGTCGCGACTGAAAGCGCGGAGCCCAGTGACGGGCGTGGGACGCTGGGGCTGCTGCTGCTGCCGCCAAGAAGCCTGTGTGCGAGCGCAGGTCACTGCCCACACCGCCCTTCCGGGAGCCTGTGCAGCCCGCCACTGCCGGGGTCCCGGGATCCAGGGGCGGCTTCCCTGGGAGAACGCACGGCGCGCCTCGGGCTGGTGCAACGTCACGACGACCTCTGCCGCTGCAGGCTCGCCCCGCACTCCGTGCCCCTCCCTCCCGCCCGGCCTGAGTGAGCAAGAGTCCCCGAAGCGGCTGCTCCTTTAACCCTGTCCTGTCTGAGCGAAGAACAGACGCCCTCCGGCGACCTACACGCAGAGGCAGGGCCAAATCCAAAGCTGAGACCCAGGAGCTGTGAGAACAAAGAAGAGAAAGGGAAACCTCTCCCAGCAGCCTCAGAAGCAGCGGATTAAAGCTCCACAATCAACTTGATGTACCCTGCATCTGTGGAATACATGAATAGACAACACATCATCCCAAATTGAGGAGCCCGGAGTCAGTGCTTTGCCTCTGAGGTGGGAGAGCCAACTTCAGGACACTGGTCCACAAGAGACCTCCCAGCTCCACATAATATCAAACGACAAAAATCTTCCAGAGATCTCCATCTCAACACCAGCACCCAGCTTCACTCAACGACCAGCAAGCTACAGTGCTGGACACCCTATGCCAAACAACTAGCAAGACAGGAACACAACGCCACCCATTAGCAGAGAGGTGGCCTAAAATCATAAAAAGTCCGCAGACACCCCAAAACACACCACCAGACGTGGACCTGCCCACCAGAAAGACAAGATCCAGCCTCATCCACCAGAACACAGGCACTAGTCCCCTCCACCAGGAAGCCTACACAACCCACTAAAACAACCTTAGCCACTGGGGACAGACACCAAAAACAACGGGAACTACGAACCGGCAGCTTGCAAAAAGGAGACCCCAATCACAGTAACATAAGCAAAATGAGAAGACAGAAAAACACACAGCAGGAGAAGGAGCAAGATAAAAACCCACCAGATCTAACAAATGAAGAGGTAATAGGCAGTCTACCTGAAAAAGAATTCAGAATAATGATGGTAAAGATGATCCAAGATTCTATTTCCCAGATCCAAAATCTTGGAAATAGAATAGACAAAATGCAAGAAACAGTTAACAAGGACCTAGAAGAACTAAAGATGAATCAAGCATCGATTAAAAACACAATACATGAAATAAAAAATACTCTAGACGGGATCAATAGCAGAATAACTGAGGCAGAAGAACGGATAAGTGAGGTGGAAGATAAAATAGTGGAAATAACTGCTGCAGAGCAAAATAAAGAAAAAAGAATGAAAAGAACAGAGGACAGTCTCAGAGACCTCTGGGACAACATTAAACGCACCAACATTCGAATTATAGGGGTTCCAGAAGAAGAAGAGAAAAAGAAAGGGACTGAGAAAATATTTGAAGAGATTATAGTTGAAAACTTCCCTAATATGGGAAAGGAAATAGTTAATCAAGTCCAGGAGGCACAGAGAGTCCCATACAGAATAAATCCAAGGAGAAATACGCCAAGACACATATTAATCAAACTGTCAAAAATTAAACACAAAGAAATCATATTAAAAGCAGCAAGGCAAAAACAACAAATAACACACAACGGAATCCCCATTAGGATAACAGCTGATCTCTCAGCAGAAACTCTACAAGCCAGAAGGGAGTGGCAGGACATAATTAAAGTGATGAAGGAGAAAAACCTTCAACCAAGGTTACTCTACCCAGCAAGGATCTCATTCAGATTTAATGGAGAAATTAAAACGTTTACAGACAAGCAAAAGCTGAGAGAGTTCAGCACCACCAAACCAGCTTTACAACAAATGCTAAAGGCACTTCTCTAGGCAAGAAACACAACAGAAGTAAAAGACCTACAATAACGAACCCAAAACAATTAAGAAAATGGGAATAGGAACATACATATCGATAATTACCTTAAATGTAAATGGACTAAATGCTCCCACCAAAAGACACAGAGTGGCTGAATGGATACAAAAACAAGACCCATATATATGCTGTCTACAAGAGACCCACTTCAGACCTAGAGACACATACAGACTGAAGGTGAGGGGATGGAAAAAGATATTCCATGCAAATGGAAATCAAAAGAAAGCTGGAGTAGCAATTCTCATATCAGACAAAATAGACTTTAAAATAAAGACTACTAGAAGAGACAAAGAAGGACACTACCTAATGATCAAGGGATCGATCCAAGAAGAAGATATAACAATTGTAAATATTTATGCACCAAACATAGGAGCACCTCAATACATAAGGCAAATACTAACAGCCATAAAAGGAGAAATCGACAGTAACACAATCATAGTAGGGGACTTTAACACCCCACTTTCACCAATGGACAGATCATCCAAAATGAAAATAAATAAGGAAACACAAGCTTTAAATGATACATTAAACAAGATGGACTTAATTGATATTTATAGGACATTCCATCCAAAAACAACAGAATACACATTTTTCTCAAGTGCTCATGGAACATTCTCCAGGATAGATCATATCTTGGGTCACAAATCAAGCCTTGGTAAATTTAAGAAAATTGAAATTGTATCAAGTATCTTTTCCGACCACAATGCTATGAGACTAGATATCAATTACAGGAAAAGAGCTGTAAAAAATACAAACACATGGAGGCTAAACAATACACTACTGAATAACGAAGTGATCACTGAAGAAATCAAAGAGGAAATTAAAAAATACCTAGAAACAAATGACAATGGAGACACGACGACCC
Organism: Mesoplodon mirus; assembly: GCF_964341445.2. Lineage (NCBI taxonomy): Eukaryota > Metazoa > Chordata > Mammalia > Artiodactyla > Ziphiidae > Mesoplodon > Mesoplodon mirus. The sequence goes on from NC_138990.1 coordinate 60,145,665, forward strand.
AAAACCTATGGGATGCAGCAAAAGCAGTTCTAAGAGGGAAGTTTATAGCAATACAATCCCACCTTAAGAAACAGGAAACATCTCAAATAAACAACCTAACCTTGCACCTAAAGCAATTAGAGAAAGAAGAACAAAAACATCCCAAAGTTAGCAGAAGGAAAGAAATCATAAAAATCAGATCAGAAATAAATGAAAAAGAAATGAAGGAAACGATAGCAAAGATCAATAAAACTAAAAGCTGGTTCTTTGAGAAGATAAACAAAATTGATAAACCATTAGCCAGACTCATCAAGAAAAAAAGGGAGAAGACTCAAATCAATAGAATTAGAAATGAAAAAGGAGAAGTAACAACTGACACTGAAGAAATACAAAAGATCATGAGAGATTACTATAAGCAACTCTATGCCAATAAAATGGACAACCTGGAAGAAATGGACAAATTCTTAGAAATGCACAACCTGCCGAGACTGAACCAGGAAGAAATAGAAAATATGAACAGACCAATCACAAGCACTGAAATTGAAACTGTGATAAAAAATCTTCCAACAAACAAAAGCCCAGGACCAGATGGCTTCACAGGCGAATTCTATCAAGCATTTAGAGAAGAGCTAACACCTATCCTTCTGAAACTCTTCCAAAATATAGCAGAGGGAGGAACACTCCCAAACTCATTCTACGACGCCACCATCACCTTGATACCAAAACCAGACAAGGATGTCACAAAGAAAGAAAACTACAGGCCAATATCACTGATGAACATAGATGCAAAAATCCTCAACAAAATACTAGCAAACAGAATCCAACAGCACATTAAAAGGATCATACACCATGACCAAGTGGGGTTTATTCCAGGAATGCAAGGATTCTTCAATATACGCAAATCAATCAACGTGATACACCATATTAACAAATTGAAGGAGAAAAACCATATGATCATCTCAATAGATGCAGAGAAAGCTTTCGACAAAATTCAACACCCATTTATGATAAAAACCCTGCAGAAAGTAGGCATAGAGGGAACTTTCCTCAACATAATAAAGGCCATATATGACAAACCCACAGCCAGCATCGTCCTCAATGGTGAAAAACTGAAACCATTTCCACTAAGATCAGGAACAAGACAAGGTTGCCCACTCTCACCACTCTTATTCAACCTAGTTTTGGAAGTTTTAGCCACAGCAATCAGAGAAGAAAAGGAAATAAAAGGAATCCAAATTGGAAAAGAAGAAGTAAAGCTGTCACTGTTTGCAGATGACATGATACTATACATAGAGAATCCTAAAGATGCTACCAGAAAACTACTAGAGCTAATCAATGAATTTGGTAAAGTTGCAGGATACAAAATTAATGCACAGAAATCTCTGGCATTCCTATATACTAATGATGAAAAATCTGAAAGTGAAATCAAGGAAACACTCCCATTTACCATTGCAACAAAAAGAATAAAATATCTAGGAATAAACCTACCTAAGGAGACAAAAGACCTGTATGCAGAAAATTATAAGACACTGATGAAAGAAATTAAAGATGATACAAATAGATGGAGAGATGTACCATGTTCTTGGATTGGAAGAATCAACATTGTGAAAATGACTCTACTACCCAAAGCAATCTACAGATTCAATGCAATCCCTATCAAACTACCACTGGCATTTTTCACAGAACTAGAACAAAAAATTTCACAATTTGTATGGAAACACAAAAGACCCCGAATAGCCAAAGCAATCTTGAGAACGAAAAATGGAGCTGGAGGAATCAGGCTCCCTGACTTCAGGCTATACTACAAAGCTACAGTAATCAAGACAGTATGGTACTGGCACAAAAACAGAAAGATAGATCAATGGAACAGGATAGAAAGCCCAGAGATAAACCCACGGACATATGGTCACCTTATCTTTGATAAAGGAGGCAAGAATGTACAGTGGAGAAAGGACAGTCTCTTCAATAAGTGGTGCTGGGAAAACTGGATAGGGACATGTAAAAGTATGAGATTAGATCACTCCCTAACACCATACACAAAAATAAGCTCAAAATGGATTAAAGACCTAAATGTAAGGCCAGACACTATCAAACTCTTAGAGGAAAACATAGGCAGAACACTCTATGACATAAATCACAGCAAGATCCTTTTTGACCCACCTCCTAGAGAAATGGAAATAAAGACAAAAATAAACACATGGGACCTAATGAAACTTCAAAGCTTTTGCACAGCAAAGGAAACCATAAACAAGACCAAAAGACAACCCTCAGAATGGGAGAAAATATTTGCAAATGAAGCAACTGACAAAGGATTAATCTCCAAAATTTATAAGCAGCTCATGCAGCTCAATAGCAAAAAAACAAACAACCCAATCCAAAAATGGGCAGAAGACCTAAATAGACATTTCTCCACAGAAGATATACAGACTGCCAACAAACACATGAAAGGATGCTCAACATCTTTACTCATTAGAGAAATGCAAATCAAAACTACAATGAGATATCATCTCACACCAGTCAGAATGGCCATCATCAAAAAATCTAGGAACAATAAATGCTGGAGAGGGTGTGGAGAAAAGGGAACACTCTTGCACTGCTGGTGGGAATGTGAATTGGTACAGCCGCTATGGAGAACGGTATGGAGGTTCCTTAAAAAACTACAAATAGAACTACCATATGACCCAGCAATCCCACTACTAGGCATATACCCTGAGAAAACCATAATTCAAAAAGAGACATGTACCAAAATGTTCATAGCAGCCCTATTTACAATAGCCCGGAGCTGGAAACAACCTAAGTGTCCATCATCGGATGAATGGATAAAGAAGATGTGGCACATATATACAATGGAATATTACTCAGCCATAAAAAGAAATGAAATTGAGCTATTTGTAATGAGGTGGATAGACCTAGAGTCTGTCATACAGAGTGAAGTAAGTCAGAAAGAGAAAGACAAATACTGTATGCTAACACATATATATGGAATTTAAGAAAAAAAAAATGTCATGAAGAACATAGGGGTAAGACAGGAATAAAGACACAGACCTACTAGAGAATGGACTTGAGGATATGGGGAGGGGGAAGGGTAAGCTGTAAAAAAAAAAAAAAAAAAAAAAAAAAAAAACTAAAAAAAAAAAAGATTTATGTATAGATTTGTTGGACATAGTATTTTTAAAATAATTTTATTTCTGATATATTTCAAACATAAAAAATATAACAGACACTCTTTTATACTTAACAGATGTTAGATTTCGTGGTATTTTTTTATCAGTGTAAAATTAGTAACCATCTAAGTGTTCAACAATAGGAAATTGATTAAGTAATGTCCATATGATAAAATATCCTGCAGCCTTATATCTTTTTTATATTAAAAATAGATAATTATAATTTCTGAATTTTACTAATATAGCATAAGCACATCCTTAATATAATTTCAACTATGTGAAAATATAATGTACATATATATTTTAATAGAAAGAAAAAAGTCCAGTATATTTGGGGAGCAGAAAAATGGGTTCTTTTCTTCCTTTCTTCCTTATATACATAATCAATGTATACAACTTGATGCTTTGGAAATAATTATTTGCTCATGAAACCATCACTGCAGTCTATGGCATAAACCTATCCATCACATCCAAAAGTTTCCTCTCAACCTCTTTTTTAATTATTATTTTTTTGTGTGTGTGATAAGAACTACATAACATAAGATCTTCCCTCTTAGTAAATTTTAAAGTATGTAATACAACATTGTTAACTATAGGCACCATGCTGTATGATAGATCTCTAGGACTTATTCATCTTTTTGTTTGTTTTCTTTTTTTTCCCCAGGACTTATTCATCTCGTATAACCACAACTTTGTACCCTTTGACTAATACCACCCTGTTTCCCCTTTCCCCTAGCCTCTAGCAACCACCATTCCCTCTCTGCTTCTATGAGTTTGACTATTTTAGATCCATCATATTAAGTGGTATTATATGGTATTTGTCTTTCTGTGTCTGGTTTGTTAGCAGGCAACAAACCTGGTTGCTAAGAAACCAGACACAGAAATGTCCTCCCGATTCATCTATGTTGTCACAAATGGCACGATTTCCTCCTTTATAAGGCTGAATAATATTGTATGTATATACCATATTTTCTTTACCCATTCATCCATCGATGGACACTTAGGTTGCTTCCATGTCTTTGCTATTTTAAATAGTGGTGTGATGAACATGGGGGTGCGTATATCTTTTTGAGTTAATATTTTATATAAATTTATATTAAAAAGCTTCCTTCAGATAAATACCCAGAAGTAGAATTGCTGGATCATATAGTAGTTCTATTTTTAATTTTTTGAGGAAACTCCATACTGTTTTCCACAGTGTTGCACCAATTTACATTCCCACCAACAGTGTACAGGGCTCCCTTTTCTCTACATCCTCACCAGTACTTGTTATTCCTTGTCTTTTGGGGGTTTTGTTTTGTTTTTGATAGTTGCCATTCTAAAAGGTGTGAGGTGATAACTCATTGTGGTTTTCAGTTGCATTTCCCTGATGATTAGTGATGTTGAGCTCCTTTTTGTGTACCTGTTGGCCATCTGTATGTCTTCTTGGGAAAAATGTTTTTCAGATCCTCTGCGCACTTTTTAATTGGATTGTTTGTCTTTTTGCTATTGAGTTGTATGAGTTTTATATGTATTTTAAATATTAACCCCTTATCAGAAATATGATGTGAAATATTTTCTCCCACTCAGTAGGTTATCTTTTCATTTTGTTGATGGTTTCCTTTGCTGTGCAGAAGCTTTTTAGTTTGATGTAATTCCACATGTCTATTTTTGCTTCTGTTGCCTGTGTTTTTGGTGTCATACCCAAGAAATCATTGCCAAGGCCAGTGTCCAAAAGCTTCTTCTCAATGTTTTCTTCTAGGAGTTTTATGGTTTCAGGTCTGATGTTTAAGTCTTTATTCCATTTTGAATTGACTTTGTGTACTGTGTGATATCAGGGTCCAATTTCATTTTTTTATATAAATTTATTTTATTTACTTATTTTTGGCTGTGTTGGGTCATCATTGCTGCGCACGGGCTTTCTCTAGTTGTAGCAAGCAGGGGCTACTCTTTGTTGTGGTGCATGGCCTTCTCGTTGCGGTGGCTTCTCTTGTTGCAGAGCACGGGCTCTAGGGTGCATGGGCTTCAGTAATTGCAGTACGTGGGCTCAGTAGTTGTGGCTCGCAGACTCTAGAGTGCAGGCTCAGTAGTTGTGGCATGCAAGCTTAGTTGCTCTGAAGCATGTGGGATCTTCCGGGACCAGGGCTCAAACCTGTGTCCCCTGCATTGGCAGGCGGATTCTAAACCACTGCACCACCAGGGAAGCCCTCCAATTTCATTGTTTTGCATATGGATATCCAGTTTTCCCAACACCATTAATTGAAGAGACAATCCTTTGCCCACTGTATTCTTGGCAACCTTGTCAAAAATCAGTTGACCATGTATGCATGGTTTTATTTCTGGACTCTCTATTCTGTCCCATTGGCCTAATGAAGCAATCATTAGGCCCACTGATGGACCTAATGTCTGTTTTTATGCCAGTACCATACTATTTTGATTACTGTAGCTTTGTAATATATTTTGAATTAGGAAGTATGATCCCTCCAGCTTTGTTCTTCTTGCTCAAAATTGCTTTGGTTATTTGGGGTCTGTTCTTGTTCCATGTGAATTTTAGGATTGTTTTTTCTATTCCTGTTAAAAAAATTGGGATTTTGATAGGGATTAATTTGAATCTCTATGGGTTGTTTTGGGTAGTATGGACATTTTAATAATATTAATTCTTCCAATCTATGACTGGATGTCTTTCCGTTTATTTGCGTCTGCTTTAGTTTCTTTCATTAGTGCTTTATTGTTTTTGGTGTACAAATCTTTCACCTCCTTGATTAAGTTTATTCCTAAGTACTTTATTCTTTTTTTTTGCTATTGTTTTCAGATTGTTTTCTTAATTTCCTTTTCAGATAATTCATTGTTAGTGTATACAAACACAACCGATTTTTAAAAATTAATTAGTTCATTTATTTTACTTTTTTTTTGGCTGTGTTGGGTCTTCATTGCTGTGTGCAGGCTTTCTCTAGTTGTGGCGAGTGGGGGCTACTCTTCCTTGCAGTACGCAGGCTTCTCCTTGCGGTGGCTTCTCTTGTTGCGGAGCACGGGCTCTAGGTGCACGGGCTTTAGTAGTTGTGGCATGTGAGCTCAGTAGTTGTGGCTCACAGACTCTCGAGCACAGGCTCAGTAGTTGTGGCGCACAGGCTTAGTTGCTCCGTGGCATATGGGATCTTCCCGGACCAGGGCTCGAACCCATGTCCCCTGCATTGGCAGGCAGATTCTTAACCACTGCACCACCAGGGATGTTCCCATAACTGATTTTTGTACGCTGATTTTGTATCCTGCAACTTTATTAAATGTATTAGTTCTAACAGTGTTTTTATGGAATGTTTAGGGTTTTCAACAAATAAGATAATGTCATCTGCAAACAGAGATAATTTTACTTCTACCTTTCCGATTTGGATGCCTTTTATTTCTTTTTCTTGCTCTGTTGCTCTGGCTAGGACTTCCAGTGGTATGGTGAATAGAAGTGGCAAGAGTGGGCATCCTTGCCTTGTTCCAGATCTTACAGGACAAGCTTTCACTTTTTCACCATTGAGTATGATATTAACTGTGGGCTTTTCTTATAAGGCCTTTATTGTGTTGAGGTATGTTCCTTCTGGGTATTATTTCCTTCTTTAAATTTTCTGGATTTCCTAGGTATTTTATATGTTCTATTTGTATGTACTAGGAGTCAGATTTTAAATTTGATAGAATTTGTTGTATTTCTTAAAAGAATATTAATTGGTTGTATTTATTCTAGTCTCTTAATGTCACATTACTTTCTTAATTTTCTTATGCTTTTCTAAATGTGAACAATGGGGAAAAGGTACTATGAGCACAATTCAAATAAGCTGGCTTCAGAACTCTTTAAGTGGCTTTTAGTTATTTAAAAATTAAGTGTTTTTTTTTTCCATTGTCAAAGTTTTCTACTGTTTATGCAAGTTGTTTTTTTCCTTAAGTCATCAAAAACTGTGTCTTGGTTAACATTTCTATTAATATGTTTTGATTTTTAAGGACACTTGGCTTTATCACCTGACTGTTGCAGCTGGAAGTAACAATATAAATGTTGGATCTGAATTTGAACAACTCGTTTGCAAATTGCTAAATATAGAAGGAGAACCTTGTAAGTTTATAACGTACAAGGCTTTATGGTTTATGAAATGGGCCCTAACTCCCTTAGCCTAATAGAGTTTTCACTTTGCGGGTTCCTGTTTCCCTGAGATGTACCCATCTTCTCATAGGCTTTGCTTGTCACGGGCCAGGATTCTCATTGTGGTTCTTCGGCTCCAAGGACACAGTCATTCCTTGACATGTCCATATCCTGTCACACCTCTCTGCCTTTGCTCACATTACTCCCTCTGCCTGGAACACCCTTCTTCCTTCACATTCCCCACCAACTTGATAAAATCCTACCTACCTTAGGAGCTCCCCCTGCCAACCCATCCCAACTCAGCATCTGGCTCATAAAAAGTGCCTAATAAGTGTTAAAATTATATCCCAATGCACTTTACCATTTAAAACTTTTATAGCATTTGTTGCTTTGCACTGAAGTTTTTTTTATGGCTAAGGTTTCCCCATTGAGAGCCTAGATTCTAAGCTCTGCTTTACTTAATAATAGAGATCACATTTTATTTGCAGTGTCTAGCATAGGAATTTAATAAATGTTGATTTTAGGAATGACTTCAAGTTCCTCTTTATCTTTCTGTCTCCTTCTGCTCTGGCTTCTCCTCTCTGTATCTTCCCCCCGCTCCCTCTCATGTACAGTCATCTCCCCACCTAGGTCACCGATCTTTAGCACATTTAAGCAACATGACAATGTCCTGGTAAGACTTGTTTGGGCCTAGAATATTTGTACCAAACTCTTCTAGCTTTAACTTATCCAAAACAGAAATAGGAGAATCCCAATGGCCTGGAAACTGAAATAAAATAATGTTATCAGAGGTTTTTCATGACTTTTATGACTTAAATTGTGAGCCAAGCCAGAATGAGGTAATTTCTAAAGGGCTGATTTAATGTGAGGCCAAAATAAGTGATTCTTTCTGTTTCCTGTTCATACTTCATTCTGTATTTAGCCTCTCAGATATGGAGACACCCTACTTTGTGTCACAGCAAAGAAGGACTCATTTCTCCTTTGACAACACTACCTTCGGAAGCTCTACAGACAGAAGCAATTAAATTATTTAAGGTAAGATTTTATATGGAGTTATATATTATTAAAAAATTTAATAGGAAAAAATAAAACTTCAGATTATAAAGTTTCACTCTTTTCAAGAAAATTCAAAATGTGATGATGATTAAGAAAATCTACTGAAATAAAATTAGGTGAATTTAATATGCTTTCTGAGTGAGGATTTGAGATTTACTGCAGTAAACTATCTTTGGTTTGGGCCATGTGAAACACTTAATATCAGAAGAATCATTTCCTCTTCAACCTCTCAAATGGAGAGATTCCTGACATCATTTGTACCTCAGTGTTGGGAGAGGGATCAATATCCTTCTTCTTCTCCAGTGCTACTCTCAAATTCTTATTACTCAACCTCTATTAGAAATCCGTGGTGACTTGAAGCATACCATTCAACTATATCACTCTTAATCCTCCACCCCCATCATCTCTGTTGTCAGTCACCTTCTGGTAACTCCTCAAATTTCATTAAGGATTTTGGCTCCCAACTCACATCTTTCTCTCTGCCTCAAATCTTGCCATTACCCTGAATTACTTTACTATCACTTCACTCACCAATGCCATGGCCTTAAGATTCCTGACCTTCTCAATGTCAGTAAGCTTCCTCTTTACGCTGCTTCACCTTCCAATTCTCCATGTCCACACCCTGACCTCAACATTCCTCATAAGTACACCACTTCTAAAAGCTTAAATTCTAATGTGTCTTTCATTAACCATAATCTCTTAGCCCATGAGCTCTCTTATTTTCTTTCTTCCATTTCTCATCCTCACTAAGACATTTTTTTGAGCCATTTATTTTATTTGAGATGAAGAGAGAGCACAATAACTACCTCTTGGCTTTTCTTCCTTCTTTATCTAGTCTGGATGACTTTCATTAATACTCATAGTTCCTTGGGACCTGTAGTTCCATGCATTCTTCAGCTGAACCCCAACCGAGATCAGTGCTGCTGTCTTGTCTGCTTCCATATTAATCACATACATAGTGCTAGAGAGCCTCAAACAGCCGTATGGACTGGAGCCAATGTAAATCTGTGGTCTTCATTCCTTAGGGTCAACTGTCTCTCCTTTTGCTTGTCTTTGGTCACATCCTCTCAAATTCCCTACTCAATAATGCTCCTCACAGCAAACTTACCTTCTAGTTCATTGGGAAGATTAGAGGGCATCAGAAATGATCACCTCGAATCTCTCTTCTCAACAGACATTTCATCTATTTTTTCCTCCATTACTCCAGTCTCAGAATATAATGTACCTTCTATGGATTCATGTCTTGACTCTGCACTGGGACCTTGGTACTTCATTTTCCCATAGTCTCTTAAAGTCTCAATTTTTGTCTCTCTTTTGGCTTTTTCTTGCCTACATTCCACCCATCTCAAAAAATTATATATTTACTAGATAATACTAAGGAATTATTGTTAATTTGGGAAGGGGATAATGATGACATGATGGTTATGGGAAAAAAATCTTTATCAGTTGGAGAGCCCTACTGAACTATTGGTAAAATAACATGATATACATTAGAATACTACAGAAAAAAAGTGGATGCAGGGGTTGGACGAAACAAGTGTGGCAAAATGCTTGTTGACAATTGTTGACACCAGGTGATGGGTACATTATACTTTCTCTCTACTTTTGTTCATGTTTTAAAATTACCATAATGGAACGTTTTTAAAAATCCACCTGTAGAATACACAAATACCCAAAGCAAGAAAGACTTTATACAAATATATTTGAAAATCTGGATGAAGTGATCAACTTTATAACAAAATATAAATGGTGAAAACCAATTACACAGGTGAATGAAAATTTAAACAGGAAAATTTACCAAACTTTATAATTGTGGTTAATTTCAATGCTGTTTAAACTGTCCCAAAGCATAGGAAAGAAGGAAATTTTGCAAAATTTTTTTCTTTTACTTTTTTGGGGGTAAATCTCAAACATATATAAGAGTAGAGAGAATGTTATGAAGTATAAGATACTCATCATCCAGCTCCACAGTTGTCAACATATGACCAATTTTGTTTCATTCTCCCCAACCCCACTGCTCCCCAAGATTGGATTATTTTGAAGCAATTCTCAGTCATCATGTCACCAGATTCTTTTTGTGAAGTGAGTATTACTTTGATACCAAACCGCAGAAGATATTGTAGAAAACGGAGTATTTCATACAAAAACTAATAAAGTATTAGTAAACAGAATCCAACATCATACTAAAAGAATACTAATCATGACTAAGAGGGATTTGTCCCAGGAAATCAAGTATGGCTAAATATTAGGATGTCTATTAATATTATTTATTATTAAGTCGACAGTCATCTCTATAGATGGTAAAAATGCATTCATAAAATACTGATAGATATCTCCTTAACATGATAAAATATTTCTGCTTAGTAAAAACAAATGTCATGCTTTATGGGGAAATGCTTTAAACATTTTCATTAAAGTGAAGAACAATGATATTCACTCCCATTAATATTTTAAAAACGTCTTATTAAAGCATAATCTGAATAGAGTGTATCCCCATTATTATTAATATTATTATTATTTAGCATTCTATTAGTGGTACTAACCAATTGCAATTAGGCAATGAAAACAAATTAGAAGGAAACAAACTGGAAATGCAAATATTTACAGATTATATAATTGTATACCTGGGGAAAAAAACTTAAAAAACTACTACAAACAAAAAAGATAATTCAATCATATAGTGAGATACAAAATTAATAAGTAGAAATCAAAACTTTTTACATGTACAAACAACAACCAGTTATAAGATAAAAGGAAGAACTTCTGCTTTTTGGCTGTGATGGAGCAACAGGAACTGAATTTACCCTACCAATGGTTTTCAGACTGTTGAATAACAGGCTGTGCAGGACAGTGATCCTCAGGAAAACAAATGAAGTAAGCTTTACAATCGTTGCAGCTTAATATCTTGGAGAGAGTTTCATGATCACAGTGCATGCAGGGACACCCAAATAGTGTTTGGCAGTCTTCCTGAGTTACCAAGACAGAGTTCAGAATTTGAGGAGGCCAAGATAGTTAGAATTTCCAAAACTGAGAGGAGTGAGCAGAAGAGAGTGGGAAAGTGCTCCACAGATTCATAGAGGGTTCCTTTTGAGTTTTTAGCTGAGAACTGATAATCATATGTGTGTGAGGAAACTACCTGAGGCTAGGGAAAGAACTACCAGAAAAGAATAGGCAAAAAAAAAAAACAACTCCTGGAGCTTACACATAGCTGAAAATAGTTTGTATTCCTATCATCCAGAATGGAAAGACCTCCTAATGCACTAGGCATCAAGTAGAGTACTGAAGATAGAAGTCACATTGATTTTTAATAATCTAACCTCAGAAATGGCATACCATCATTTCTGCCATATTCTTCTGGTCAAACAAACTAACTCTAGTACAGTATGGAAGGGGATTGCCTCAGATATTGTCTGAATATCAAGAGATGGAGATCATTGGGGGCCATCTTGGAGACTAGCAGCCATACTTCATATATTCAAGAAGGTAGAGGAAAGCATAAACATTTTAAGAAGAGTAATGGAAGATATTTAAAAGATCCAAATTAAACTTTCAGAGATGAAAAATGTAGTGGCTAAAATGAAAAAAATACACTGGATGAGATTAACAACAGGTAAGATAATGCAGTAGGCAAGACTAGTGAACTTAAAGACATAGCAAGAAAAATTATCCAGAATGAAACACAGAGTTAAAAAAAACTGAAAAAAATTGAATAGAGTACAGTGAGCAATGGTATATTTTCAAGCAGCCTAACATATGGAACTGGAGTTCTACAAAAGGAAGGAAGGCAACAGAAAAATATTCAAGGAAATAATGGCTTAAATTTTCTTTTCCCAAATTTAATGAAAACTATAAAACTCTCAAATTTAAGAAGCTCAGTGAATCTCAAACAGAAGAAATGTGACAAAAACTAATACACATCATAATCAATTGCTTTAGACAAGTTACAAAGAGTGTGGTGGTTTGGGAGGAATAACATAACATAGAGAACATAGATAAGAATGACAGCAGACTTCTCATTGAAAACTATACAAGTCATAAGATAGTGGAGTAACATCTTTAAAGTACTGCAAGGAAAAAAATCTATCAACCTAGAATTCTATATCCAGTGAAAATATTTTTCAAAAACAAAGGTGACATAAAGGCTTTTTCAGATATATAAAACCTGAAAGAATTACTCCCCAGAAGACCAATACTACAAGAAATGTTTAGTGATGTCCTTTAGGCAGTCAGAAAATGATGCCAGATGGAAATCTGGATTTATGCAGAGGAATGAAGAGCACTAGAAATGGCAAATATGTGGGTAAATATATAAGAATTTTTCCTTATTATTTCAATCTCTCTAAAAGAGAATTGACTGTTCAAAGGAAAGATAATAACATTGTATTGTGGGGTTTAAAATTATATGTAGAAATAAAATATATGACGATAATAGCACAAAGACTGAGAGAGGGGAAATGTAAGTATACTGTTACAAGGTTCTCATACTATAAGAAGCGCTATAATATTCCTTAAAGGTGGACTGTTTTATATATTTTATATATTAAAATATATGCTAAAACCTTAGAGCAACCACTTAATAAAAGTCGAAGAGGTTTAGCTGATAAGCCAATAAAGGACATAAAACAGAATCATAATATATAGTCTAGTAATTTTTTAAAAGGCTGAAAAAGAGGAAAACCAAAAAGAACATATGAGACAAATATAAAACAAATAGCAAGATAGAAGATTTATTCCTGATCATACTAATAATTACATCAAATTTAAATGGTCTGAACACTCCAGTTACAAGGTTGAGATTGTCAGATTGTATAAAAAAAGCAAGAGGGGCCTCCCTGGTGGTGCAGTGGTTGAGAGTCCGCCTGCCGATGCAGGGGATACGGGTTCGTGCCCCGGTCTGGGAGGATCCCATATGCCGCGGAGCGGCTGGGCCCGTGAGCCATGGCCGCTGGGCCTGCGCATCCGGAGCCTGTGCTCCGCAACGGGAGAGGCCACAACAGTGAGAGGCCCGCATACCGCAAAAAGAAAAAAAAAAAAAAAAGCAAGATCCAACTATATGCTGTCACAAGCAGTACTTCTTTTGTTTTCTGACATTTGTTGTAAGAAAAAAAGACTGACATTTTAAAATAGCCTGCTCAAAAGAAACTGATTTCACTCTCAGAACTTCATTTTACTCCCAAATATCAATGTCATTAATAAGCCCAATATATTTAATTCATTGAAACAAATATATATATATATTACACTATAACTACAAATTTAATTAATACATTATTACAATAATCTGGGGTTCAATTAGCATGGAAATATTTTTAAGAATTCATAGATAGAACACTTTATGAGTATTGAAGTTGCTTCCCCTGCCTTTAGGCAATCCATCCTAAACTTTCTCAGGCAAGAGTACCTACTCCTCTAGTCAGGAACAAAACAAATTTTCACAGTTTTATTACAATGAACTGTTAAAATGAAGAATGATAAGTATTAATATCCTACTTTGGAAAATGTCTAGGAAAGATTATGCTATAACCTTTTCCTAGTAACCTACTCTAAAATTTAATCTCTTTGGGGGAAAAAAGTATTTATTTGCATTCATTTTAAGTTATTTATTCTACTATTTCCCAAAATATTTTCCTCAGTAAACTAGTTTTTAAAGTTGCCAATTGGTATTACTAGAAAAAATAAAGATGGGAAGGGATTGTAGTCAAATAAGTTTAGAAATTCTGTGCTGTGTAGAGAATACAAAGATAAATAAGAAAGAGTCCTTGTCTTTATGAAGTTTATAGTCTGGTAGACCAGAGGCTATTACTGTTCCATATGCCCTTAAAATGAAAGCATATTCTGCTCTGAGGTGGAGTATTCTACAAATGAGTTCAAGTTGGTTGATAGTGTTATTCAGGTTTTCTAAATCCATACTGATTTTTCTGCCTACTTGTTCTCTCAAATATTGACAGGGGATATTGAAGTCTCTAACTTTAATTGTGAACTTTGTCTGTTTCTCCTTATAGTCGTATAGGTTGTGGCACCATGTATTTTGAAGCTATGTTATTAAAACATTTAGGATTGTTATGTCCTCTAGATGAACTGACCCTTTATCATTATAAAATGACCCTCTTGGGGCTTCCCTGGTGGCGCAGTGGTTGAGAGTCCGCCTGCCGATGCAGGGGACACGGGTTCGTGCCCCGGTCCGGGAAGATCCCACATCCCACATGCTGCATAGCAGCTAGGCACGTGAGCCATGGCCGCTGAGCCTGCGCGTCCGGAGCCTGTGCTCTGCAACGGGAGAGGCCACAACAGTGGGAGGCCCGCATACCGCAAAAAGAATAAATAAATAAATAAATAAATAAAAATAAAATGACCCTCTTTATCTCTGGCAGAATTCCTTGCCCTGAAATCTACTCTGTCTGATATTAAAGTAGCCACTCTGGATTTCTTTTGATTAGTGTTATCACAATATATCCTTTTCCATCCTTTTAAACAAAAGCTATTGCTAAGAAGAGAATCAATATTTCATGCAGAATAAATCTGATCATTTCTCACCCTAAGTATATCTATTTTTTTCGTTTAATTCAGACCTGCCAACTTTTTATAAATGCAGCAGTTGACTCTCCTGCAATTGATTACCACATATCTCTAGCCCAGAGTGCTTTGCAAATCTGTCTGACACATCCTGAGCTACAGAATGAAATTTGCTGTCAGCTCATTAAACAGACAAGACGGAGACAGCCACAGAATCAACCAGGACCACTGCAGGTATCTGTTGATACATATACATGCAATTTTAAATGATGTTGTTTTCCTGATTATAAGAATAATACATATTCAATACAGACATTTGGAAAATTACAAAAAAGTATGAAATGGAAAAACAGCTATTAATATTTTTATGTATATCCTTTCAGTTTCTATATTTATATATAAATGTATGTGTGTATATCTTTATGGACTCAACAGTTTTTCACATTACTAGTTACAGTGTGCATACTACTTTTTAAAAACTATAGAACATAATCATTTCCCCTATAGCCTTCAACAGTCTATAAAACATCAATACTAGTTGCATTAATATCAATTACTATACATTTAGGATTTTCCAATTATTTTTCCTATAATAAATACCACTACATTAGACCTCTTTGAACCTAAATTTTGTATGCAAGTCCAGTGAATTTCATTGAGTCCACTTCTAGAATTTTCCTATATCTTCAACAATGTTCAGTATAATTCTTCTTTTAATTTCTTTCCAGGTAAAAAGTAGTATTTCACTATTGATTTTGGATGCATTTCCTTAATTATTAGTGCAGTTGAATTTATTTTCAGGGGGTTTTGGTCACTTGTGTTTACTCCTCAATGAATACCTCTTTTAATCTTTGCTTACTGACTCCCTGTCAACTACAGGATAAAATAGAAATTTCTTACCCTAGCCTGTAAGACTCTCAGGGGTGGATCCAGGTTTTGTGGGACTTGAAGTTTATGCAATGAATACTCTCCAAGAAAAAGAGTACAAAATACATTACTTTTACACATTTTAAAAGAACGTATGACCATGTCATATGACTATGACAGCTCATCGGGCCTGTCCCAGGGACTTGGAGGGGACCTGTGCGTGAGAGGGGTTCTGAAGCTTAAGCTTTATGTGAATCAAGGGCCCTTCATAGTCTGGCTCCAGTGGCCTTCTCTTTCTCCACTTCATTTTATACTTCCTGCCTCCAGTGTACAGTGAATGAATAAACTCTCCCCATTCTTCAAACACACCCTGCCTTTGCATTATCCTTCACCTTGCACCTGGCATCATTCCTGTTACCTGGATCCCTCTGCTTTCTTCCTACCTTTGACTTCACCGTCCAGCCCAAGCAACATCTCTCCCAAATATTCCTTCCTGACTTCCACAACAGTAAGTCATTCCCTCCATTGGTTATACTTAAAAAATATTATTACAATGTATTAGCGATGTTATATTATAAATTACTTACAATATATAATGTCTTCTCCTGGACTGTAGGTTCTTCAAGGGCAGGGCCCTTCCCCCTTCTCCTTTTTTATGTGACATTTAAAAAATTATTGAAGTTATACTTGCTTAATTAAAAAAATTAAGATAGAAAATAGAATATAGTCCAGAGCAAGAGAAGAATAAAAATCACATACAATTCTATTACCTAGACATACCTCTGTTAATATTTTTGTACTTGCCCCTTATTTAGGTATGTATCTATATATGGGTAGATTGGTTTTGCTTTTTGTATATATAATTTTTTTACTATTTTTCAATCTGCCCTTTCTCAGTACCATTACTTATATTTCAATGAATGAGTTAATACATAAATGAACAAAAAGCAACAATTTCCCTAATCTTTGGGTGTGATATCAAAAAGGACTACCATATCATATCTTCTGGTACCTCAGTTGTAGACAACAATATATACAACTAGATGGATTATGGTTCTGACCCAATATGAAGCTTTTATGTTTTTATGTATTATAAACGCTCTAAGCAGATAATGTATATATGGAAAAAGCAAAAACATTGTGGGGTCAAGTAAGACTGTCATCATCCCTTTGCTCTCACAGCCTCTGTCAGTCACACTCGCCCTGACTTGGATCTCTGACGACCACATGGTGTCTGACCTGTGATGCTTCTCTTTGCCCAGGGCTGGCAGCTCTTAGCGCTCTGTGTTGGGCTCTTCCTTCCCCATCACCCTTTCCTGTGGCTCCTCAGGCTCCACCTAAAGAGGAATGCAGATTCCAGGTATGCAGAATTCTAGCCAGGTAAACCATTTATGTGGCCTCTGAGTGTCTACAATAAATCAAAGGTATTTAGTAACCTGCCAGGTACATTTGTGGAAGAATGTGTGAAACAAATGTTGGTACAGGAAGCCTTTGGTTATCATTTATGCGGAGCTGGGAAAATATTTCCTTTGTTATGTTAAATCTCTTATGGAAGATGACAGTAAAAGCTTGAAAAACGGACAAAGAATATTTTAAGTGAAAAGTCTATGTACATTTCAAGTATGAATGCCTTATCATTAGTGGGTGTTCATTCAATAAAAGCAACTATTTTGTTTCCTTATTTTTCCTATTACTATTTTCTTCACATTGAACTCTTTTATGTAGAAGACTTCTCTGATGGTCTTCCCACCTTTTATAATTGTATGTATTTGAATTACTTCAGAATTTTTACTCCTTTGAAAAAGACTCGTAAAATTCAGCTGTCAGAGTGACTTTCTTACAGTGAGACCCAGGGCACCCAGCCAAGGGTTATCAGGATAATTTTGTCCAAGAGGTTCATATTAGGTTGTTTAAATAGACTCTGGGATTCAAACAAACAAACAAATGATGAATCAAAAAACAACTTGGAAGCAGTAGGAAAATATACTCCAGCTCATAATATATTTTGGAGACTCTGTCATCAAGGTCATGTGATTTCAATTGCAGTCACTGAGGACCCCCTACCCCCACCAGACAAAGGTGACATTTTAAAGTCTACCTAGAAGGCACTGGAATAAAAATATATTTAGAGATGTTATCAACCTGCTTTTATAAACAGAATAAAAATTATATATAGCAAATGAGGGCAAATAAGATCTCTATCCAGCTTTTACTGGATTTATTTACTCCAGCAGTTTTGTTTAACATTTAACATTTTTAAAGAAGTTTTGCAAAAAAGGAAAATATATTTTTATTTTTGTTTGAAGATATTTTCTTACCTTGCTTAGCAGGAATGGCATTAACCTCTATGTTCTTCAAAAGAGAACTCTCCTTGGGCCTCCCTGGTGGCACAGTGGTTGAGAGTCCGCCTGCCGATGCAGGGGATACGGGTTTGTGCCCCGGTCTGGGAGGATCCCATATGCCGCGGAGCGGCTGGGCCCGTGAGCCATGGCCGCTGGGCCTGCGCATCCGGAGCCTGTGCTCCGCAACGGGAGAGGCCACAACAGTGAGAGGCCCGCGTACCGCAAAAAATAAATAAATAAATAAATAAATAAAAGAGAACTCTCCTCATCATGCACTTCTTAAGTTATCCTGCACTAGTCTTTATACAGTTATTTTCTTTATATTTGTTAATATAATCATTCTATATTGACCATAAAATATCTGGTAATTTTAAATTTATTTTGTGACTATAATAATACAATAACAATGAAGATTGTTTTGTGGGGAAGCCTGGTTTAGTCAGTGGCAAAAGTGAAGACACTAGAATTTGAGAAAAGTGACAGCAGTTAATATCACTCAAAAAGAAAAATTACTGTCAACATTAGCATAATACAGTGTAATACTGCACACCAAGGAAAGCTTTCTTAATGGTTTCATATATATAAAAGGTTGTCTTAATTAAATTTGTTCTTAGGCTTTATCTTAAGTTTTGTATTATAGGACAGAATTTGGAAAATATGCCATTTACTGCCAGCGATGTGTAGAAAGAACGCAACAGAATGGAGATCGAGAAGCAAGACCCTCAAGAATGGAAATTCTTTCCACCCTTCTTCGAAACCCGTATCATCATTCTTTGCCCTTCAGTATCCCCGTACACTTCATGAATGGGATATATCAGGTAGATTAGACTTTCTACCCAATGAAAACATGCTTAGTCTAGAATTCTAAGTGCACTCTGTGGAATTGGGAAGTGAGACTGTCTCCCTATTTCTGTCAGCTCCTGGCAGTGATAAATATGCAAATGTATTAGACCTTCTGTCAGGACAGCTGAGTTGTGAAACAGATTTGCTAAAAAGGATTCACACTAAAAAAATCCATAATTGAGCCAAATAAGGGAGGAGTTTCACTACCATTATAATTCTGATGGAGAAAAACAAAAAGGTTGAGGCCTTTCCCCACCTGGGTACCGGCTAGGTGAGGAAATAATTACTAACGTATGGAATGTGTACAGGTTTAGTCTCTTTAAAGTCTCCAGATCTCAGGAATTATCTGGGAAAACTGTCCAAGCCCTCCCAACTCAGATCTAAATAGCTTGCTTATTAACTCAAGCAAACATGTTCCAAAGCTAGCAATTAGTCTTTGTAGCTCTAAGCCTTTTATCACGGAATTCAGATACTTAACTGCATATTAAAGAAACAAGGGCCTCCCTGGTGGCGCAGTGGTTGAGAGTCCGCCTGCCGATGCAGGGGATACGGGTTCGTGCCCCGGTCTGGGAGGATCCCATATGCCGCGGAGCGGCTGGGCCCGTGAGCCATGGCCGCTGGGCCTGCGCATCCGGAGCCTGTGCTCCGCAACGGGAGAGGCCACAACAGTGAGAGGCCCGCATACCGCAAAAAAAAAAAAAAAAAAAAAAAAGAAAGAAAAGAAACAAAAATTAAATGTGTTTTTTTCCCCTTTGCTGAAAGATTACATATTGTACTGTAGTTCTTGGTTTGCTTCTAATGGGCAGGCATAATATCTCTGCAAGATGTTTGCAGCTGTCAAATGATCTTTCTATTTTGAATTCATGTCTGTTGGCTGAAGCCAAGATTTCTGAATTCTTACATCAAGCTAATGACTAAGATGACATTAAATATCTCCAGCGGAGCTTTGGAAAAAAAGTTAAAACACCTAGATGAATACATGTTATCATTAATCATGCATCAAGAATGCCCTGTTTCCCCCCTGAAATCTAAGTTTGAAATGTGTGTACCTATTTATTAAGAGAACAACTTTGTTATTTCTGTTTAGGTAGTTGGATTTGATGCATCCACCACAGTGGAAGAATTTTTGAATACTTTGAACCAGGATACAGGGATGAGGAGGCCAGCACAGTCTGGATTTGCATTGTTCACAGATGATCCTTCTGGCAGGGATTTAGAGCATTGTCTTCAAGGAAACATCAAGGTAAAACCAACTCCTTTTAAGGAGGCAGACCCAGAAAACAGCAAAGAAGCTACTCTGCTATTTGCAAAAAGTTTAGCTCAAGAATTTTCCAAAAATTTAAGCAATCTAATTTTCATAATAAAAAAAATATTGCAGGACTTCGTTGAAGCCATAGAATTCTTAATACAATCTGCACACACACATACTCCATGTTAAAGAGAGGAAGAGGGGCTTCCCTGATGGCTCAGTGGTTGAGAGTCCACCTGCCGATGCAGGGGGCGCGGGTTTGTGCCCCGGTCCGGGAGGATCCCGCGTGCCGTGGAGCAGCTGGGCCCGTGAGCCGTGGCCGCTGGGCCTGCGTGTCCAGAGCCTGTGCTCCGCTGCTGGAGAGGCTGCGGCGGTGAGAGGCCCGTGTACCACAAAAAAAAAAAAAAAAAAAAAAAAAAAAAGAGAGGAAGAGGATTAGTAATTGTAATAATACCCTAAATATTAGGGTAAAAAGAGTGGAGGTGTGGAAGGTCTAATAAAATGGCTTTCCATTTTATTCATTCACTCAGCAATATTCATGGAATTATTTATTGTGTCCCAGGAGCTGGTCCAGACCCTGTGGGTAATATAAAGAAGGTCGAGAAATTGTCCCTGCACACAGTGAACTTCTAATTTGCTTAGGAAAGAGTAGCCTTATACACTGATAACCTTACATCTGAAAGTGATAAATATATTAAGAGCAAGGTGAACATTCTACAAAGGGAGAGATTAAGTTCAGATTGGAAATTAGGGAAGAGCTCAACTGGTCTTTGAGGGATTGGTAGAATACGGACCTGTGGAAATAAAGAAGAGATTCCAGACATAAGGAAGATCATGAGCAAAGACAGAGAATTGGAAGATTCTTTAAATGTTTTCTAGGTCATAGTAAAATAACTGTAATAAATTTTCCATCTAGCGATGGCAACAATTAAAAATATAGAATATAGAACCATAAGGAACTTTAGAGAAATAACCCACTTATTTTGCAAATGAGGAAACTGAAGCCCAGAGTGAAAAATGATTTATGGCAAATCAAACAGCTAGAACCAGGTCTGGACCCTCTTACTTGATGTGGTCCTTGATTGCTCTTGGGAATAAGTACCTTGTTATGGAGTAAAGGTATTTCTATGATTTGGAGATTAAAGAATTGGGGCAAAGCAAGGGACACACCCATGAGTTTAGAACATATGAAATATCAGTACTTTCATCTAACTCCCAAAAGGTCAGCTCCACTTGCAAAACGATCTGTTGGGTCTCCATGGGGTTCCGCAGACTATGTTAAAGCTCATATTTAGTTCCTTAGGAGTACTGGTCAGAAGATAGGATTTCCACCTCACTCCACCCCACCCCTGCCTTATTTCTTCAGCTGCATTTTGAGACATCTAGATAAATGAATGTCTTTTTCTTCTCAGCTCCAAGTATATACTGTTTAGATCAACAATTCCAAATGTAAATTTTTGAGACAGACATTCCTTGAGCACTGTTAATAATTAGTCAAGAAGATAAGCTAGTATTTTTGGTTGACTTGAGCTGAGTAAATATTAGGGGCTTTGGTGAATAACTGCTTACCCCATAATTCTGAAAACTGTTATTTATAATTCTCAAATGACCAGTTTAAAAAAAAAACCAAACATTTATTTGGTTCCTGAAGAATTTTTGTTCTTTCCCAATCAAAAATCTTAACATTATATTTCAGATTTCTTTGGTATAACTTCAGTTATTCCAATCTTTATAAACTCAGAAGGTGAGAAGTTGCTTCTTCAGTGACTAAATCATGAAAAAATTCCTGGAATCTCCTTGTTTCCAGTCTCATGCAGTCCTTCATTAAGATTCCTTTTTGAGTAAAAACTTCATGGCCATAGTCCAAAGTTAATGTGTGTCCAAAAGGATAAAGAGGACCAAAGAGTGATTTATAATTAAATTCTAAACTCAGAGCTGCAGAAGCTTAAAACAGAAAGCATCAGTCCATTTGGTTTGATCACATTAATTGAAAAATTTCAGTCTATAGACATGCTTGTCTTCAAAAAATACCCAATGTGAAAAATATTATGAATCTCCATTTTCCACTTCCCTTCTAGATTTGTGACATTATCTCTAAATGGGAGCAGGCTTCCAAAGAACAGCAGCCCGGGAAATGGGAAGGTACGAGAACTGTTCGTCTCACTTATAAAAACAGGTGTGTAATGCCATCGCCAAGTGCCAAAGTGGGAGTATACATCTATGTTCAAATCATGTACCTACAATTTAGTTTCCTATTGAATAGCCTTAAAAGTTATATTCATTTATATGTTTTCTTATAAATGGTAACTGTTTCTGTAGGAAGAGGAAGAAACTGTGACATAAATTTTTTTCTCTAATTCTAGTTTGTTAATGTCATGAATAATTATATTTTATAAAAATATGCACTTGGACAAAGATTAGAAAAAAACTATAGGAAAATATAGCTGCTCTCTTAGGGTAGTTGATATAATTTTTCACTTTCAAAATTTCCTTTAACACTATTATTACAGTTTTTCATAAGACTGAATACTCAAATACCGTACTGCAGATCTGTAGTAAGAAGTATTTGTTTACCCAAGTCTTTTAGAAGTGATATATTCATATCCATTCATTCTTATTCTTTCATATTCTCTCTTCCTCTGTATTTATTGAGCTTCAACTATAAGCCTGGCACTTAGCTAGATGCTCTGGATAAAATGATAATAAAAACAGACACAATCCCTGATCTTTTGGAATTTACAGGCTAGTGAGGAAGACGGTTGCTAATTTTACAATGACTCTAATGAGTATATAATAACATATTAAGTTATCTGAAAGAAAAGAGCATGGTTCTGTGAGGCACATGACAAGAATCCTGACCTAGCCTGGAGACTTCGGGAGGCTTCTTTAAGGAAATGATGCTTATGCCCATGTCAGAAGGGCGCTGAGAGTGGAAATGGATGGAAAAGGATGTTCAAAGCCTGTATAAGGAGGCTGCGCAGTGTTTCAGGAACTAGGAAAAAGCTGGTAGGGCTGGAGCACTCGCTTTCTCAACTGATAGAATTTTAAAAGACTTTGGCAAATGATCAGAAACCAGGTTTTCTTTCTTTCTTTCTTTCTTTTAATATCTTCTTTTCTTCCATGTATTAGTAGAAGGTGGTATTTAATAAAGAGTGTTCACTGACCAGGTCATATTAACTGTACAACAACAGCAAAAAAACTAAAAAAAAAAGTATTTTCTTGTTTTATTTGACTCTTATATCCCATAAAGTAAGGAATCTAAAATATCAGACCAAGAGCCTGGTAGAATTATTGGTGAAGTTTTGACTTCTTTCAGAAGGCTACTTTTGGAATATGTTCATAGATCTGAAATTGGGATATGAGAAGTAAGGGTACTATATAACATAAAGAATATAACAGCCTTTGATCCAGTTCAGGATCTCTTTTTCTGATACTTTATCCCACAGAAATACCCACATAAGTGGGCAAGAATATTCCAGTATTCTTTATAACAGTGAAAAATAAGTGTTGTAGGGGGTACTTAAGTTTACCAATAGGAGAACAGTTAAATAAATATTGTGGATTCCTCTTACACACTCAGACACTAAAGGGTCACCACTGTTTGAACAGACTCCTTTGATCTGAATAAATGGTGGTTTTGAGCCACTAGAGCTTCTCTGTTCAAGGGTTCATGAGCTGAGGTGATTCGCAGGAGTTCCGGGTAACGAGAAGGTAACTGTCAAGCTTTGGTATCTAAGGTTTTAAAATCTCATATTCGTAGAGATAAGCAGGATTACTTAGATACTAGAAATCTAATAGGCTGTACTCCCAGAGGAACCTGTCTCCACTGATGGCAGTCTTCATCTGTGGCCCTTTGGTGATTGGCAAGAACGGCAGCTGGAAGACGTGGACCTTCCAGATGTTTGTTTTAGTTTTGTGATCGCTGGAGCAGTGGTTCTCAAAGTGTGGGCCCTGGATCTGCAGCTTCAGTATCACATGGAAACACGTTGAAATGCAAATTATTTGGCCCCATGTCAGACCTACTGAGTCAGAATGTCTGGGGATAAGGCCCAGGAGTCTGTTTTAACAACTCTCCAGGTGATTCTTACTCATGCTAAGTTTTGAGAAGCACTGATCCAGAGGTCCGTGTTGCTGCCTGTGTCTTTTGTGGAAGGAAGCCAGCTCCTGGACCTGACCTGCCATATATCTTTATGTAGCAGAGGTTCAGGAATTCTCATTTGGTTTTGTTGGCACTAAGTGGAATTACATCCATGTCTAAGACTATTCCTAACACTACATAGCTTATGAATGCTGAATACATACTGATTTTGACTGTGATGGCCACAGTTGGAACCAAAATTAAATGGATGAAATGGAGAAAAGTGGTCTGAAAGACATAAGAATACTGTGCCAAGTCTAGCAAACACCACCAGGGAGGACAAAGACAGTCATGAGTAACACAATGCCTTGTTAACGACAACAACAAAGCTTTATGACAATATCTTTGACATCAGAGAAAAAGCAACTCGATCATAACGTTTAATTTTTAACAGAGGTCTGAAATGGCTGGATAGCCACAGCTATGAGAAAGTACTGTTTCTAAATGTGGTCGTGATTTGCACATGTGTAAAATAGCTTAGACAATGAGCCCTAATTTTCCAGTGACACAGTTAGGAGGGGAGCTGGCTGTGACCTACCGTGCAGCTGCGGACTTGATTCTTCATCTGTCAGGCAGCACTGTAATAAGCAACACTGAAGCACCAGCTCTCTTTATCATGGAATTTTTGCTCATATTTAGTAAGTTATGGAATTTTAATTATTTAGATTTAGGGGTTAAGGATCTAATTAACAGGTTTTTAACTTGTTCTCATAGAAAACCATTTGGTAACTAATGTTTAAATTCTATTCATATTTAAGCCACTTATTTAATTTGGTTTCTTACTATCTATTTGAAATTGCAAAATCAAAGCATGTTTTTAACAAAACAAAACTGGCAAGGGTCTTTCTCTACAGAGAACAACTCTTCCTTCTCCCCTCTTTGAAACAAAAGATTATTTTCAATAATTCTTTGTTATTGTTTTCTGGAACATAATTTAACATTCCCATCTCTGCCACCTTTAGCTGACTGTAAGAGCACCTATATCCATTGGATCCTAAGCTAAGAAGCCTCTTAACAGGTCACCTAGTTTATCCCATTTCTTCCAGCTGTGTTCACACCAAAAAAAAAAAAAAAAAAAAATCTAGAATGAAGAGACTCTTGTGATTCTAAAGACCTCTAGAGAAGACTCTCATCATCATAATAATAGTAATAATAATAACTACCACCAATATTTATTGAGCACTTACCATATGCCAGGCCCTATGCTGAGCTGTTTATATGCATCATCTCATTTAATCCTAACAACACCTCTAGGTAGGTGTTATCATTAATCTCCATCTTGTAGATGAGGAAACTGAAGCTTTAGAGAGTTAACTCATTTACCCAAGGCTACAGAAGGGATTTTTCAGGGTTTTTTTTGGCAAATAGTTTCCATATGTAACAATTCTCACCACCATTCATTTATCCATTCATGCCGTAAACATCTATCCAGTGTCTGCCAGTGCCAGGCCTTGTTGAAGCCCTAGAGATTCAAAGGTGAATAGAACTTTCCTACCCTCTAGAAATCTCACAGTTTATAGGGAGAGACAGACATGAATTCTTAGCAATGTGATTAATGCTGTAACAGTGACAGTACAGCAGAGTAGTGAAGAACATGGGCTCTGGAGAGAAACTGCCGGGTTAGAATCCTGGCTCCCCCACTCACTCTGTGACCTTGAACAAGTCACTCACCATCTCTGTGCCTCAGGTCCCCTCTATGTGAAGTGGAGATGAAAACAGTACATACCTTTAGGGTTGCCTGAGGGACTAAATGTTGGCAAATGTAAAGCACTTGGATCAGAGCCTAACACATAGCAGATACCCCAGTGATATTCGCTCTTATTGTGAATATAGCATGTCTGTTTACAAGCTGTTGTGCGAACAGAGAGGAAGGCTTCTCACAGTGGTGACTTCTGAGCACAGGACTTGTGGTAGCCATAGAGGCCGGAGGAGAACAGGGAAGGGGCGTCACAATTGCAGATTTCGTAGTGTTATCTGCAGACCATGGTGGACAGAGGAAGGAAGGAAGGTAAATAGAGAGTGAAGGCAGGCTGCTTCTTCAGTACGTTTACATGATAATGAGAAAGGCAACAGTAGGAAATAAATGCTCTGAGGACTGAAATATGGAGCCGGTCGGAGGCGAGCAAAAGGATTACCCAGCAGTGCCGAGAGCTCTGCTGAACTTGGAGCAGTGTTTGCTGATACTGGTCCACATAGTGACGTGATTTCCATCCCACAGTGTTCAGCTTCCTGGATGTCAAGTGAGGAGGTGGGCATTTGGGAATGCCCCTGCCTCCCAACGTGTGCCTTCCCTGCTGTGACAGAAGCCCCTTTCTCTGCTTCAGGTCCCTTTAGGATTGGAGAGCAGCTGGAAGCTGGTCCTATTGGGAGAGACTCAGATCATGTAACCCCGGCACCTTTCCTATTCAAGATCCGTGGATTTGATTTTCTGACTTCCTGATCATTTTTGTGACTCTTCAGTTCCTCTTCACATTCTCTCCAAATCCCTATATAGCTGTTGGAGCCCAAACTGTTCCATTAGGGGCTTGAGCCTATGATTCCTACAGGTTGTGTTCCTATATGTGTGTCTGGAATTGTTTTTCTCTTTTGTGCCTATAATGCTTCATTTTCCCTTCCCAGGTGCAGTCTTATTGGCACGCCAGAGATGATAGAAAATGCACTTTAGCTCTTCTTGCCTGTAGCCATTTGAACTACAGGTTCTTTTTTCCCTCCTAGCTGTATTACTAATTCAAACTTTGACTAAGAACCTTCCAGTGGTTAACACTTAGCTAAAAAAAACCCTACTGCATTATAGTGATGAATAAGACATAGTTCTTAACTTCAAGTGGAGAAAATAAGCTAAGTACAAAAACGTTCACATGCCAGAAAGGGAGGGCTTTTATCTTAAACTTTATTCTCTTTATTTTATATCCCTTTGCTAACACCATTTTGAATTTAGAATCGATTTCTATTGCCCAGCCATATTCTCCTACCAGTTAACAATTTGCCATCATGCAGTTACAGATAATTATTTTATCAAGAAACCACTCTGAATGATGGCCCAGGCCAGTGATTCTTAAGCTGGCGTGAACGGAAATAATAGTCAGAACGATGGGGAGGAAGAGCTTTTCAAAGTCCACCCACCCCGTGCTTCCCCCAAGATTCTGACCTGCTGCCCTCTCATTCCTTGCTATTTGAGGTAATTACCACGAAAGATTCCGTAACTGATGATAGGGTGTCCTCTCCCTATCATCAAGTGGATAGGGGAAAAAAGGCTGGAAATCCAGTTATAGCTAATTGAGCACACACTTAACAAATGCCAGATCTAAATCTCTGTTTTCCTGCCACTGTGTTGTCATGACAATATGAAGGTATGTCACGGTGCTGCTTACCCACCCCACTGTCACAGCATTTACAGTGTTTACAGTGCTCTGTGCCTGCCCTGCAGCCTGGAATCAGAGCCCCAGAAACCTCACATACCAAGAAACAGCACAGTGATTAAACACAGAGGGTCACTGAATTGAGGAAGACCTAGGCGAACAAAAGTCATGTCATGTTTCAACAAGTAATAATGGTAACATGTAAACTGTTTTTGAGATCCTAAGGCTGTTTATCAGAATGTGACATAAAAAAGTCAAAACATTTAAATGTGCAAATATTATCTTTTAGATTCCCGGAGAAAACTGCCCCACTTGACCATTCGATGTTGATTTTGAATTGAAACCTTCATTTCCTATTCCCTGGTGTGTCCAAAGTGTTTAGGAAAGATCATGGGTGTTTTGAAAACTGGGTTTATACAGCCCACTGGTGTCTGAGGTCCTTCCTCAGTAACACCTAAGGTATTAAGGTATTTCAGGGCGTAAAGGTAGCATAGAAGCATCCATCAGCCTCAACTTCAAAGCAGTTTTTCCTCAGTTTGCTGATAAACGTTATAAAGAATAGAAATAGAGGTCATTAATCGATAGTAATGGTCTAAGTTTGTATCATTGAGAGAACTATTGTTAGAGCAACCCCATATCAGTCCTCTGGATTTCTCTTTACTTTTTTCCCTTGTAAGTAGATCATTTAATGAAAAATTTCCTCTTTTTTTACAGACTGTATTTCTCAATGCAAGCTCGTGGAGAGACTGATAGAGAAAAGCTGCTGTTAATGTATCAGACAAATGATCAAATAGTAAATGGACTTTTTCCTCTGAACAGGGACCTGGCATTAGAAATGGCAGCTCTTTTAGCTCAGGTAACTTCCATGTTATATAGAGCGATGTTTTGTAATGATAAAATACTAATTTCTCCACTGAATTAAATGTAGTAAAACAATATACTTTTCGTAATTCTTTAAATTCAATTTGCTGTGATTAACACCTTAAAAATTACAGGCATTATAATTGCAGCCTGACTCCCATTGCTGACAATTGCGGTGATGTATGAGACAATATTCCATAAAGGGAACCTAGTTTCTTAATCTCTTGAAAATATCCCACTAAGCTTTGCATTTAATAAAGGAGTTTGAGTGTCGAACTGTGGGGTTGCGGTTGCCATGCTAAAATCGTTCAGTAGTCAAATAGGATCAGTCTTCTAAAAAGCTAAAGCACTTGCTTTTATTTACCTATTGTATCAATTAAGTTCAGTTGGCTGTAAACCACACACGCATGCAAATTACTAATGGCAGTTAAAATGGAAGTGTTATTTGTCTCTCATATGGAGAGTGTTGGGGCCCAGGGCAGTGTGCCCCCAAATATGCCTCAGTGGCATATTGATTATTTTTAATTAAAGTTACTTGAGAAACAGCTGGTGAAAAAAAATGATATATATTTAAAAAACACTCTGACCTCCCTCTTTTCCCTTAAAAGCAGGAAATAAATCTCCCATGTGAAAGTATCCTCCCTCTACCAGGAGGATAAAAAGCATCCTTGTCAACAGAGTTAGGGAATTCAAGGCTAAGAAAGCTGTATAAACAAACTTTGTTGCTTCTTCACTAATCTGCTATCCCAAGCACAAACCCCTTTGTTTTGTTAAATCTTCATAAATAATTGTTTCTTTGTCTAAAAATGATGTATAAACAGCCTGCTTTGGTCATTTCAGGGGTCCCATTTCTATGAGACCTCTGTGCGTTCAATTGGTTTTTTTTCTCCTGTTAATCTGTCTTGTGTCAGTTTCATTATTAGACCAGCTAAGAGAACTCCGGGTGGGGGGGGAATCTGCCCCTCCCCAGCGAGAGATAGACATGCTGGCGCCTCTACAGGCATTAGGGGCATGGTCTTTATCCTGCCCTCCATTCTGCTGTCATCTTCACGGTCCTGGAGGTCTGCCAGAGCTCCAGCCATTACATCAGTGTTCCAGGCATCATAATGGAGGAAGGACTGAAGAAGGGCATGCCCTCCTGCTTTTGAGAAACTTCCCAGCAGTTACACAGAACGCTTCTATTTATGTTTCTCTGTCAAAACTTAAGTCACACAACCTTGCCAACCTATAAGAGAGACTGGAGAATGTGGCCTTAGCTGGGCAGCAGTGAGCCCAGCTAAATTCAAGGTTTTTATTATTCAGAAAGCAGGAGAGAATGGTCATAAGAGACAACCCACAGTCTCTACCCCATCTGGGTCTTTGCACAGGTTAATTAAGGGAAAATGATGTGTCGGCTTAGATTCCCCAGGGTTTTCAGTCTTCTCCCTCTACATACCATCCCAGGACATCTTACTCATTCTCTTAATTTTATCTAGCACCTGTGCTGATGATTCCCAAATCTTTTCTCTCCAGCTCATATTTCTTTCACGGGCTCCTTAAATTCGACATATCGGGAGCTAATCATCTTCCCTTCTTTTCCTTCACATTTTGCATATTCACTGCCTCCATTCAGTCCGCCAAGCAAGCTTCAAATCGAGGAATCATCACTGCCTCTGCCCTCCCTCTCTCCCTTTCCCCCAGTTAAAATGTGCCCTGCCCATTTTAACTCTGTTCCCTCCTCTCCATGCTGACCACCATTGCTATGGTTCAGACCATCATCACATCCTGCCTGCTGTCCTGCATCAGGCTTCTAACTAATGTGTTTTTCTCTTGTCTGGTCCCACACACACTTCTATCCTCCATGCAGAATCTAGAGAGATTGTTCCAATTACCTATTGCTGCATGGCAAATGACTCCAAGACTTGGCTCAAAAGGACAGTTTGGGCAGGGATGTATAAGGGCAGCTTGTCTCCGCTTCATATGGCATCAGCTGGCATAGCTTGTAGACTGGTTGTGACTCTATAGCTGAGGGCTGGAATCATCTGAAGGCTCATTCATTCACACGTCTTGTGGCTGATGCCAGCTCTTACTTGGAACTTCTGCTGGGGAATGTCAGCCGGAAGACCTACTCGTGGCCTCTTAAAGTGGTTGCTTGTGCTTCCTCACAGAATGGTGGTGGGGTGGCAAGAGCTGTCCCAGAAGAGACAAGATGTGGAAGCTGCCATTTTCTAAGGTCTGGGCCTAGAAACTGCCGTGGTGGTTTGTCAGGCAGCAGTAATATACAGTAACTGGAATGGAGATATAGCAAAAATGTGAATCTAGCTGTGTCATTCTCTTTACATGGAGGGACTGTCATGATCTAAACTCTGCCTGCCTCTCCAGCCTTGTCTTTTAATACTCTCTACCTTGAACTGTATGGTCCTGAGTTGTATATGATTCACTTATTCTTACCTCTTAAACGTTACTTGTCTCCTCTGCTTGGAACACCTCTACTCCCATGCCTCCACCTGTTAACTTCAGCTTATCCTTTAGTTTTCATCTTAGGGGTCACTCATTCCAGGAAAACCTTCTTGACTTCTGCCTGGTTGGGTTAAATGTTCCTCTTGGGGTTTCTGTAATGCCCTGCACGTATCTATTACTGTCCTGACCCCAGTGGTTTACTATTAGTTATTTGTTTCTGCTTTGCACCACTGACTGGGGCCTTCCTGAGAGCAAGGGCTCTCTCTGTTCATCTTTGTATCTAGCACAGTGCCTTACACACAGTCCGTTCTCCATAAATGTTCTTGGATGAATGACTAGTTGATAATTTAGTTTACTTTCATAACAATTTTATGGTCATCCAGACTTTAAAGCATTTAGTGCTACACTGAGTGTTCCGTTTTTGCAAGTGATAAAAAGCTGAAGAAATGAGAACTAGGTCACATTTTTTCTTGGTGATAGGATTAGGAATGATTTCCTATCACATGCCATTCTAGGCTTTGGTTCTCTAAAGGCACAGATGCTCTGTTAAAATCACTCTTATTTTTGCTAAAATTTAAGTTCATCGTCTTACTTTTTAATTTTCTGGGGAAAGCTCCTCCAAGAAAAATTATCATATCCTTTGGAGATACACACTTCTAATATTTTTTAGATGAATTTTCGGAAGGGGTAGAAAGGTAAAACCATACACCTAGAAAATTCTGAGCATGTTACTAACTAAAAAGTGTAATTTCTCCATCTACCAAAGGAAGATTAAATAATACCTCTGGTCTCTTCCTCAGAGTAGTTTTTGTGAAGATAAATGAAATATGCTAAGGAAATCTGAGGTCTGTAGAGGAAAATAGTTATTTCTGTTGTAGATTTGCATATCTATAGGTCCTTGTTGATATTCTCTGTCTTAATCAGGAAATTCTTGGAGCTGATGTTCTGATTGCTGTACATGGTGTCTGGTAAGGGGTCATGTTGATATGAGGTGTATTGGAGATTATCTGAGTTGATTCTCCAAACATTTGGAGTTGATTCTCCAAACATTTATTGTGCTCATTCTGTGCCACACAGTATGCCAGGAGCCAGAGAGGGAGACCCTGAGCTTGAATATCCCACTACAGGGTTCCCTAACAGCCAAGCTTGCCTTAAGTGGCCTCTATGTTTGTAACTATTGTTTGTCCAACTGCCATATCCTTAGAGGTTATTTCCTGGTCTAAGGGTTCACAGCTAGCTGTGCTGAGTACTGCCTGGTGATAGGTGGAGACAATGAAAAGCTTGCTCTGGGGGAAGGATTTCGATGTATTTGAAGAGCATATGGACAACTTTTATTTGGTGTGAGGAAATTAAGATGATACCTGACTAGATAGGAGATGAGGGTGAAAAAACTGAACAGCAAAGCCAAGCCAAGAAACCATCAAGTAAGGGACCAGGTCAAGGAAACTAGAAAGTCATAAGAATAGACTGTAAGGGCAAAGCTCAGCTGAGGAATTTAGACAGTAGCTGGTCAGATTAAGAACTAGATAAAGGAGGTCACGGGGTCAGAATCTCAGAGGCTGGTTGTGCTAACAGCTTACTTGAAGGCAGAGGGCCCTTTTGAGATGGAGACCCAGGGCTTTCTATAAGACCATCCCAGTCTTGATGGAACCCTCCATCTGCTTGCTGGAGAGTACTCTAGGTAAGGATGTGGAAGTTCAGTATGTCCCCCACCCCATCTCACTTGTTGAGCCCTCTTTGGTACTCTATACAAAGCATTTAACACAGATTATCACAAGTATTTATTTATTCTTCAGTCTCCCCTACTAGACAGTAAACTCTTTGAGGATAAGAACTATGTTCAACTTTTTTCTTTCTCATATAAATTAGCACAGTGCCTGGCATATAACAGGGACTCAGTATAGGTTTGGGTAAATGAATGGGTGGGAGAGTAGATGGAGAGATGGATGGGTGATTGGTTGGATGGGTTGGCAGAGGATGGCATCTGTGTAGCCTGTTAATGGAAGTAAGGATTGAACATTGTTTCATTCAGGGAAAAGGGGGAATGAAGGGCTTTATTTCCAGAAATGACAGAATAATAGATTGAGGGGATGAATACAGTAACATTTATGGAGAAAATCTAGGAAGAAAGTAATGAGAAAATAGTACTTGCTCCCATGATGTTCGGTAGAGATCCTGAAAAAGTCCAAGTAATACTTTTTAAAGATTTTTCATAGCTTTATAACTTTTTAATTTTTCACTTCTAACTTCTATTTTGCCTTACTATTATCAACCAAAATGGTACCTTAAAAATGAAAAATTATCTGGTGCTGTTACAGGAATGATAGAGTAAGTGACCTTTAGCGAATACTACCAGATATTAACCTAGAGTGATTAATGTAGAGATGAAACTGGAATGTTTAAATTATAGATTTTTCTCATAATTAGACTTCAAATGAAATTTAAATAATAGTATTTATATATGATTATAAATTCCATAATCACACAATCATGACAAATAGATTTATATATTGTATGTTATGAAGAATGTTTAGAAAGAAACCTAATCTTTCTTAAAATTCTTTTTTAATATCCTGTATTTTCTCTTTTTTGGGTTTCCACTTAGGTGGAGATTGGAGATTTTGAAAGACCTTTTTCTACTCCCGCAGGGCATGTTACTAATCAGTGCAAAGCAAATCAAACCATAAAACAACTCATAGAGAAATTTTATCCTAAAAGGTATAGAGATGACTCTTCTGAAGAACAGTTAAGGTAAAGAACTATTTGTAACTCTTGAAAAGGCAGATGCACACTAGTTTTTCAGTGACATTTTTCTGTTCAAATTTTTAAGATGAAAAAAATTGTACATAATAATTTTCTCAGGATTTTTAAAATACTGTTGAATACCAAGAGATTATAGTTCTTTTTATTTAAGATGTGCCTAGAAACTGTAGTATCTAGATTTAAACTTTTTTGAATGAGAAAAAAATCTACCGTAATTTAGAAGATCTACTTTTCATTTGACCTTATTCATTCTTGTCCAAATTAATCATGCTAATAAAGAAAAGGAAAAAATTGGCTAATAAGATGTTTAATTTTATGAAGTGTTTACCAAAAAATTTTTATCTCTTAGGGTATTCCATTATAAACAAATTGGAATAAAAATAAACTATCTTCTTACACAAGATTTTTTATTATAATATAAAATTTTAATTAAACTGAACTAATTTGAAGTTTTGATTTTTGAGACCATATAAAGAAAAGCTGTAGATTCAAAAATAGAGGCAAATCCAATTCACCATGAATTTTTCCAAAACAGAAACATTTGAGATCAGTCTGTTGTCTGTGTAGAATAAGTGGTTGCCTTCGTGCTTTTGTTTAAGAGGTTTCCCCTGCAGCTAGCATCTCTCCAAACCAGGAGTGGTAGCACCTAAAATTCCACTGTTGGGGATTCATTCTTCAGTCTTGACTTCTTGTACTTTTCTTTAAAAATGAAAGTTATTCCCATGAGAACTTACCTTTTAAACTAATTTATGCGAAGGTTTGATGTTAGCTTATCAGATTTTAAAATTTTACCTGAAGGGAGTGGGGAGCAGGGAACTTAGGTCATACATACTGAGAGCACTAACCATAGGAGAATTTGGTGGAAGGAATGCTACAAAAAGGACTAGGGGTAGACAGTGGTGAGATGAGACTCACAGAACAACAGCTTCACCTCGGTTGTGAGTATGTCTCCCAGTGGTGCTTAGGATTGGCTCAAGGAGAGCTTTATCTTGGGAGGATGATACACTATTTATGTGTTTTTCTTTTGTGTTTTTGTTTTTGTTCTTTTCTTTTTTTAGGCAGCTTTGCCAGCGACTGTCAACCAGATGGATGGCCCTCCGGGGACACAGTGCTGCTGATTGTGTGCGAATCTATTTGACAGTAGCCAGGAAGTGGCCATTCTTTGGTGCCAAATTGTTTCTTGCAAAAGTAAGAAAGAATGGGGGGCTATTCAGTTCAGTAAAATATAAAGTGATAACCTGAGTAACCCCAGGTTTAGTACATTTGGCTTTTTAAAAGAAGATAAGGAAATTTCCAACAATTTAAAGAAAACCATGAAGGGACACTAAGGAAAAGGAAGGAAAGCCATCAGCGTCTCTGTCTTTTCCCTTCCGTTCCACTTCCCCGTACCGTAAATCATTTCTTACACTCAGTAGGCTTAATCGTTAGACTGAAGACAACAGGTGAACTCTGCTTTCTTCTCTTTATTCATTCATCCATTCACTCATTTACTCTCTAACTCATTTGCTCATTCATTTAGTATTTATGAATTCTGTTTTCCAAACATTGAGCTAAGCTCTAGGGATACATAAGCCCATGGTTTCAGATAGGTTGTACTCACACTTCCAGGAACTCACAACCAGTATGGCAATAGGCCTGGAAACAACTATTGTGTGGAGAATATGGTTAAGGGTGACATGAACAGAGTGATGCAGGAACACTGAAGAAGGAGAGATGAAACCTGCTGGGGGTTAGATTAAGAGGCCTGTCCAAATGCACACGTTAATAAATGGCAGATCTGGGTCTCAAACCCAGGTCTGCTAATTCACTCCTCTTTCCATTATACCACACTGCTTGCTCCCCAGGTGAGATTTTTAATAATAAGATGTTGTTGTGTTATTGCAAATGCTGCATTGCATTTACACTGAAAAATATTTCTGTAATTTTGCTTAGCATTTATTATGTAGTGTATTTTCACCTCTTCATAGCCTGTAACCCCATCATCACTTGGAAGTACTTTCATGTGGCTGGCTATACATGAGGATGGTTTAAGCATCTTAGAGTACAACTCCATGGTAAGATTAAATCCTTAAGTTCTGCATTGAGTCAGCTATTTCCATTGCTCAGTGTACTGTAAACAGAAGGTAATGATATCTTAATCTGACTTTTCTCATACACAGAAAACACTCTGCCTAATACTATATAATGAATAGTCATTTTACAAATATAACTATGGTTACAATTTAATCTTTTAAATCAAGATTAGACAGGTTATATATTGTGTATGAGAAAAATATTAAGATACCATGACTAAATTGCAATCATGGTTGTATTTGTAAAATGACTGTTCATTTACTGTGTTTGGAAGATTGCTTCCTGTGTAAAATGAAACTGTTGAAGATAACATTAAGGTAGAAACTTTAGTTACCAAAGTTTTAAGTTCAGTTTCACGAAGCCTTCTATAACAATTTCTGTACTATCCCATAATATCAATTACCAGTTCATTTGTACATAGACAGCATCTTAGAGCTTTTTACATGATTAAATATAAAGTCAAACTGTGATTTCTATTTATTCATTTATTCATCTGAAATTTATTTTCTATCATATTTTATATGTATCAGAGTACTTTTAAAATTTTTGTTCTTTTTTTTTTTTTTTTAACCTGTTAGGCAAGGATTGCTAAATTCACCTGGTAGGTGTAGTGGGCTCTCCTACTTGTGGCTATAGTCAGGATCACTGAGAATTTCTTGGAAACGAGGTTATCCTTTAGTGTTATAGTAACTGTTTCTCCTTGTAATTGCTGAAAAACTTTTTTGAAGGCGTTTATGTTTCCTGAATGCCTTTTAGTTCTTGAATAGATAATCTGAAGATAGATTATAAAATCAGTGACTTAAAGTCAACAGAAATAGTACACAAGTACTGAGTTACCTTAGCTAGGTAAACCAGTTCCTAGATCCTGGGGATGGACCTGCAGGTCAGGAAGTAGACGTTCAGCCTGCAGCCCTAGAGGTGTTCAGTGCTGGGATGGTCTGCTCAGACTCTTGTAAGCTCATCATTAGATACGCAGATTCCTTTCCTTTTAGACTGCACATCTTTGACTTATATTATTTAAATTGTTTTAGTAACACATTGGGAAAAAATATTTGCTGCATGTATGATGAAGGGTTGGTATCCTTTATGAATGTGGATGTCTTATCAAACAGTGAGGAGATGATGAACATACCAATAGACAAATGGGCTGAGGCAATTCACAGAAGAAATACTAATGTTCAATAAATGTATTTTTAAATGTTAATCTCACCATCAATCAAATAAATTCGGTTTAATACAGTGAGATTCTACTTTTCACCAATCAGATGGGCAGAGCTTCAAAAGAATGATGATATTCTCTGTTAGCAAGACTGTAATGCTGGGAATGTAAATGGGTATAACCTTTTTGAGTTTGGAAAGATTTACTTTTTTGAGATAGCAATTTCAGCTGTTGAGGTTTATAACCAAAGAAATAATTAGGCTATGTGTATTATGAAATATGTCCCAAAATATTCATTGGCGTATTGTTTAAGATAGTAACAAATAAAAAAAACTTAAATATTCTTCAGTAGGAGATTAGTTAAATAATGGCTGTGTGTCTATAAAATCCAAATAAATGTCTATAAAATCATTTAAAATGTTATACAAGTACATTTGTTGTCATGGAAGGATGTTCATAACATATTAAGTTAAAAGCAGAATGTTAAAAAAAAGTAGTATGTATGATACTGTTTATGTTTACATATATCAAATGATATTGTATATGATATTATGATATTATATATCAGGGTGAACTATGTGGATTTGCCAATATTTGACCTTTTTTTTTACCTTAAAAAGCATCAGTTTCACATGGTTCAACCAGATAGATAGATAGATAGAAATCTTAAGGACAAATACAGTGTAAATGCTATGTAAATAGTTGCTGGTGCATGGCAAGTTCAAGTTTTGCTTTTTGGAACTTTATGGAATTTTTAAAACATATTTTCCATCTTCAGTGGTTGACCACATCATCATTTTAATGGAGATACATGTTATTAATCATCTCTCATCTTTCTTTGAAAATAAAGATTGTATAACATACTTACTTTTATTTCTCTTTGAAGAGGTTAATAATCAGCTATGTGTACAAGAGTCTAATGACCTTTGGAGGTTATCAAGATGATTTTATGATAGTCATTAACAATGCACATTCAAAGGACAAACCAACAGAGAAATTACTTTTTGCCATGGCAAAACCCAAGGTGAGTAGAAGGCTTTATGCTAACTTTTTTATGCTAGTTTTTTTCATACTAAAACATATATTGTACAAAGAATAAGTTCCTCATGGGAAAACAGACTCTGCTTACAATCAAACAACCACAGGGCCAAATTCTGGCTTACCTTATCTTTCTAAACCTTGGTTTCTTCATCTAAAAAATGGTATGATGCTATGATGCTACTTTTTTTTTTTCTGGATTAAGAATAAGATGAAGGAATTGTAAGGTATTTATAGCCCAGTGCCTGGTATACAGAAAGTTCAAAATAAGTGGTCCTGGCATAAGTTGTTATTGTCAGGTACTTTATACACATTACCTTATTTCCTTGGAGTAATTCACTTTATAGACTCATTATTGAGAAGAGTGAGGTTTTAAAATTAAGGCATACTTGTTTCTTTACTATTTTTAGCACACTATGTAGTTTTAATGTCTCTAAGTAAAAGCAATAAATAAAAGGGCTGCATTATAACATGTAACTCTGATTTTAGGGGAAAAAATGAGAAATTAATTTTTCTAAGACTTTGTCTTAAAATTCTCAACTAAAAGAGACTACTTTTTTAGGATTTGAAACTTTAAAACATGGCATATATATTTCTTCATTAACTCTATACTTAAGTGGAGTCTGTACGTGTAGAAGATCGTGGTACACTCAGTGCTTTAGTCTAAAGAGTTGGTACAATACACTGAACTTCTTATTCATGTGTCCACAAATGTGGCTTTAGGATAACTGGTAGAATTGTACTACTGTCACATTTTCTAATGTTGCCACTAAATTTGGTTTT
This sequence comes from Mesoplodon mirus, assembly GCF_964341445.2. NCBI lineage: Eukaryota > Metazoa > Chordata > Mammalia > Artiodactyla > Ziphiidae > Mesoplodon > Mesoplodon mirus. The sequence continues at coordinate 60,184,387 of NC_138990.1, forward strand.
TTTTTTAAAGTATCACTTTCTGCTGGTTTAAGTAATGGGAAAATAGGTCGGTGCCTTGATGGTGCTGAACATGTAAGTACAGTTGACTCTTGAACAACATGGGTATGAACTGCACGGGTCCACTTACACATGGATTTTTTTTCAGTAGTAAATACTGCATTACTACACAATCCATGGTTGGTTGAATCCGTGGATGTAGAACTGCAGATACAGAGGAACCGTGGCTACAGAGGGGCACTGTAAAGTTATGCATGGATGTTTGACTGCTTAGAGTGTTGGGGCCCCTAACCCCTGTGTTGTTCAAGGATCAACTGTACTGCACTGCTTGATCTGGTTAAAAGGGGAATCTGGTAGCCTGGGCACTTGCAGATGGAGACCACCCATGGCCAACCCTTCACTCTCTTTTGGAAGTGATGAGACCTTCTCAGGAGAATAACAATTCCATTTTTCTTGTTTTAGATTCTTGAAATCACTCTTTTGATCGCCAGCTACATAAACAACTTCTATCAGCAGAAGGCGGTTCACCACCTCTCTGCTCCAGCGCTGCTGTCAGCTCGGACCCAGGGTCCTCAAGCCAGGGTGATGGGAAGCCAGCCCCTTCTGTCAAGCAGACCAACCAAAGGCCCCACTTTACTCTGAAAGCTCAGGGGCCTGAACATTCACTCCCTGTCCTCTAACCAATGGCTGCATCGGCTCCAAATAAGTTCATTTACATCCTGGAAGCACGGCACACGCACAGTGGTAGTCCATTCTTTAAAAATAATGAGGGTTACTCTCTTTCATTTGATTCATAAATATTCAAATGAATGCTAGTAATAAGACCTAAACACAGATTTTCCCACGTGCTGATTTTCTCTTAGCTTAACTGGGTTAGAATTTGTCATTTTTTTCCATCACCTTCTCCTTTGCCATCAGACACATCAAGGCTTTTTTCTCTTTTTTAAAAAAATACTCTCACAATCTTTAGAAAGTGAGATTCAAGGGAGTTTTTCCATACTCTCATTTGGCAAACCAGTTGATTATGTGGAAATGCTCATTGCCAAAAAATTAAGTACTGTAATTAAATGTGCTTTTAATTAATGATATGGTGTTTAGAAAGAAGTAGAGTATACAGTTTAAGAAACAGCTGCAGGGTGGTGTTGAAGGGTAAGTTTTAGAGCAAGTGCAGTAAGTCTTCTGGCCCTATGAATCATTGTGTGAGAAAACAGGAGCTAGGTAACCAGAACCTCCTATGTGGTTTTAGAAAGTGTACCCTGTCACCTTTTCAGATCACTGGAGTGTAAAACTTAAAATGAGGCAGTGATTCCTGACATTCTTTGGCTGTCAGCATAACCCAAGTTCACTGGAATATTGCCCACATTTCATTGTATTGGTGCTGGGTCATCTTGACCTTGCTTTGTTAAATAATAATATCTATGAAAACAAAGACCATTCTTAAAGCTTTGCCTCATACAGTCCTTTTTAATTATAGTTTGAAAATAAATTCCCAAAAATATTTTTTAAAAGAAAAGAGAAAGTAACTCTTCTGTCAAAGGAGGCAAATTTTTAGTTGAAAGAGTCTAGAAATGTATTACTTTACTAGGTTACGTAAGTGGTCAGTACATTCCGGTTTGTGTCAAAATAAAGTACTTATTATTCATGATAAAAATGAAACTGTGATAAGACATGAAAATTATATTGCAAAAATGTTTAATTGAAATAGTAATCATGAGTATACTTAATTTTATTTATGTGTAGAATATTTTATATTTATATGTTGGACTTATATTTATCACTCTGTGTATGGTATTTTTTTAACCAATTGGAAAAAAAAAGTTAGCTGCTGAATTAATTTGTTGGCAGAGCCTTCATGTTTTCTTTTTTGCTGCTTTCTCCCTATGGCAATGTACTGTTCTCACAATAAGCCTTTTAAAAATGTTCCATCCCATGTTAGCATCCTTCTAAAGGACAGAGCCAAGAAGTATATTGATCAAGTAAGATTTTGCTTTATTAGTACTGACAAAGGTAAAAAAAAAAACCCATAGAAATAGATTGCCATTTACTATTTCTCCTAAATCTTTTGAACCACAACCACTCACTGGGTAAGCAAATTAATTTCTGATAATAAATTGGTTACCAGTTTGAGATGACTCTCAGGAGCCTTTTGGCTGGGATACAGTAGTTTCTGAGTTCCCAGAAAACCATTTAATAATCATTAGTTGGTGAACCACAGGCTTGGCAGAGCTGTTACATATGTGTGAGGACTTTATTCTCAGGCAATAGTTAGTTCACCATCTGGTAAGCCCCCCCAAAATCTAATTTAAACAAGTAGTGAAGGCTTAGCTTAAATGGTAGTACCCTAGACTTGGCATTTATTTTTGATAGAGCAGAGATAAAATATTTTGATGGAAAGAAATCAATTTCCTGTAACTGATGATGTGAAAATTTTATTTTCTGGGAAATTACTTTTATATAGCCATTTAAAAAATTCAAAGTATGTTATTATGATTGGTTACAAGAGAATAATGTTACATGTTTAATTGTAATATTTGTCTCCTATCATTTTCTTCCCTTTCAATCATAATAAATGATTTACAAAACCCATTTCAAGCATTATCTTTTGAATAATCTTCAAGAAATACCTAATGTTTTCATTGTCAAAGCTGAGGTGTGCTACTAGTGAAAATGGTAGTTATTACCTCCTTCTCTTGCACTCATGCTTTGTCTTCTGTGTTGCTTTGTTTTATCCATATAAAAGGAAGCTGTTTTGGCAAATTATAAGTTTCGTATGTATGTATGCATATTGACACATATACAATATGTATAGATCATGGGGTTCTCCCATGATTTCATAATAAGCTCCTTATAGGTAAGTTGATTGGACTGTGTCTAAAATTTTATTTTAAATGCTCTAGATTTCTGTGTGTGTCCTTAAAGTCAAATACTGCCATAGCTTAGAAATGAATTTAACTCTCAATTTACAAGAAAAGTTAGTCGCAACTTATAAAGTATTTGCTTGAAAAATGTGTTTATCAGTGGTTGTTTGGACATTTTTTCCATAGGAAAAAAATACATGGTAGGTTCCTGTAACAATACTTGTAACCCATAATTGTACTGAAGTATAATCCTGAAGAATTAACCACCATGGATAACCATATTTCTCTAGAAAAAGGCTTTAAGTGGTCCTGAGATGCCGAGAACACATTGCACCCATCCACCCACCTCCTAGATGTCATGCTATTTGGACTTCACTGCAGAGTCTCTGGGCTGATTCCAGGGGAGCAAAGGCTTTGGGAATGTGGGGAGTGAGGAAGCAAAAGTGAGTAGCAGGACTAATAAGGTGGAGAAGCTTTTCTGCTAACTGGTTCATGGAGGGACTGCATCTCCTCTCACATTTCCCCCATTCTCTTTTTCCTAAAGGAAGAAAGGGATTTTATTGCTACAAGAGTACTTCATTTAGCAGGAAATATGCCAATTTCCTCCAGAGAAGGAATGACTTGATTTTCCTAATGCTTGTTTGAAAAATTCCAGAAAAGGACTCTGACTGGCCCAACTCAGGTGTTTAACCTCAAACACTCATATTAGGAGAATGCTTAAGTAAATTATTAAAAATCTATATAGTGGAACCTTATGCAGCCATCAAAGCTATGTTTATTATGGGTTTTAAAAAATTGATATGGGAAAAGACATGTTAAAATCAGAATGTTAACAAACTTTACAGTAAAATCTCAACTCTGTGAGAAAAAAGATTGGAATAAAATACATCAAAATGTTTAATAGTTGTTACTCTTGGTATTTGCTTATTATACCCTCTTAGTTTTTTCTGTATACTATTTTTTTCTACAATAAGCTCATGTAACTTTGAAAACAAGGAAAAAATATAAAAACTCTCACTTTCTGGGCTATTGTTAATAGCCTCCGTATGGACTTCTAGACTCCAAAGCATCCCTCACATAGCTGCAAAAAATTATCTCATTGAAACTTAGGTCTAGTCATGGCACACCCCTATTTGAAATCTTATTTGGTTTCTCATCGCCAGCACAGTAAAATCCAGACTGCAAGATCCTTCACTGTAGCTCAATCTACCTGTCCAGTTTGCTCTCCCACCGTAGCCCCACCAGGCACTTTATATGCTTCCACCCCAAACTATTCACAGGTCCCCAAATATACTCTGCACACACCTTTATCCTTTTGCACTGTTGTTCGTTTCATCCAGCAAGCAGCATAAAACCGTCTCCTCCTCCATCACCACCATTGAAATCTGTGAGTTTTCTTGGGCTGATTCAGAAGAGGAGCTCAAATCTTTGTATATTTTACCTTGAGAACAATTTTCATCTACCCAGGAAAGTCACTTTCTTCATCCAAGTATGAAGCCTCAGGAGGCATAAGGGTAGAAAAGAGACCTCACCTGCTTAATCAGATCAAGGTGAATCAACTGAATCACTCCTGAATCAGTGCTGGTGATTAGGGCCCAGGCAGATAACCTTCACCTTCCTGGTTACCAGGCTCCCTCCTTCAACCACGTATCCCAGTTACCCAAACCATTATACTTTAAAATGCTAGTACTGTGCCTAGTCCACAGAAAACACCTGGCAAAATGTTAGCTGCCATTATTGTCCGTATCAATAGGGCTTCCCAACTAACATGCAAAGGGATTCTAGAGTTCCAGAACCCAAATCATTGCGATTCATTACAATTTGTCCCACATCAGTTTGTGAGTTTATAGGCAATGCTGATTCAATGATGGATGTATCAGCCTCACTTGCTACCATCCTTTCTCCATTGAACTTCATTACTTCCCTTCCTATGTGCAACTGTAGTCTTCTATGTCTCCAAAATGCACCTACGTGTTGGGAGAATGTTGTCCCCAAAGATTTTATCTGAAGTGAATGCTTTTTATTTGCTATGAACCATCTGCTTCATTTCCTTGTGTTTCTTTCTTCAAAGTTGCTGATCATCAGCTTACCTCACCATAATAACAAGTATTAAGCACTTATAATGTTTCAGACACACATAAGTTATGTTTTACATGTATTTATCTCACTTAAAACTCATAATTTTCCCCTGCTTTACAGGATCAGACACTAAGGCTCAGAGAAATTGAGTTATTTTCCATTGTGGCAATGTGGCAACTTAGCTAGTGTGGCTGAGTCCCGACTTCGATCTAAGTTTGTCTAATTCCAAAGCCCACATTCTTAAACATTACAACATAGAGACTAAGCCAAATGGCAGAACAGTAGAGGAACAGTTTCTCCTTCAGTCAATCAGTTCATCTTGGGCTAGAGAGCCTGGGTCAGCATTCAAAACAGATCAAATACTGTCACTGCCATGAATGTTTCACCAACTCTTTGAGGAATAATTAGTCACTTGTTCTAATATAAATTGTTTGTACCTCTCTGCAATAGCTTATATCTCTGGCTTCCTTTGGGTTATTATAATTAGTTGTGTATGTCATATAGTAATGATGTTTTTTTATTGATTTGGAGATAAATGAAGTATTTGGAGATGCATTTGCTTTATTAACTTATTAATAAATGATGTGCTATTGCATAAAACCTGAAACAACCAAACAAGCAGAAAGTTGGAAAATACTAAAATCGTAAATATTCTTTGCCTCTAGTAAATCACTAGAAAACAGCTCAGGAGATTGTTTCTTTCTCCGTTCTCAATTCACTGCTACTGGGGAGAGAAAAGTAATTGAAGAGAGAGAGACCCCTGGCATATAAATAGTTGGTACTCAGTAGAATACTTTTTAAATAAAAGAACACTTCCAAGCCCAGAGTTTTTAGGTCTCAGATTTATTACTACTTGTCGCCTCTCCCACCCTAACGGAGGAAGCTGAGAGGCTCGAAAAGGACGCCGAAAACTACATTTCCCATGATGCCCCTCTTCTGCACGCAACGTTTACTTGTGACGTCGCTACCATAGCAACACAAGAGCCAGCACTAAAGCCGGCCTCGCGCAGAGCTCGCGGTCCAGCTGATTCTAGGCTGGGCCCTACGCGGAGACCACGACGGTGGGGCGGCCGAGCCACAATGCCCAGGTATCCCTGCAACCCTGCTTGCGCTTGGCTTATGCTCCCCTCGCGAGCCTCCCTTCTTTCCCAACCCAGCCAGGAAGGGGTGGAGATGGGGGAGGGGTGGAGGGAGAGGCCGCTGGGGGTATATTTGGGGAGAGGAGATATTCGCGGGACCCGTTGGTGGAAGAAAATTGTGAGTTCGTCCTCTTTACAATTCCTGTCTTGTTAGTCAAGGATCCGTAGGCACTATCCTTGAGAGTGTGGATTCTGCCGAAAGCAAGTAGAAAAGTTCCCCAGGTGGAAAAGTTAAGAGATTTTGAAAGATCATTCAACTCCAATTATTCACTTTTTCAATAAGAGTTTCTCGAGGGTTAGGGAATGTTCTAGGAACAGGGTTTCAGGCGGTGAGCGAGACCACAAGCCACTTCCTCAGGGACCTCGGCTCCGGGTGCAGGGGTTCACGACAACAATAAATGAGCCTAACTTGTGAAGGCACTGTGAAGAATGTAAGGTCATATATAAACGGGCAGCGGGGGTGGGGGTGGGATTTTAATCACCTATCAAATACATTTTAGCTCTTCAATTCTATGATGTCTGTTTTAGTTGCTTGTTCTCAAGGTCATACCTAAACCTTCTCTAAACGACTTACAAGGACATCAGGAGAGAGGAGTCCTGGAGTCCATCACAGAGCAGGAAAGTCTGTTTTTCTCACATGGTGGATGGGCAGTGTGATCTCTGTTGAGTTTATGAACCTTAAGCTTCCCATCACGGTTTAATTGGTTACAACACCTCCTTCTCTGTTTTCTGCTGGGAACTTGGAAAGAAGATAATCACATTATGAAGAAACAGTGTGTAATTGAAGAGCAAACAGGCCCGGACTGAGTTCTCAGGGGCTCACCTGTGAAATAAATGTGCGAATTTTAGTGCAAACATTTAGGGACACCTGTTTTGATCTTTTCTAACCCCTTTTTTTTCATTCCTGGTTCTTGAATAATAATGATTATAAACACTCACTGATTTTAGGTGATTTATGTATAGGCCAGGCCCTAACCTAAATGAATTATCACATTTGAACAGTCATGGCAATCCTATGATGTTGGTATTCTTTTTTATCAGCATTTTAGAGGTGAAGAAACAGGTAAGCCTGGGGACTAGCACAGAAGCTTTCATATATTAGGCGCTCAGGAAATACTTGTTGACTTAATAAAGGAATGAAGGATCCAGAGAGGTTAGGTAATTTGCTCAAGTTGGCATACTCTGTGTAGAAAGTAGTAGATTCGAGCTTGTAACACATCAAATCTTTCTCATGTATTTTTAGTTCAATACTCCATAATTCATTTAGGCTTTACTTTAAAAAAAAGATATAATCTTATTTGTATAAAATTATATGAGTGTGTAGAGAGGTAAATGAAAAGTTGATTTTCAAAAGTGATTTTAGGTGATTTTCCCCCTTTAAAAAAGGAATCTTGAGCCAAAAAATATATAATTTAAAAAACAAAGCCAAAAACTATTTCAGGGGGCAAAGATTATGTGGTACACTGGCTTTACACATTCCCCCTTTTCCTAGATGATGGTGGTTTTCAAGTTGTGCATTTCCAAAAGTCATTGTACATTCATGTGTGTCTGACACGCTAACACACACAGCTTTCAGCCTTGCCCGGAAGCCCCCAAATCAGACAACCTCAAATCCTGGCAATAAAGACTCTGCTTATCATTTTCCGCTTCAATCTAGTACAAAGAGAATGACTAATCCTCCGAAGTTTTACCAGTAAATTGTCCCCCCCCAAATGATGTTGATTTGTTTTATAAATCTGACTGAAATAAAATTTCTTTGGGCTGGAAAGAAATTTTTGAAAGGATTCTTTTTTGTTTCTCTGAATTTTGGTTTTCTGCCTCATATAGTGAAACTCTCTGGGAAATCGCAACAGCTGAAGTGGAAAAACGGGGAAGTAATGGAAGTGAAGGCGATGGAGTTGAAACTGGAGAAAAGTCTGTTTTCTTCATTGGCAGTAAAAACGGGGTAATGCATTTCTTCCTACTTTTTTTTTTTTTTTTTTTTCTTTTTGCGGTATGCGGGCCTCTCACTGCTGTGGCCTCTCCCGTTGCGGAGCACAGGCTCCGGATGCGCAGGCCCAGCGGCCATGGCTCACGGGCCCAGCCGCTCCGCGGCACATGGGATCCTCCCAGACCGGGGCACGAACCCGTATCCCCTGCATCGGCAGGCGGACTCCCAACCACTGCGCCACCAGGGAGGCCCCCTACTTTTTTTTCCCCCAAGTATTGTAATGATTTAACAACCAGTGGTAAAATTTATTGTAATACTTTGATAAAAATTTAGGTACTTCAACCCTTTAACCAGATGACCAATATCCGGCCTGCTGGTTACATTGGATCTGGTTGGGCCCTGCTCATGGGTGGGTAGGGACTAACACCCAGCCTTTCTCTTCTTGTCAAGCGGTGTGTCCTGACCTGGGCCACAGCAGCCCAGAGGAAGGGGCATGTGTTTCTGACTAGACAGCCCAGAGGAGTTATCTTTTCCCAGTTTGCACAAAGTCACCATAAATATTGATACTATTCCGATGGCCATATTTATAGGTAACTTGTACAGCTGAAACAAGCATATAGATAATAAAAACATGAACCATATAGAGTATAATACGTTTAACTTTCACTGTCTTAACTTAGTGTCACAGAAATGGAAGGAACCTTGAAGATATCTACTCTTCTTTTTTTTAAAAGCGATATACTGTTTTTTTTAAATAAATTTATTTTATTTTATTTTTGGCTGCGTTGGGTCTTTGTTGCTGTGTGTGGGCTTTCTCTAGTTGCGGTGAGTGGGGACTACTCTTCGTTGTAGTGCATGGGCTTCCTATTGCAGTGGCTTCTCTTGTTGTGGAGCACGGGGCTGTAGAGCACAGGCTCAGTAGTTGTGGCGCACGGGCTTAGTTGCTCTGCAGCATGTGGGATCTTCCCGGACCAGGGCTCAAACCCGTGTCCCCTGCATTGGCAGGCGGATTCTTAACCACTGTGCCACCAGGGAAGCCCTAGTCTACTCTTCTGCAATAGGGATTCTTACTCTGGGATCCATGGAGGTACTTCTTGGGGTCTGTGAACTCCCTAGAAATGTATGCAGAATTGTGTGTGATTGTGCACTGGTGCTTTTTTTTAATGAGAAATTAGATTCCCCCAGGGTTCTAGTCACTGAAAACAGTGGTTGTATGGTCTTGGTTTGAATATTTCCAACAATGGGCGGTGTTTTCTTTTACAAGGCAGGCTGCTTCCATTTTTGTTTCTAGAAAATCCTAGTTACAAAGCCTAGTTGCTGGAAAGTTGCAGTCTGTCTCATTGTAACTTCCGCCCCTTGGTCTGAATTCTGACCTGTAAAAGTATGCGAGTAAGTCTAATTTTACTCTTCTACTTGTTAAACCTTCAAATATTTAAAAATTGCCCTTCAAATAGTTCTGGCAACCACCTTGTCTCCCTCAGTCTTCCTGTTTCAGCTTTAACGTTTCTTTCAGCCATGCCTCTGTGTCAGGGACTCTATATCAGTCAGTCATGGATTGTCTTATCTGCCGTGATTCTAATCTGTATTTCTCAGGATGGAACAGAATTTTTGAGGTTTTCCTTAACAACTGTAGAAGGTTTAGACACTGTCCGTGTCATGGACTCTACACGTCATGGATTATCTATCTGTCATGATCCTAGTAACTCAACTGGAATTATTCTAATGTGAAATTCTCAGGATAAAACAGAATTTTTCAGGTTTTGCTTACCTACTGTCAACTAGAGCAGGTCCGCCAGCTTCTCTGTTGCCAGATGCCGTGTTCCTGTTATTGTACAGAAAAATATTAGTAATCACATAACCCTGCTCACTAAGTTTGAGCTTGGGATCTGCAAGCCTTTTTCATTTATGATGTTGTTTTGTCCTTAATTTTATTAGATTGGATCTTTTGTTACAGTCTGTTTTTGTTATCTTAAATTACTTTTATTAAAGTAATTCATGTATGTGGTTTAAGAACTTAAAAACTATCAAAAGATAAATGAACTTATTTACAAAACAGAAACAGACTCACAGACATAGAAAACAAAGTTGTGCAGACTTCCCTGGCGGTCCAGTGTTTAAGACTTCTCCTTCCAGGGCAGGGGGTGCTGGTTCGATCCCAAATCCGGAGCTAAGATCCCACATGCCTCGCGGCCAAAAAACCAAAACATAAAACAGAAGCAATATTTGTAACAAATTCAATAAAGACTTTAAAAATGGTCCTCATGGGCTTCCCTGGTGGCGCAGTGGTTGGGAGTCCGCCTGCCGATGCAGGGGATGCGCGGGGTTCGTGCCCGGGTCCGGGAGGATCCCACGTGCCGTGGAGCGGCTGGGCCCGTGAGCCATGGCCGCTGGGCCTGCGCGTCCGGAGCCTGTGCTCCGCAGCGGGAGAGGCCACAGCGGTGGGAGGCCCGCGTACCGCAAAAAAAAAAAAAAAAAAAGTCCACATCAAAAAAATCCTAAAAGAAAGAAAACAAACTTATGGTTACTAAAGTGGATAGCGGAAGGAGGAGGGATAAATTAGGAGTTTAGGATTAACATATATGTGCTACTATATATAAAATAGATAACCAACAAGGACCTATTGTATAGCACAGGGAACTATACTCAATATCTTATAAAAACCTATAATGGAAAAGAATCTGGAAAAAAGACATGATTTTCTTCTTTCCTTGATATTTTAATACTGCATTAATTTGTCATAGTCAAAAAAAATCATTTGGTCATCTCAGTAGATTAGAAAAGCATTCAATAAAATTCAGCATCTGGGGCAACTAACTTAGCAAACTAGGAATAGAAAAGAAACTTCTTAATCTGATATAGACTATTATTAAAGTACCTCCATCAAATGATGTACCATAATTGATTTAACACAGTTTGCCTACTTTTTGATATTTGGACTCTCTCCTCTGTGTTTTATTCAACAATTATAATTTATGCTATGATGAACATCTTTGTGCATGTTGATCAAGTTGCTTAATCTCTCTGTGTCTGTTTCCTCATGTATAAGATGAAAATAAAATACACCTACCTTAAAAAAAATTACCAAAGGTACATAAAGTAAAATAACAAATCTCTCCACATCATTCAGAATCTCTACTCAAAGCCACCACTTTCATATCCTTTACTGTTTCTTCTGTAATTTACTTCTATATTTCTGAATAATGTGCTTATGGGCTGTTTCCAGACTTTCAATATTATACACTATCTGTTGAATTTCTGATAATAGTAGAAGAGTATTTACTTCCCCATCTCTCTCAAACTCCCACTTCTAGTAATATCATTGCTATTATCATGTTGGGCTGAATCAATATTCAGTGTTAGTTTATTTTATTATAAGTGTCTAAATCGTTTTTGCTGGTGTGCCAAGTGCAGAACTGTGATTATATTTCCTTTCTCAAGTAACTTTTTCCTGAAGTTTAAAACTTCTTTGTTTTTTATTTGCCTAGTTTTTATATGTACCTTAGTTTTTACATGCATTAGTTATCTATTGCTACATAATAAATTACCTCAAAACTTATCAGCTTTTAAAACAACAAACATTATCTCACCCAGTTTCTGAGGGTCTGGACTCTGAGAGCACCTTAGTTGGGTGGTTCTGCTTAAGAATTTTCATAAAGTTGTAGTCAAGATGTCATCTGGGACTAAAGTTATTTCTCGCCTCAACTGAACTGGAGAATCAGTTTCCAGGCTCCTCAACATGATTGCTGGCAAGAGGCATCAATTCCTTGCTGGCTCTTGGCCAGAGGCTTTAGTTCTTTGCCATGTGGACCTCTCAACAATGCTGCATACAGCATGGCAGCTTGCTTCCTCCAGAGTGAGAGATCAAAAGTGAGAGGTTACCTGAGACAGAGGCTACAGTCTTTTATAACCTAATTTTGGAAGCGACATGCCATCACTTTTGCCATATGCTGTTGATCAAAAAGAGCAGTGCAGTGTGAGGGACTACAGATGGCTGTGAATACCAGGAGGCTGGGCTCATTTGGGACCATCCCTTTAAAAAAATTTTTATTTTATATTGGAGTATAGTTGATTTACAATGTTGTATTAGTTTCAGGTGTACATACAGCAAAGTGATTCAGTTATACATATACATACATACATTCTTTTTCAGATTCTTTTCCCATATAGGTTATTACAGAATATTGAGTAGGGGTACCTGTGCTATACAGTAGGTCCTTGTTGATTATCTATTTTAAATATAGTAGTGTGTTTATGTTAATCCCATCTCCTAATTTATCCCTCCTGCCACCTTTCCCCTTTGGTAACAATAAGTTTGTTTTTGAAAACTGTTGAGTCTGTTTCTGTTGCTGTGCGTAGGCTTCGTCCAGCTGCAGCAAGCGGGGGCTACTCCCTGCCACAGTGTGCAGACCTCTCATCGCAGAGGACTCCCTTGTTGCAGAGCATGGGCTCTAGGCACACGGGCTTCAGTAGTTGTGGCACGCGGGCTTCAGTAGTTGTGGCTTGCAGGCTCTAGAGCGCAGGCTCAGTAGTTGTGGCGCACGGGCTTAGTTGCTCCATGCCATGTGGGATCCACCCTGACCAGGGCTCGAACTCATGTCCCCTGCATTGGCAGGCAGACTCTCAACCACTGTGCCACCAGGGAAGTCCCTGTTCATTTTTTTTCTTTTTTTAAACTTTTTTTTTTAATTTATTTTTGGCTGTGTTGGGTCTTCGTTGCTGCATGCAGGCTTTCTCTAGTTGTGGCAAGTGGGGGCTACTCTTTGTTGTGGTGCGTGGGCTTCTCATTGCGGTGGCTTGTTGCAGACCACAGGTTCTAGGTGCGCGGGCTTCAGCAGTTGTGGCATGCAGGCTCAGTAGTTGTGGCTTGCGGGCTCTAGAGCACAGGCTCAGTAGTTGTGGTGCACGGGCTTAGTTGCTCCGCAGCATGTGGGATCCTCACGGACCAGGGCTTAAACTTGTGTCCCCTGTATTGGCAGGCAGACTGTCACCACTGTGCCGCCAGGGAAGTCCCTGTTTATTTATTTTCATCCAAATGCATTTGTTTATGCTGCCACCACCTGCATGTTTGTAAGTTTCCATACAGATACACAAAGTGTGCTGCATTTTTCCTCCTCTTCTGTCTCTTTTTATTCTTCACATTGATACTGCACTCACTCATGCCACAGGTTTTGGTAATATATATGAGGTCATTTTGTTTTCCTGTGATAATACTGAACTTATTACTTGTAGTTTTGCATCTGTGGCTTTATTATTCTAAGGCATTGTCTCAGCAGTTTTGTCATATGAATTACATGGACCCTCTTCCATTATTCTCTTTAAAAATTTTTCTTAATATCCTACCTAATGACATCTCAATTTATCCAGACCTTTCTCTCTTGTTTTCTCTGCTCTCATTTGATTGTCAAGTTTCTAGGCATGGTCTTCTGATCCTCTTGACGTATGTTTCCTCTCTTTTCAAGGGATAATCATTCTATGTAAACTATTAAATACAGAATGGATAAACAACAAGGTTTTACTGTATAGCTGAGGAACTATATTCAATATCCTGTAATAAACCATAATGGAAAAGGGAAAAAATAAAGCTTGCAGAAAAAAATTTTTTAAAGGGTTAATCATTCTAGTATTCCTAGAGTGTGGCCCAGAGAACTTTGTCATTGACTAGTCTTTCACTTCCCAGAGCGTACTTTCTCATCCTAAACCTGAATCTCTAGGTGGTAGAAAAGTGGGAAGGAAGCTATCTAGACCTCTACATTTTTACTTTTCCAGTTTTCCATAGTCTAAGATCTGGTTGTCAGAAGGTGCTTTCCAAGGTCCCTTAAAGGACAGCAAACACTAGGCACACATCTTCCACACACATCTTATCAGTCATGGTGCCTTTTAATGCTGAGCCTGAAGATGACATCTGATCCACAGCATTCTAGGATAGTGTTGGTGGTTGAGATACAACAATCTGTTTGTCATTTCTGACCCTAGTAACGTCATTTATCTCCACACAGATTAGCAGAAGTCAGCCAAAATCCATGGGTTGATAGGTGCACAGGTATAGCATACCCTTTAGATCAACAGAGAGCTAATTTCACATAGAATAATCATTTAAGTGTTGTGTACCATAAGGGGGCAGTTAATTAAGAAATAATGTTGATGACAGTATTAACATTCTCACTAAGACATGATTGAAAAATACCCAGATGAAAGAATTTTACATATGAAATAAATTATTTTATTTTTTATCACCTAATATTAGAATAATTACATTTTGAAAATAATATTTAGACATTTTGCGTAAATTCATGGTCATGGAACCATTGAGCTTGAAGTTAATGAACTAATTTTATACTTAGCTAATACCATATTTAGTGTGAGTTAAAAAGTACTTATATTGATCTAGGAAAAATTATAATAGTAAATATAATTAAAAATATTTTAACTTTTTTATTTCATAATTTGAAAATATTAAGGTCTTCTACCTCAGTTGAGTATAAAAGCCAGGATCCAGGAGCTTCCCTGGTGGCGCAGTGGTTGAGAGTCCACCTGCTGATGCAGGGGACACGGGTTTGCGCCCCGGTCTGGGAAGATCCCACATGCCACGGAGTGGCTGGGCCCATGAGCCGTGGCCACTGAGCCTGAGCATCCGGAGCCTGTGCTCCACAATGGGAGAGGCCACAACAGTGAGAGGCCCACGTAACGCAAAAAAAAAAAAAAAAAAAAAAAGCCAGGATCCATTTAAATATCTAAGTCAATAAGTCAGTATCTTAAATAATATTCATATTTTGGATTCAGTTAGTTCACTTTTAGGAATCTCATTTAAGGAATAATTGAATTGTGCCAATGATGTTTGTCAAAGGGCTGTTTATTGTTGTGAAAAGGACAGCATATCCATTGGAACACTTTAGTAGCAAGAGACCCCTCCCCACTGACTGTAAGTTTCCCTTGTTTAGCCAAGGATAAAAAAGGTTTTGGAAGTGGCCGTACAGAGCAGGAACAGATGCGTCATATCTTCATGCAGCTTTGCTTGGCCCACAGAGTTTCCGCCAGGGATGTAGAACTGCTGGTGACCCTGTCTAAAAAAGGTTGAGGCTTGCAGATGCTGAAATTCATCTTACTTGGGGTTTATATTACAGACCTTCCTCCACTTACAATGGGGTTACATCCCAGTAAGCCTATCATAAGTTGAAAATATCGTCAGTCGAAAATGCATTTAATACATCTAACCTAACCTACATCATAGCTTAGCCTAACCTACCTTAAATGTGCTCAAAACACTTATATTAGCTTACAGTTGAGCAAAGTTATCTAACACAAAGCCTATCTTATAATAAGGTGTTGAATATCTCATGTAACTTATTGAATACTGTGTTGAAAGTGAAAAACAGAATGGTTGTGTGCATACAGAATGGTTGTAAGTGTATTGGTTGTTTACCCTCGTGATCGAGGGGCTGACTGGGAGCTGCAGCCCACCATCATGAGAGAGTATATTAGTGCATATCATTAGCCCGGGAAAAGGTCAAAATTTAAAATTCAAAGTGTAGTTTCTACTGAGTGTATATCAATTTCACATCATCATAAAGTCAAAAAATCAGAAGTGGAACTGTCCTAAGTCGGGGACTGTCTATTTTATGATATTTTATATATATATAGTATATATAATACTATTTTATTTCTGTGCTTCATGCTTCTACACGTTAACAGACATGAGGCTTTCAGGAACTAACTTCTGCATCAGTGAAGCTACAGCTTTACTGGGCAGTATCAGTGCCCAGGTAGCCTGAGCACCCCTCTGTTTCCAGCTGTGTCCCAGAAGGATGGGTGGACTTTGGAGGCCTCTCACTAAAGCTAAAGAGTTATTCCTGTGGGGATTCCTAAAAAATGGTTAGAGCATGTGTTGTTTGTGTGATTTTGGAAGTGGTACAATTTCCAGTAGTGAAATGGTTCAAAATAGAACCTTGAAAGTGACATGTAGCAGAAGTAGAGTGAAGGAAATTCTCTTGAGGAGGCACAGGGGACTGAGAGGTCGGGGGTCTTAAGTGGGTTGCCCATGCCCATGTGGGTGTGAAGTTAACAAGACTAATGACAGTAGCTGAGAGGGAGAGGGAGACTGTAAGCCAGAAGAGATGACACCCATGAGGGTAGACTGATACAAGCCTCTAAGATTCTTGCCAGAGAAGAGAAGTAGAGTAATTGTTTACTCTGCTGCTGTGATTGAAGTAATAGAAGGGAAGATGAGATTCATTTTGGTAGTCTCTAAATGAACTTGTACTGTGTCAGTGCTTCTTGGACTAGGAAACCCAGGGGTCTGTGGATGCATTCTCAGAGCGCAACAGTTTACTAGTGAATTTTTAAAATTTGGATCATTATTTTAATGATAATCTAAAAGTTGACTTCAGTGCCCAGAGTTGAGTTTATTTGGAATTCCACCAAGTAGTCTTATACATTTAAATGAAATTATAATAAAAATAATTTAAATCAACACTATGGGATCATGAGAACTTGAGAAAATTGGCTAGATATTATCTAAGATTCCTTCCAATTCTAAAATACAGTAATTCTGTATACTTTCTTGTACATAGAATACATTAATTTTTAGGTATTGTAGTCCTCATTTATTTACAACTTTAAAAATATTCTACATGTACACATTCGGCACAGGATAATTAGAAGATCTTTATTTTCTTAAAAAAATTAATCACCGGGCTTCCCTGGTGGCACAGTGGTTGAGGGTCTGCCTGCTGAAGCAGGGGACGCGGGTTCATGCCCCGGTCTGGGAAGATCCCACATGCTGCAGAGCGGTTGGGCCCGTGAGCCATAGCCACTGAGCCTGCGCGTCCGGAGCCTGTGCTCGGCAACGGGAGAGGCCACAACAGTGAGAGGCCTGCGTACCGCAAAAAAAAATAATAATAATCACCTACAAAGTTATCACCTGGAAACATTCACTGTTAACATGTGATGTCTCTCTGGATTCATTTTTGTATTTTTTTTCTCTCTCTCTGTATCTATGCATATTATATATGTATGTGCATCTCAGAGAAGTAGGAAAAGAAGCTTTTTAACTGAAAACAGGGTCATGCATAATCTATTATGCATGTCTTCCCATGTCAGTATGTATATTCCTACGTCATCATTCCTGTTAGCTGCATGTTATTCCATTATACAGATTGCCGTTATTAATTTAGCCAATCAATTCCCTATTTGGGATATTTAGATTGTTTCTGTTTTTTCACTCTGATATAACACCTACCAATAAATATCCTTCAATAATATATATTTTTAGTACTATTCCAATTATTTATATATCTCATTACCAAAAAAAAGTCATTCAATTTGATCATAGCCCAGATACAATCTGGAGTCATTTATTTATGATTATCTTTTTTTTTTGGTAAATATTATAGGTTTCTTGGCTTAAAAAAACACATGTATAGTAAAATAGTCTGTGTTTTTGGTAGTCCAGAGTTTTCCAAACTGCCTTCTTTGGATCCTAAATGTTTCCTTTGGTAGAGCTTTCCCTCTGCTCCTCTTTTGTCTATTTTCTTGTAAGAGATTGTTTGTTTAAAAAAAATAGTTTTAAGAAAACAAACACAATGATTTAACCCACTGAGCCAGTCCCTGGTTAAGATGTGAAGTTAAATTTCATGATTAGTGGCAGAGATGGGATATCCTATATGCCATCCTATATATCCTTACTCCTAAAAAGAAATTTAGAATAAATACATGTCCTAGAAATAAAACAAACCCAAAAAAGTACTCTAACCTGGTATCTGGATTGCTTACTTGGAACATATTTTCAACATGTCCTTTATTTGTATGCTATCTTTTTTTATTTCCACTTCAACAAATTGGAATTAAAACATTTTAGAAGACACTAATCATCAGCTTAACCAGTAATTAGCATTGATGAGTAGAGAGAAAATTTAAGACAGCTGCCAAGTTGACCACTAAAATGAGGTTTGATTTGCTAGTATTTGTCATCTGCAGGACTTTATAATTATAATAATAGCAGTGTAGTTGCACTCTGATGGAAAGTTGACAGTTAACTTTTTCTACTCATCAAACTTAGGAATAATTCTGAAAGTTTCTAGTTTCTAGTTTCCAGGTAATTTATCATTCAAGTGATTAAAAGCTATTTTGGGCCACAATTATGAACAATAATAAAATTTTACATGTGGATGACATTAACACAGTATTTCTTTCTTTTTGAATTTCCAGGGAAAGACTACTATTATTCTAAGGTGTCTTGACAGGTAAGTGTTATGTTAACCTCTAGACTACATTTGCTTTTTCTTATTGTGTAGGGCAAGTTAGAATCTAAAAGACATATGGAAAGAGAATAATTTTGAGGCCGAAACAAAATATTTTAATTCTTAGTGAATCCTTATTATGGCTTTTACAATCTCCTTTAAAGATAAAACCAACAACAAGCAAAAAGAAATTATACAGGATTAATATTGGATTTCCTTATTTGGGGGGAGAAATTAACATAATTACTCAGCCTACCATAGTACTTGCTTTTTTTGGCTATGCTACTCTGATATTTAAACTTTTTAGTTCTATCTAGTTCATGACTGTTTGAACGTTAATTAGTCTTCGAATTGCTCATGGGTATATATTTTTTTAATTAATTCATTTTTATTTTTGGCTGCGTTGGGTCTTTGTTGCTGCGCGTGGACTTTCTCTAGTTGCGAGCGGGGGCTGCTCTTCGTTGCGGTGCTCAGGCTTCTCATTGCAGTGGCTTCCCTTGTTGTGGAGCATGGCCTCTAGGTGTGTGGGCTTCAGTAGTTGTGTGGCTCTCGGGCTCTAGAGCGTAGGCTCAGTAGTTGTGGCGCACGGGCTTAGTTGCTCCACAGCAGGTGGGATCTTCCCGGACCAGGGCTCGAACCCGTGTTCCTTGCATTGGCAGATGGATTCTTAACCACTGCACCACCAGAGAAGCCCTCTCACGGGTTTACTTTTGAAGCACATTATTGGTCTTTAAACTGTGCATGTTACCATTTGTTTTATATACTTCCTAATCTATACCATAGAAGCATGCCACCAGATTAAGATTTAGGATTATGATTGGTAGGTGTTGCAGGAAGTTGATAAGGAAAGTCTTGTTTGTTTGTAGCTTTCATTAGCTAAATGATGCCTACATTTGAACCGTGATTTCAGATTGAGAACTGTATAAAAATCTTTCATTGATGTTGCCGTTAAATTGATAGTCATTAGGTTCCCAGCTCCCCACATCAAGGCTGAGCACAAACCTGCTGTCAGTGCTTCCCACGTGGCCTGGATGCAGAGAGCTTGTGCCCTAACATGGCCACCAACACTGCCAGCTCCTTCTCTACTCCCCCAACAGTGTTGCTAGGTGCTGCCACTACGTGCAGGTGCCATTATTCTCTGCAGTTGCTACTAAAGATGGTATTTTGAAGGCTTATTTAATTTTTGTATAAATTCTTAATCATTTTTATCTCAATGTGTTATACAAGGTGTAACTTCTCTACTAATCAAAGTTTTTAAGAGGAAGCAAAAATAAATCAGGTAAGATGATAGCGTAAGAAAATAATTCCACCCATGATGGTAATACTACCTGTCTTTTACTGTGCAGGGATGAGCCACCAAAACCAACCTTAGCCTTGGAATATACATATGGAAGGAGAGCAAAAGGACATAACATAGTGAGTGTCTTTTTGGTGATGCTGCGCTACACATGCATGGAGGAGTGAGGATGCTGACACTGTTTTATATTTTCCATCTTACCTACAATTGTTGCACATATCCAGCTGTACACTTCATAGCTATGTACTTTTTAACTCAAATGCAACTCAGCACATATGAAGCCAACCGAACTGTGGGGAAATATTTTGGCCTTCTCATTTGTTATGTCTTAAACTGCTTGAATCGGATTCCTCTGTAACTTTATTGTACAGTTTTTTTGGCATATTTTCTTCTTTCAAATGAGAATAACATCATGAGTTATCTTCTGTCTCCAAAAAATCTGCTAAAAATATGAATTTGACCTGTGGAAAATTTATGAAAAAATACTGGTCAAAATCCAGATTATTAGCATTTTTACAAATACATCTTGAAGTTGGTAATGCTATTTGAGACCACAGGCCCTAATTGGCTATAATCCTGTTTTCACTTGTGTTAGTGTATCTACAGAGGAAAATTAGACATTGTTCAGGGTATAGGGAGAACTTATAGTGTATGTTAGAGGAATAAAAATTCCTAAATGGAATTCTCTTTTGGAGTTCTCATATGAAAAAGAGGTCTTTTTAAAATAAAATTAGATGTACGGAAGAACAATCTAGAATACAGTAGAAGGTCCCATATCTCCCATAACACAGGCAAATTTTTATAGATTGATCCAGTCCAAGTGTTCGATTATTAGACAATGTATAAACAGTTAAAATGGGCTGTTGCTGCTTCCTGGATTCACCAATGCCAAGCTGGTTATTAAAACTGTGAAATTAAAAAGAGAAAAGAAAAAAAGTAATATATTGAGATGGGGGAGGACTTTATTTTTGTGACTCACATGAATTTTTGCATGAGTGATAAGCCTAGAAATGGAATTATCCTTTTCATGGGAAACTCTGAGACAACTTTCATAAGCTTAACTTTTGAGAAGAGCTCTAAAAACTTTTCTTCATCCAGTTGTGAATCAAGGGAGATTTTCCAATGCAAACTTATTTCCCCCACAAACATTAATGATTCAAATAGCAACCGCAAAACAATTTTAATGGTTGAGATAACTTGTCAAAAATGCAAAATATATATATTCATCTAAAACTGCTTTAATGACCACCTGCCTCTTCCAAGTTCATGGTATTAGACACATAAAAACTCATGTGATTCTTTTTCACCTATTTGTTTCTGTTAAACTTTGTGCTATCAAGTTGGGCTTTTCCATATTCATTCTAGAAGCTTCACATCTTTCTCAGATTTAATGTCTCCTAAAAGTTCTAAGTGGAAGAGCTTTATTAGCTCCTCACACAATCTTGGTGTCCTGAAGGTTCCTTAGTATCTGGCCAGAGGCAGAGATGCCATCAGCTAGCCGGTGGTCTAGGAGAGCTGTCATGGAATAGACGGTCTTATTTCCAAGCTACCCAGCCCTTTGGCTGCCCAGCCCTTTCCATCCCCTAGTGTTGGAGTCCTCTAAAAAGGGAAACAGTTGTTGAGTCTCTCCTTGTTCCCCCACCTACCGCTTGTATGGCCAGTGCCAGCCGGTCACATTCCCCAGGGAAGTCAGGCACAGACCAGCTGCTTATATACTATTGCCCGGGAAATCCCAGTCTGCAGCCCGGACTGCCATCTGTTCTTCCCGTTTCCTCATGTCTTGTCTGTGTGTCTGATTTATTTTGTGAGCTTCTGCCTCCCTCAATTAGGATGCTTTCCTGTTCAACTATTTTATTTCTATCTAAAATTATAACTGTTTTCAAAAAGATAATTCCAAATGTGTTCAATTTGTTAATTTTATTTCTAATTTGAGTGAGTGTCTGCTACATGTGATATTTACAGAATTGGGGCCCTGTTTAATGTCTTCTATTAAGTTAGGGTACATTCTTAATGTTTCAGTTTTGTTCTCTGGAATAGAGGTTTTGGTGCATTCTGAGGGATGGAATAGAGAAAGGAAAAAGATTTACTTTCCTTTCCTTTCAAAAAATTGCCAAGAAATGGTCTTGAGGACTATAATATCTTGTATCCATAATTATTACTGGCTGGTACTAATGAAATATAAGAACTATTTAAAATTTAAAAACATCAAAGAACATTAATATGAAAAAACCCTGTTTTTTCAGCCAAAAGATATTGCTCATTTTTGGGAACTAGGTGGAGGAACCTCTTTACTGGACTTAATCAGCATACCAATCACAAGTGACACCTTACGGTAAGTGTGGCCAGCTCCAGGAACAGTTGTTAGTAAGTATCCAGTGGAGGCCACAGGATGAATATGAGTAGGCTTTTGTGAACCAGAATTTTCAGGGACAGTTTTATGTTGCTTACGTTCACTTCCTTTCTATGTGCTTAAACTGTAATGCTGTCAGAGATTTTAAAAGAACCAAGGTTCTGGCCTGTGCTGAAGTGAAATAGTTGGCATTCCAACTAGTAACATATTTTGCAAGCCTGCAAACAAAATACGTCAAATAACACTTGGGCAATGAATTCACTTGGCAAAAATAAATTTGAAAACAATTATTTCTAATACCCATCCAAGCGTGAGCTAATTCAGCCCTGAGTTTTTCCTGCAGGTGGACATTATGTCTACTTTGAATTTAATGCTAATTAATACCATTGAAGCTTCATCCAAGGGAAGTCTATGAGCCAGAGGAGGAAGAAAGTCTCTATTTGCTGACCTAAAAGAAACAGAACCTGGGGGAAAACCTCAAACTCTTTGGTGGTGTTTTCCTAACAATGACTCCCACACGTGGCCAAATCAGATGTGGAAAACTGTCATCTTAGCCAAGGAAAACAAAATTTTTAAATCTGAAATATCTTACTCCTGTCAGAGTTTAACCAAACCATTTCTGCTACCTGGACCAAATACAAAGGGCTTGACAATTATTTGTTAAATTTCAGCCATTAAGATCTTTAGAGTATGGAATTATTTCTTGTTATTAGGATAATTGTTTTCCTATAACTAGCCGGTAATGTTGGCTTTATTTGTCCAGTGATTTTTTTAAAGAAATATGATTTACTGTCTTTTACTTATTACAAATGTAGTGTATGCTCATATGGAAAACTTGGAAAAATACTGAAAGGTACATAGAAAGTAAAAGCATCCTCAATCACATGAAAAAGAACTATCAACATATTGAGGTATTTCTTTCAGTGTTTTCAGTGTTCGTAAATATACTTTGTACAGGTGTGGGATATTGTATGTATATAGATTTAGATCTTGCGTTTGCACGTATAACCACCGTTTTCCCCTGACATTATTTTTCTGAATCGTGGGATTTTACAGCTGTAT
Organism: Mesoplodon mirus; assembly: GCF_964341445.2. Taxonomy (NCBI): domain Eukaryota; kingdom Metazoa; phylum Chordata; class Mammalia; order Artiodactyla; family Ziphiidae; genus Mesoplodon; species Mesoplodon mirus. The sequence continues at coordinate 60,207,334 of NC_138990.1, forward strand.
AGTTTTCATTTGTCCTCCTTTAACAGAGACAAATAATCGAAGCTACCTGGGAATTCGGGCAGCTCACGGTGGTGTGGTTGTGAAGAGATGGCATGGACAGGGAGGAGCTGAAGGACCCAGAGCTGCCAGCCAGCCTGGCCTGAGGCTGGCAGGACTGAAAAGGCCGGGAGCAGCTCTTACCTGACCCTGACTTGCACTTCACCTTGCCATATTACCTCACTTCCCTTCTCTAGACCTCACGGGCTTGTAGAAATTCTGGTTTCTGCAGGAAGCCAAACCTCTCCAGTTTCTTTAATGCCTCACTTTGTGAGTCCTTGGTCTTCTTTCCCTGGAACCCCAGGGCAGCTGGAACCTGCTTTAGGAGAGAAGAGCGGTCAGCGTTATGATGAACAGAGGGCAGGGGCGCCATAGGCCTGGGTCCAGAGTAGCTCGCTGAGTGATGGAAGAATTCATGGAAAGCATTTCACTCCTCATGTAGCTGCAAATCTCAGAGTGTTTTGTGGCTGGAATTAATTTGACTTATAATTTCCTTATGTTGGACGAAGCCCAGCGACCTCAGCAGCCGTACTAGTGCTCTTAGATACTGTTTATCTTTAAGATGCTTGTTCATAGAATAATTATAGATGCACTGGACACTTCCACAGACCTTAGATAATTTGTAATAGAGCATTTCCTGTGGTCCACTTCCCTGTTTTAAAAGGTCATGTTTTTTTAAAAAAAATGTTTTTAGCTGTCATTTGCTATGAAGGTAAAAGTAACACAGATATTTCCAGTGCACTGGAAACATAAATTTTAATCTTAGAAAAAAGTTGAATAATCCATTTCTCCTTTGCTTAAAACAAAGTTATTTTCATTTGGAAAAAATGATAAATTTTATGTTATATATATTTTACTGCAGTTAAAAAAAGTTCAACCATAGTCCTCTCTTTTTTAATAGATTTTTTTTTTTTTTTTGTGGCACGCAGGCCTCTCACCGCTGCGGCCTCTCCCGCCGCGGAGCACAGGCTCCGGACACGCAGGCTCAGCAGCCATGGCTCACGGGCCCAGCCGCTCCGCGGCACGTGGGACCCCCCCGGACTGGGGCACAAACCCGCGTTCCCCGCATCGGCAGGTGGACTCCCAACCACTGCGCCAGCAGGGAAGCCCCCTCTCTTTTTTAAACATTAACCATACTAAAACTCTGAAAATACAGTATCCTCACTTATGTATATATATTCTGTTACAATTAAGCAAAACTGGTTCTGAGCTTATTAAAATGACATAGATGTAGTTGGCTAGAGAATTTAATGGCACAATTTTATAGAAAATCTTGCTAATTAATGTCTAAAAAGACTACTTTCTGGATTTAGACCTATAGTATAGAATTTAGCTACTGTTCTGCTGTAATTACACAACACAGCTGATTTGCTCAAACTAAGCAAAATAACTTGACTATATTATAACTAGCATGTATTATAATTCCTTGCTATATCTACTAGCGGAATGTTTGCCCTGTTGATCAAAAATATATTGGCCCATGATTATGGTTCTACATACTTATTATGACCATTTTCTGAAATACTCCTATATTTGTTTGTTCGTTTTTTATTGTAAAATATCATAACAAAATTCACAGTTTTAGCCATTTTTAAATGTACAGTTTAGTGGCATTAAGTATATTCATGTTGTTGTGCAGCCATCACCACCATCCATCTCCAGAACATTTCATCTGCCCAAACTGAAACTGTACCCAATAAATAATAACTCCCTATTTCTCCCTTCTCCAGCCCCTGGCAACCACCATTCTAGTTTCTGTCTCTATGATTTGACTACTCTAGGTACCTTATGTAAATGAAATCATACAATACTTGTCCTTTTGAGTCTAGCTTATTTAACTTAGCATAATGTCTTTAAGATGCATCCATGTTGTAGCATGTATCAGAATTCCCTTCCTTTTTAAGGCTGAATAATAGTTCATTGTATGTATATACCACGTTTTGTTCATCTCTTAACCCATTGATGGACATTTGGGTCATTTCCACCCTTTGGACATTTAGGTCATTTTTCCCCTTTGGCAATTGTTAGTAATGCTGCTATGGACATTGGTGTACATATATCTATTTGAGTCCCTGATTTCAAAACACCCAGAAGTGGAATTGCAGGATCCTCTAATTTTTTGAGGAACCACTATACTGCTTTCCACAGTGTCTGCTGTACTATTTTATATTCCCACTGGCAATGCACCAGGGTTCCAATTTCTCTATATCCTTACCAACACTCGTTATTTTCTGGGGGGTTTTGTTTATTTTTACTTTTATTTATCATAGCTATCCTAATGGGTGTGAAGTGGTATCTCATTGTGGTTTTGATTTGGGTTTCTCTAATGATTAGTGATATTGGGCCTCTTTTCATATGTTTATTGGCCATATGTATACCTTTAAATAGAGAAATGTGTATTTGAGTTCTTTGCCCTTTTTAAATTGGGTTGTTTGTTGTTGCTGAGGTTAGATTTACATGAACATGAGCACACATGCATGTGGTCACAGTGGTGGTGTGTGTGGTGGCCAGGGGTGTGCTTTCAGAGAGGCAGCAAGGTACAGCAGAAAGGCACGTGGCTCTGGATGTAAATACCAGCTCTACAATTTACTAGTTATATGAATCTGTGCCTCAGATTTCTAATCCATAAAATGGCCGTCATAACATCTTCTAGGAAGTGTTGTTGTTAAGAGTAAATAAGGTAGGTAGTCCCCCTAGCAAGGACCATCAGTAAATGTTTTCTTCTCCTTCACCAGGTTGTTGCATTGTTGCTGCTGCTGTGATTATTATTTTTGCTTCCCTTCTTTGGAGCACACAGCAAAACTGGATCTAAACATGGCAGTGTTGGACCCAATTACTTGCCGATTATTTGAACTGGATTATTACTAGTTCAAACAAAAACTTCAGTTGTGACACTTAAATATCACTAGGGAAAAGCACTAGAATAAATAAGGCTATAATTTTGGCTTTTTTTCCTTAGAAAATTGCTGGGTTTTTTTTTCTTAAACTATAGTGTTATTTTTAGAAAATAAATTACGGTGTAGTATGGTTTCAAATAGTAATTATTTTGAGTCGTTTTTTTTGAAACATGTTTTTATTTCTTTAGGACATTTTCTATTGTTCTTGTTTTGGACCTTTCGAAACCTAATGACCTTTGGCCCACCATGGAAAATCTGTTGCAAGCCACAAAACTTCATGTAGATAAAGTGATGATGAAACTGGGGAAGAAAAATGCTAAAGCACTTTCTGAAATGAGACAGAAGATATGGAGCAATATGCAGAAGGACCATCCAGTGAGTTACTGTTGGGATTATCCCTAGAATTCTTAGCCCCATATATAGTTAAAGATAACATCACAAACAACTTCTTTAGATTTTTATGCATGAGTTGAAATTCATTTCATGTAGATGAACCTGTTCACTGGAAAATTATAGCAATTTAATAAAACCTCAGTAAGGGCAAAACAAGGAAAAAGATTTCATATGTCTTCTTGTTAGACATCTACTGTGATTGTTATGGCATATTACACCAATCAAAAGGAATAGAGTTTTCAAGTAGTAGTTTGATACTGATTTTATAATCTCTGTAAAATGAAGATAAAAAACCAGGTTGTACAAATGTCACCTGGCAAAGGCTAGATAAGACTACAATTTTAAGAAAGGAATAGAATTTTAACAGCCTTTACCATCACTATACTTTACATTCATTTAGTGTCTGTCACATAATCAATATCTTTTTATCATGATAATTAATTAAACTATAAACTTGAAATATGATAACACAAGTAAGCCCTTTGTATACAATCATGAATGTCATCTTCTAGAAAACCAAGAGCAGTATTTTATATTGCCCAGAGTTTATGTGAGTGCGTTTTACAAAGGTAATATCAGAAAAAAACTGATAGTTTACGGTTCCCATGTATAAATGTTATTGTAACAAACAGTTAATATGAAATAATAAAAAAATAAAAAACAGGAAGGTGACATATTTAAGAAAATAAAAGGACACAACATGAAGAATAAATATCATAGTTTAGGGAATTGTCATTTCTAGTTTTATGCTTGAGAAATGTATTGATAGTTTAAGAAATTCAATATTGAAACAACCTCTATGTCAAGCAAACAATGTCAACATTATGGGAAGATTTAAAATGATATAAGTGGAAATTGATGAATACATAGTAATAAACAATTATAATGAATCAATGAAATATTTTTGTTAACAGGATCGTGAATTAATTGACCCATTTCCAATTCCTCTGGTCATAATTGGAAGTAAATACGATATTTTTCAGGTAAGCTCTTCCACTTCTAGTTGAGCTTGTTGTACATGCATGCCTAGGCTTTATAGGAGAGGAACAAAAGTAATAATGAAATGAGAAAAATGACTCTGGGAGGGAGAGGTCAAGGGGTCACACATCTTAAAGATTTTGGAAAAGGATATAGTTGGGAAAGAGAAAATAGGTAAGGAACAGTAAATACAGTGGAATGGGGATATGGCAGAAGATTTAGAAACTGAAGCCAGTCCAGTCACCAAGGGACAGGGCTCATGTCCCAACTTTTAAATCACAGAAAGTAGAAAATTGGTTTCTTCTTATCTTTGCTTGTCAGAGAATCCTTGGGGTATTCCACACTATAAAATGTGTGCTTATATCTAAATTCTATTGAGCTAAGTGTTTAAACAAGGAAAGATCTGGTAGCTGCAGCTCTAGAAGGCTGCAGCTACTGTTCAGCTCTCTATAGAAACAAATGCCAAGGTAATGGAATCCTACTCAAGTTATGTTCCAAAAAATAAATAAGAAAATCTATTTCTGTATTGAATAATTTGCACCTTCCTGCTACAGACACTAGTTGTCTCAACTTTTTTCTTTTTAATAACATATTTCTTCAGGATTTTGACTCTGAGAAGAGGAAGGTAATATGCAAGACACTTCGATTTGTTGCACATTATTACGGAGCATCATTAATGGTTTGTACGTTTCCTATCCTTTGGGTTTGAACAGACAGTAACAAATTTGGAAAGATTAACAGTTTGGTGCACAGTTATGAATGCTAATGCTTTTACTAATGCATGTCATTCTCTCCTTTCCCATTGCCTCAAAACCCTCTTGTTACAGAGTGTTTATAATGTATTTCTAGAACACACTCTGCTAGATGGCCTACCATTTCTTTGAAGCAAAAGTTCTAAATGTCTAATAGCCATAAACCCCCATCAATCTTAAAGAGATAAATTGGTTGTTTATTTATTCATGTTTTAGTTTCCCCTTAAAAATTAGAATCTATGTCCTCTTAAAAGAAAAGAGAAAAAGACTAACAATTTTTTTTTAAACTTAAAAAAATGCTGTTTGTTGTAGAGGTTAAAAATACGAACTTGGGAGTCCTGCCTGGGCAACCATTTACTAGATATGTGGTCTCAGACAAGTCACTTAATCTCACTGAAGCCTCAGTCTCCTGGTAAAATGGACAAAACAATACCTTCTTCATAGGGTTGTTGTGAGGATTAGTAGCCCGAGTACTGTGAAATACTTAGCACAGGGTCTGACACAAAGTTCAGTAAAGGCTGGTTTTTATAATTACTGTTATCATTATCTTCCACAGCAGGACCAAATGTTGCTGGATATCCTCTAACGCAATAAAACATAAACACATTTTTTTATTTAAAAAAAAAAAAAGGAAAAACTTTCTTCCCATTTGAATGGTCTCTTTTTCCCTCTAAATCAGAGTGCTCAGAGGAACCTGTAGAAAACTTGGCCTAGTCCCCAGCCTTTGTGGCTAGTATATTAAGATGAAAAGTAATAAATATGATCTGTATTTAAAATTTTTATACTTTTCAGAATTCTCCAAATATATTTTATTATGTATTTTCTTAAAAATCATTACCTTTTATGTTTGTACTATATCTGCTTACATATTAGGTTGACATAGAGTACTTTGGAAATATTTTTTTTAATTCTTTTTCATATTCTTTTCCATTATGGTTTATTATGGGATATTGAATATAGTTCCCTGTGCTGTACAATAGGACTTTGTTGTTTATCTATTCTGTATATAATAGTTTGCCTCTGCTAGTCCCAAACTCCCAATCCAACCTTCCCTCACCACCACCCCCCTTGGCAACCACAAAAATATTCTTTATTGTTTTGAAAAAGATATGATGAATTTAAAGTAAATTACTCATTCAGAGTACAGAAGCAAAGACCATGGATCTTGTAGTTTTCTTACTTTCACCACTAGATAAGGCCCCATACTTACTTCTGGTTAGTTCGCTGAGGGAAATCCCTATCTTTCTTTAGGAACAGATCACATTTGATGATCCATCAGGGCCAGTCTGGTCTTACAGATACAAATTTAGGTGAATAAATAAATAAAATAAAATCTTATATATTCACATGAGTGTTCTCCTTTGAATGTTTTCCCTGGAGCCTCTTCTTAATCTAGAATGAGTATTTTCCTGAAAATTGATCTCTGTACATTATAATTACATCTCATTTTGGTCCAAGATTGTTTTTCCCACTTTCATACATCTAGGTCATTCTTATTTGGCTGGGTGACTTTGGTATTTCCAAAAATCAAATTAGTCTTAAAAGATTTGTAGGGTAACCATATGTCCTAGTTTCACCTGATTTCTCAGATTAATGATTAATAATACCCACCCTGTCTTGTTCTCTAAAATGTTCTGGTTATGATCACTCTAGTTATAGACCACCACTGAGAATATTCAGTAGCTTATTTTGCAGGTTCCAAAGGCAATTCAGAAGAGAAGTTTAAAAATCGTTTTAGTGAGTATCAGTATCTGTTGGACTAATCTGCACCTCCCACATTAACTGCTTTGAAGACAGTCATATGCCCTTAGATGAAAAAGTTATTTACGATGCATACCTCCTATTTTTTTTAACCAACCAGATTGCATTTTGGCAATGATTACAATCCATTTGTGGGAGTAGCAGAAATGATCAGTGCATAAAAACAAGTCCATTCAATATCATGCACTCATGAAGTTTGAAGAGTAAGTTAAATTTACTGAGATTTTTCTTTCCCTTTATTCAAAGGTTTTGTTTTGCTTACTGAAACACAAATATTGTTGGACAAATAGATAGTAATTCTCTCTGCAATCTGTACTTGTTCAAAGCCGTATTTATTTTACCTGTTTCTGTGATTTGAAAGCAGAGCATGTAATTTATTCTCCTGATTTTTTTTCTTTCTAGTTTACCAGTAAATCAGAAGCTCTATTACTAAAAATACGTGGCGTTATTAACCAGTTGGCATTTGGCATTGACAAAAGGTACTGTTAAAATATTTTTTAAATATCTTTTCATCTTTTTTGTTGTTGTTGTTATTGTCTCATCTGATTATTGTTCTCACAAGTCTTTTGTTTCTTGACCAGGAAAGTGCCTCAGGTGGCTGTTCTTAGAGATAATTTCATATTGTCTCATGCTTCTTATATTGTTTAAATATTTGTCAAATTTTACAACTAAAATGTTATATAATAGTTAGTTTGAGACTAGACTAAAACAATGATACTATCATACTTGTTTCCCTGAGTTCTTTTACTTCTTTTCCCTCATTTCAGTAGCTTTCCCACTATTATCACTTTTTTATATTGATTAGAAGTGGAATCAGTCATTTTAGTGTGTATTTTTCTTAACCTTGCTACTTTCCTTGGTTTTGATTTGAGGTAATTTGGGTCATTTTTTCTCCTATAATACATTTATTAGTGCTCTACTTTAAGTTTTGGAATCATTAATATTCATTCATTCATTTTGAGCAATGCTGTCACCAGTGGCTAGATATAAAACTTGGCTCTTGTATTTACAGTAGAGAGTGGCAGGATATTTGATTGCTAAACTAAATTGGATTCTTTTTTCTTCTTATCCATGTAGCAAATCAACATGTGTGGATCAGAATAAACCACTGTTTGTCACAGCAGGATTGGATTCTTTAAGTCAAATAGGTTGGTGAACTTATTAAGATTGTTCAATGGTTTTTTAATTGCTTATTGATTTTGTCCTACTCCCTGTTCACTTCATCTCCAACATCTCCTAACCATCATTTCCGGTTTCATTATTGTTGCTGTTATTCTTATGTATTTATTTGTATACACAGTATTGATGCAAAATGCATCACATTGACATATTTGTGATGGATGGGATGTTGTCACATAAGAGACTGATTTCTAATCTATATTCCACTAAAAATTTTGCATGTATTTTCTTTCCCTCACTGATTTCCAGATACTTTTTTTTTTTTTTGCGGTACGTGGGCCTCTCACTGTTGTGGCCTCTCCCGTGGCGGAGCACAGGCTCTGGATGTGCAGGCTCAGTGGCCATGGCTCACGGGCCCAGCCGCTCCACGGCATGTGGGATCCTCCCCGACCGGGGCACGAACCCGTATCCCCTGCATCGGCAGGCGGACTCTCAAACACTGCGCCACCAGGGAAGCCCTCCAGATATTCTTAAATTTTAGCTCCTTGCGTTTAGAAGAAAACCAGAAGCATAGAGTGGTCAGGAAATTCAAAGCTATATATTATGGGCAATGATGAAAAATCTGAGATTTAAGTGTTGGAATAAATCAAAAAGAACACAGTTGTACTAACTAGGTATGCCTTAATTTTTCATAATGAAAAATTGCCTCTCATGCAATGGGATGTGTTTCCTAAACTTACAGATGTCCTAGACTCATGAAGTGAAAGAAATTTCAAGAGTTTATATAGTCAAGCTCCTTATCTTCTCACAGAAGCTATTTTCATTGTGGAGATTTTCAGGCCTAGCAAAACTCTATATGCTGGGGTTGGCATAGTTTGGTTTTAACACTCTAATGGACAATAATTTTCTTTTTATTTCCCATCCCCCATTACTCTTACAAGCTAAAGTTGACTTCAAATGTAGAGATCTTTGTCATGAGATTATAGATTGAATTGGAATGAAAAGAATAGAGGTATTAATGAGTGATTATAAAGACTGATTTTATAATAATTTTTATTACCAACTTAATTTCATTAGCAGTGAGAATCACTGTGTGTAATGATAGATAATGCTGATGGAAATCTTTTGCCCATGTAAGTAGCTGGAGGTCAGAAAAGGATTGAAAAATACTGAATTTTAAAAATCATGGAGGGACTTCCCTGGTGGCACAGTGGTTAAGACTCCATGCTCCCAATGCAGGGGGCCAGGGTTCGATCCCTGGTCAGGGAACTAGATCCCACATGCATGCAGCAACTAAGAGTTTACATACCAGAACTAAGGAACCCATGTGCTGCAACTAAGGAGCCCGCCTGCTGCAACTAAGACCCAGCGCTATCAAATAAATAAAATAAATTTTAAAAAAATCATGGAGCTTGGACCTCATCAAAATTAAAAACTTTTGCTCTTAAAAGCCCATGTGATGCCATGGAGCGGCTAGGCCCGTGAGCCATGGCCGCTGAGCCTGTGCATCCGGAGCCTGTGCTCCGCAACGGGAGAGGCCACAACAGTGACAGGCCCGTGTACTGCAAAAAAAGCCCATGTGAAAAGGATAAAAAGACATGCTACAATCTGGGAGAAAATATTTTCAAACTACATATTTTACAAAGGACTAGTATCTAGAATATATAAATAACAGTAAAAAAAAAATCCAATTAGAAAATATGCAAAAGAGGACTTCCCCAGTGGGGAAGACTCCACGCTCCCAATGCAGGAGGGCCAGGTTCAATCCCTGGTCAGGGAACTAGATCCCGCATGCATGCCGCAACTAAAGAGTTCACATGCCGCAAGTAAGAAGTCCACATGGGGCTTCCCTGGTAGGGCAGTGGTTAATCCTCCTGCCAGTGCTGGGGACACAGGTTCGAGCCCTGGTCCGGGAAGATTCCACATGCTGCAGAGCAACTAAGGCCATGCGCCACAACTACTGAGCCTGCACTCTAGAGCCCGTGAGCCACAACTACTGAGCCCACGTGCCTAGAGCCTGTGCTCTGCAACAAGAGAAGCCACCACAGTGAGCCCATGCACCACAACGAAGAGTAGCCCCCGCTCGCTGCAACTAGAGAAAGTCCACGTGCAGCAATGAAGACCCAATGCAGCCCCCCCCAAAAAAAAAAGAAGTCCACATGCTGCAACTAAGAAGTCTGCCTGCCGCAACTAAACATCCCACGTGCCACAATTAAGACTTGGTGCAGCCTAGATAGATAGATAGATAGAAAGAAAATATGCAAAAGACATGGCCAGATATTTCACTAAAAAGGATATACAAATGGCAAATAAGCACATGAAAAGATGTTTAATATTAATCATTAAGGAAATGCAAATGAGATATAACCACACAGTTATTAGAATAGGTAAAATAAAATATAGTGATAACACCAGATGCTTGTGAGGGAATGTCGGGAAACTGGATCACTCATACATTGCTGGTGGGGATGTAAAATGGTACAGCCACTCTTGAAAACAGTTTGATGGTTTCTTATAAAACTAAACTTGCAGCTACCAAATGACCTAGAAATTGCAGTGTTGGGCATTTATCTGAGAGAAATGAAAACTTATGTTCACATAAAAATCTGTACACAAATGTTCATGACAGCTTTATTTGTAATAGCCCAAAAGTGGAAACAACCCAGATATCATTCAACAGGTAAGTGGATAAACTGTGGTATATCCCTACCATGGAACACTACTCAGCAATAAAAAAGAACAAACTATTGATACATACAGCAACTTGGGTGAATCTCCAGGGAATTATACTAAATCTTAAAAGCCAATGAGAAAAGATTATGTACAATATAATTCTATTTATATAAAATTTTGGAATGAAAAAAATTTTTAAATGGAGGAAAGATGAATGGTTTTCAGAGGTTAGGGACAGAACTGTAGGTAGGGAGGTAGGGGGAGGAATCGAGAAGGAGGTAGGTGTGGTTATAAAAGGGCAACACAAGGGATCCTTCTCGGAATGGAACTGTTCAGTATCTTGACTGTGGTAGTGGATACATGAACCTACAAAGGTGATAAAATTCTCTACAACTTAATACACACACACACACACAAATGAGGACAAGGAAGAGACTTGGGAAATCTAAATAAGATCGGTGGATTATATCAGTGTCTTACCCACCAAAGTGGTAAGGAGGCCCTGAAAGATCAAGAGTGAAACAGTCTTAGTGAACAATGTAGATGCTAGAGTACAAAGAATGACAAATCTCAGACTGTGGGTTGAAAATTGCCAAGAAGTGGCAGCATATTTTCAAATTTTTCATATTAACTTAATTTTAACTTAAATTATACAAGCAATACAGAAAGACATTCTCCTTATAAAATCTTGAAATAGTACATATTAGGATCAAGTTTAATATTCCAGACCATTTTCTATATATGTGAATGTGGTATAGAAAAAACTATTTGTTTTTTAATGTAATTTTTATTTTACATCGGAGTATAGTTGATTTACAATGTTGTGTTAGTTTCAGGTATACAGCAAAGTGATTCAGTTATACATATACATATATCCATTCTTTTTTCAGATCCTTTTCCCATATAGGTTATTACAGAATATTGAGTAGAGTTCCCTGTGCTATACAGTAGGTCCTTGTTGATTGTCTTTTTTTATATATAGTAGTGTGTATATGTTAATCCCAAACTCCTAATTTATCCGTCCCCCACCTTACCCCTTTGGTAATCATAAGTTTGTTTTCGAAGTCTGTGAGTCTATTTCTGTGTTGTAAATAAGTTCATTTGCCTCATTTTTTTAGATCCACATATGATATCATGTGATATTTGTCTTTCTCTGACTTACTTCACTTAGTATGATAATCTCTAGGTCCATCCACGTTGCTGCAAATGGCATTATTTCACTCTTTTTTATGGCTGAGTAATATTCCATTGTATATATGTACCATATCTTTTTTTTTTATTGGAGTATAATTGCTTTACCATGTTGTGTTAGTTTCTGCTGTAGAACAAAGTGAATCAGCTATATGTATACATATATCTCCTCCCTCTTGAGCCTCCCTCCCACCCGCCCCCATCCCATGTGATGACCCCATGGTCTAGGTCATCATAGAGCGCCGAGCTGAGCTCCCTATGCTATACAGCAGCTTCCCACTAGCTATCTATTTTACACATGGTAGTGTGTATATATCAGTGCTACTCTCTCAATTCATCCCATACTCCCCTTTCCCCACTGCATCCACAAGTCCATTCTCTACGTCTGCATCTCTTTTCCTGCCCTGCAAATAGGTTCATCAGTACCATTAGAAAAAACTATGTTTTAACATAATTGTATCATTCTATATCATTTTGAAGTTTTCCTTTTTTACTCAATACACCTTAGTGATTTTTCCATATTAATGCTACATGTAAGTCTATTTGGTACTTTGACTGCTGGATAGTGTTATAGAGCATGGCTGTGCATAGTAATTTAGTTCACTATACCTCTATTGATGGACATTTCGGTTGTGGCCAGTTTTTCACTAATACAAGTGATGCAGCCATGTGAAATCCTTAATGCATGTATGCAGGTATTTCTAGGGTAAACACCCAAAACTGGAATTGCTGGTTAACAGAGTTTGACCTTTTTTAGTATTTTCATAGTATTCACTAGTGCCTTATTACCCTCTGATTTAGCTGTCCCAATTTGCATTCTACTCATTAGCACATAAGAATAACTGTTTCCTTACACATTTATGAACACATGGGAATATCAAACTTTACATTTTTGCCGAGCAGCAGTTTAAGTGTGGGGAAAGAGAATTATAGTTTACTCATTACTCTATCTCCTCTTCCTCTGGTACTAGAATCTGCCCCAGTGGCCTTGCTACACTGGGTTGGGGTAAATTTTAATAGTGACTATAGGAGAGGAGAAATGAGTGATCTAAGATTTACATTTTTATAAGTATCCTCTGTTTTATTGATAGAGTTTGTAATGTTTTAGTCAATGCAGTCATTTGGAGTAAAACTTCCAATTTTAGGATCTCCTCCTGTTCCTGACAATGACATTGGAAAGCTTCGTGCCCATTCGCCAATGGAATTGTGGAAAAAAGTGTATGAAAAGCTCTTTCCACCAAAGGTATGTATTTCTAATTCTTTTAAAGCAAGAATTTTCAGCACTATTCAACAGTTATTGGGAAACGTTTCAGCAGGCCTATTATAGTAACTTTGTTTTCTACTCACATGCTCAAAAATCAATTAAACATTTGCTAAAAATCTACTGTAGGGGCCTCCCTGGTGGCGCAGTGGTTGAGAGTCCGCCTGCCGATGCAGGGGATACGGGTTCGTGCCCCGGTCTGGGAGGATCCCATATGCCGCGGAGCGGCTGGGCCCGTGAGCCATGGCCGCTGGGCCTGTGCATCCGGAGCCTGTGCTCCGCAACGGGAGAGGCCACAACAGTGAGAGGCCCGCATACCGCAAAAAAAAAAAAAAAAAAAAAAAAAAAAAAAAAAAAATCTACTGTATATGAGGCACTGTGGGGCTTAAAAGATGCGTAAGACACAGTTCTCACTCTGCTTCCAAACAGAGCTCTCTCTGGTTGTTAGAGAGGGAGAGGCAGCATCTGAAAGACGAGGGAGGGAGGACCTGGGGGAATTTGAACTGACCCTCAGCAGCGATGGCCAGCTGAGGAACGAGAACTTGGCTTGCAGGGTAGTTGATACCCCGCATTGAAGGTTTTGGGCTATGGGCATGAAATGATTTGAAGAATTGTGATTTCAGAGTATCAACACGTTAAAAGATGTCAAGGACCCTGCCAGAGACCCTCAGTATGCTGAAAGCGAAGTTGATGAAATGCGAATTCAGAAGGATCAGGTATTATCCTAAACATTTATTTTATTTCATCTTAAGTTTTATCACAGAAATATCCTTAGAATTCCATAAATTGTTCTCAATTTATTTAGTTAATTTTTTACTTTTAAAATTTTTTAAATAGTACATCTTCACTATATATTAAAAAATTCTGATATGCATGAAGAAGGAACTAAAAATCACCTATCCTTCTACCACCCAGAGATGACTTGGTGTTCACATATCCTTTTTGGACTTCCCAGTTTACTTTATGTTGAAGATGGGTAGTGATTCTTACCTCACTGTTGGGGAGACACTTCCATAATATTCTTTTGTTTGTGGAATTATTTAAAAGGTTTTGTTTTTTATTAGGACACCTAGATGTATCTATACTTTTCTTGTCTCAGAAAAATTAAGGACTGAAAGCACACAAACGCAGCTGACAAAACCCAGAGTCTCTCAGGAAAGTGATTAAAAGTGGAGACTGCTTTCCATATATGCCAGATAGCACCATTTATGATACACAGTCTAACGTAAGAATGCAAAAGTTGGTAAATCCATCATGGTCCAATATTTAGATTTTCCCAGATCTCCTTTTAGTTTGATAAAATGAGACGCTGTACAGAACATGCCCTTACTATAAGCACAGTAAATTGAATGCCCTGACCACCTCTCAGGTGGGATTTATAGAGCTGTGTAACTTGGGCAGTCACATTGTTGCAAGGATAACCTGAAAGCAACCACCCACTGCAAGCGGGGACCAGCGTCTTTTTCTCAGCACTAGCCTTTCACCTTCAGGGGCTCTAGAATAACTAAGCAAAACATTTAAGTACAGATGACTTTTGAAAAATATGTCATGAATATTTAGAGGGTGTTGTAGCTGTAGCAAAGTAAGAGACAGGTTGTAGGGACACGAAAATGACCTCATGTAACCCTTATTATGTGTGCAGGTTGGCTACAGAGATTAGTTGGATGTCATCTCTGAATTAATATTTATCTAGGAGTTAATGACTAACTGCCATTGTTGATAAGAGTATCTGTTTATATTATATAGTGATCCCTTTTTTTACACACACACACACACACACACATATTATTAAAGCACTAGAGTATTTCTGAGCATCATGGGTTTTCACATTCAAATACGTCTTCCCTAACTGACCTAAAACCATATGAATTTTGAGTGGAACTGGAAGGCAGCCCCATAATATCTTTCTTTACTCAACCCTTGTACCTCACTAATTCTACATTCTGTGACTGAGAGCTTTTTTTTAACTCACCTGAAAAGTTATAATATCCTAATTTTGCCTCTTTCATAGCATTTTATTCATGGTATTTTAGTCGATGAATTGACGTTAGTTTGCACATGTAGTACCTTAGCATAATTTTATGCTTCTGCTTTAAAAGTCATGCTAATGATTACCAGTTGATGCTCAATTATTTGATTGATGACCATTTCCAAATTTTGACATTCTAATATCCAAAACTTTAAATTTATATATTCTCTCAGTTTGCTATCTGTAGAAGAGAGAAACTACCAGCACAGAATCTCAAAGCAATGCCCTCACCGTTAGCATTGGTAAAAATAATTCAATTAAAGAAAGTTTGTGATAACTGATTACTATTTATTCTTTATGAGCTAACAATCTGTGAAACCATAAGTTACTGGTAAGATAACTGGTGAACTGAGCTAACTTCATTAGAAGAAATAAACGAAGCTATAAAGGCTACTCCAGAGTTAATACTATAAAAAATCCTTCTGAAGTCTTTATACGGTTTTGAAACTTTCAACATTTAAATTTTAATAACTTAGAGTATAGGTATGAAAGAGACAATCTGCAATTTTTTTTCTGAAAATGAGAATGCAATTTTCTTTTCCTAGCAAAAATGAACTTCAGTTATGTTAGCCAAAGGGCATGATTGCCTTATCTTGCAGAGTAACCACTTTTTGCTTATCTGAAATAATAATATACTTTGTACACTTAGACATTGAACATGTAAGAGGCCAGGAGGCAATCCCCTTAGATGATCCCTTTTGCAGGTCAGTCATCTCATGCAGGATATTCACCCCCACTAAAAGTTATCTCTGTTTTATGAATTGTGAAAGGAACATATACTCATTGTGAAAAAAATCAAGACATGGAAGTATATAACAGAAAATGGAAGTGTCCTGCCCTCTCTCCACCTATTTGCCTTTTTCATGTGGTACTAAGACCACTATTGTTTTTGCTGGCTGCCTATGAAGTCAAGTGTGAATGAGCACTGATGTATTTAATCAGTCCTTACTGGGAGATGTCTAAGCCATTTCCAAGTGTGTGCCAATATACACAGTTCAGTGAATATCCTTCTATTGCTGTTCTTCTGCTTTTCTCTATTATACTTATTGATAAAACTCTAAAGGTACAATCACTGGGTCAAATGATATGTACATTTTAAATATTGATACTCTGCTAACTTCAACCACAATTTGACAAGAGCTGAACAGCAAATATTTAAAAATAAGATCACTTTTATAACTTAAAGTATGTCAAATGCTTAATCTTGTTAGTTGAAAAACAACTTGTACATACTATATAGTGTATATTTTGTCTGAAACTTTAATTAATTCATCTCCAAGTGCTGCTTTGGTGACACAGAAACTCTGAAGACTGCATTTCTAGAAAATAAATCCTAAGTATAATTATTTATAAAACAGTTGTCAAGAAATTTGGAGAATGATAATGTTATAAAGGATACACTGTTATGCCCCAAAAAATGCTAAGGCAGTTTTAAGGTGCCTCGTTTTAAAATTTTAAGTTTTTTTGCAAGTAATACATATTTTTGTTTTAGGAACTGGAACAGTACAAAAGAAGTTCTTCCAAGTCTTGGAAACAAATTGAGCTTGATTCCTGAACCTAATGCAACTATAGGGTATTTATTTCTTCTTTTCCAAATACAAGTAAGATTATTTTATTACTTAATATTATAGTAATAAGTGAGGAAAGTCTAGATTTGTAATTTGTTAAAGGAAAAGTGGAATTTCTTGTATTAGTGCAACTCCCTGCATACTTTTAACTCTCTTAAACGGGAAAAATTTGTATAATTACATGCAATATTTTTTTTAAATAAAAAGAATCTTGAAGGACCTACCTTTAACATGTTTAAGTAGTGTATACTTGGTTCAGCGTCTATAAGTTTCTGCTTATGTTTTCAGGAATATGAAAGCAAGAGCATTTAGTAACAGTTTTGAGTATAAGGTTAAGCATTTATATTAGACACATTCCTTCTCTAAGGAGTTCTCAGCTGTGTCTGGTAAGAAAAGTACAATTGGAGTCACTTTCACAGGTGTCATCATTTTACTCTAATTAATGGTGAGGCACAAGAAGCATCTGAAGTACTTTTTTAAAATGCACATTTCTGAGCAGCAATCAAGATGGTGGAGTAGCAGGATGTGAAGCTCGCCTTCTCCCACAAATACATCAAAAATACATCTACATGTGGAACGATTCTCACAGAATATCTACTGAACACTGGCAGAAGGCCTCAGACTGCTGAAAGGGCAAGAAAATCTCCAGGTAGCCAGGTAGGAAAAAAGAAAACAAGAAAGGAATGGAGATGGGACCTGCACCCCTGGGAGGGAGCTATGAAAGAGGAAAGGTTCCTGCACCCGGGAAAGCCCCTTCACTGGTGGGGAGATCTGCTGGGACAGAGGGCAGGTTCAGAGACTCAGAGGAGAATGCAGCAGCCGGTTTGTGGCAGCCAGAGCAGAGGGAAAACTGCACAGATGGTCTCTGAAGTGCTGCTGCCCTGCACTCACCAGCCTGAGATGCAGGTCCACCGGTGCGGGTGGGGACTGGGTGCCGGAACTCGGGCTTTGGAGATCAGACCCAGGGAGAGGACTGGGGTTGGCTGCGCAGAAACAGCCTGGGGCGGCTGGAATCTAGTGCAGTAGTACGACTGCAACTGATGGTGTATGGGGAGGAAGCCTGGGCTGCCTTAGAGGCCACGTGCCATTGTTTGGGGGTGCACGAGGGAAGGGGTGGGACCGCCATTGTAGCCTTTTTCTCTGTGTGCGCTCACAGAGGGCAGGACACCACATGCACGGGCTCCAGGAGCCGCCTGGAGGGAGGCAAGCCACCGCCTCCCTCACAGACTCTAGGAGCAGTCTCCAGCCGCCTCTGCTCCTGTCACGTGCTCTGGGGGCACACCAGGGCCACCACTGCTGCCAAGAACCCCAAGACCAGGCACCAGCCGCTGCATCTGCACACCCCTATCAATCAAGGGGATAACAACCAGCACACGCTGAGGAAAGAGTCAACAGGCATCCATAATAAAAACAGACCTTGCACCAAATATATTAAACTCACACAAGCTACACAGGGACATCCCCACATATAAATAGCTCTCCAAGATCACAGTAGATAATTGTTTCTCCTAAACTCACAGAGTAAGAGAAATATAAGTAAAATGAAGAAGCAGAGGAACCACTCCCAGTTAAAAGACCAAGAGAATTCCCCTGAAAGAACAAATAATGAAACAGACCTCTTTAGTCTAATAGACACCAATTTCAAAAAGGAGATAATGAAAATAAATACTGAAGGAATTAAGAAAGGCTATCAACAGAAATGCAGAGTACTGTAAAAAGGAACTAGAAACTATAAAAAGGAACCCAGAAAAATTAGAAAACTCATTTGCAGAGATGAAAGCTGAGCTAAAGGCAATGAATAGCAAAATGAATAATGCAGAAGAATGAATAAGTGATCTGGAAGATAGATAGAATAATGGAAGTCACCCAATCAGGACAGCAGACAAAGCCAAATGAAAAAAAAAATTGAAAGCAATATGAGAGACCGATAGGATAATATAAAGCATGCCAATCAATGCATAATAGGGATTCCAGAAGGGGAAGACAGAGAAAAGGGGATCAAAAATGTATTTGAAGAAATTATGGCTGAAAATTTCCCAAACATAAAGAAGGAAACAGATATCCAGGTACAGGAAGCACAGAGGGCCCCAAACAAGATAAACCCAAACAGACCTACACCAAAACATATTATAATAAAAATGGCAAAAGTTAAAGAGAGGATTCTAAAGGCAGCAAGAGAAAAACTAAAGAGTTAATTACAAGGGAACCCCCATAAGGCTATTACCATCTGGCCTCTACAGAAACGTTTGCAGGCCAGAAGGGAGTGGCAAGATACATTCAAAGTCCTGAAAGGAAAAACTCTGCAACCTAGGATACTCTACCCAGCAAGATTATTATTTAGAATAGAAGGAGAAATAAAGAATTTCTCAGACAAGCAAAAACTAAAAGAATACAGCGATACTAAACCTATCCTAAAGGAAATATTGAAAGGTCTTCTCTAAGTAGAAGAAAGGAATCTATAGGAAAGAAAATTACAATTGGAAAGTAAATCACTTAAGTAAGCCAGTACACAGATTTAAAAAAACATCAAAAAATTTCTGTGAAAGTGATGATAACCACAATGAACAGCAAAAGGATGGAGATGTAAGAGGACATCAAAATCATAAAATGTGGAGGAGGAGAGTAAGAAAATGTAGGGGTTTTTTTCTTTCCTCTAGAATGTGTTTGAGCCTATATGACTACCAGTCTAAAGCAAATAGATATAGGAAGGGGTTAACATACTTGAAAAACAGGGTAACCACAAATTAAAAACATACAACAGATTCACAAAAACCAAAAAGAAGAGAACATAAGTATAATACAAAAGAAAGTCATCAAACCACAAAAGGAAAAACAAAAAGAAAGGGACAAAGAAGAAATATAAAATTAATGAGAAAATGAGTTTTAAAATGGCAATAAATACATATCTATCAATAATTACCTTAGGGCTTCCCTGGTGGCGCAGTGGTTGAGAGTCGCCTGCCAATGCAGGGGATGCAGATTCGTGCCCCGGTCCAGGAAGATCCCACATGCCACGGAGCGGCTGGGCCCATGAGCCATGGCCACTGAGCCTGCGCGTCCGGAGCCTGTGCTCCGCAACGGGAGGGGCCACAACAGTGAGAGGCCCGCATACCGCAAAAAAATAAATAAATAAATAAAAATAAATAAAATAATTACCTTAAATGTCAATGGAGTAAATGCTCCAGTCCAAAGACATGCTCCAGTCCAAAGACATGCTCCAGTCCAAAGACATGCTCCAGTCCAAAGACAGAGTGGCAGATTGGATAAAAAACACAAGCCTACGATATGCTGCCTACAAGACACCCACTTTAGGGCAAAGGACACACAAAGACTGAAAGTGAAGGGACGGAAAAAGATATTTCATGCAAATGGAAATGACAAGAGAGCAGGGGTCGTAATACTCAGACAAAATAAACTTTAAAACAAAGGCCATAAAGAAAGATAAAGAGGGATACTATACAATGATAAAAGGTTCAATACAAGAGGAGGATTTTACACTCATCAATATATATGCACCTAATATAGGAGCACCCAAATACATAAAACAAATACTAACTGATGTAAAGGGAGAAATAGACAGGAATACAGTAATAATAGGAGATTTTAACATGCATTCACATCAATGGACAGATCTTCTAGACAGAGAATAAGGCAACAGCGATCCTAAATGATACAATAGAACAGTTAGACTTAATTGATGTTTTCAGGACATTACATCCAAAAAACCTAGAATACACCTTTTCAAGTGCACATGGAACATTCTCTAGGATTGACCACATACTAGGGCACAACACAAGCCTCAGCAAATTTAAGAGTATAGAAATTATTTCAAGCATCTTTTCTGACCACAATGGCATAAACCTAGAAAGTATCCACAGAAAAAGAAGTGAGAAAAAACGATTACATGGAGATTAAACAACATGCTTCTAAAAAACAGATGGGTCATCGATGAAATCTAAGAGGAAATTTAAAAAATACCTTGAGGGGCTTCCCTGGTGGCGCAGTGGTTGAGAGTCCGCCTGCTGATGCAGGGGATGCGGGTTCGTGCCCCGGTCCGGGAAGATCCCACGTGCCGCAGAGTGGCTAGGCCCGTGAGCCATGGCCGCTGAGCCTGTGCGTCTGGAGCCTGTGCTCTGCAATGGGAGAGGCTACAACAGTGAGAGGCCCACGTATCGCAAAAAAAAAAAGAAAAAATAC
This sequence comes from Mesoplodon mirus, assembly GCF_964341445.2. Lineage (NCBI taxonomy): Eukaryota > Metazoa > Chordata > Mammalia > Artiodactyla > Ziphiidae > Mesoplodon > Mesoplodon mirus. The sequence continues at coordinate 60,228,189 of NC_138990.1, forward strand.
CTTGAGACAAATGACAATAAAAACACAACCATACAAAATCTATGGGATGCAGCAAAAGCAGTTCTTAGCGGGAAGTTCAGAGCAATACAGGCCTTCCTCAAAAAAACAAGAAAAATCTCAAACAACCTAACCTACCACTTAAAAAAATCAGAAAAAGGAGAACAAACAAAACCAAAAGTCAGCAGAAGGAAAGAAATAATAAAGATCAGAGAGGAAATAAATAAAAGAGATTTTAAAAAAATAGAATAAAATCAATAAAACCAAGAGCTGGTTCTTTGAAAGGATAAACAAGATTGACAAACTTCTGGCCAGGCTCACCAAGAAGAAAAGAGAAAGAACCCAAATAAATAAGATATGAAAAAGGATGCATAACAACTGATACCGCAGAAATAGAAAAAACCATAAGGTAATACTATGAACAATTACATGCCAACAAATTCAACAACCTAGAAGAAATGGACAAGTTTCTAGAAACATACAGCCCACCAAAATTAAATCAAGAAGAAATAAGATAATGTGAACCACTGATCATGAGAAGTGAAATAGAATCTGTAATTTAAAAACTCCCTACAGGGACTTCCTTGGTGGTCCAGTGGTCAAGAATCCACCTTCCAATGCAGGGGATGCGGGTTCAATCCCTGGTCAGGGAACTATGATCCCACATGCCATGGGGCAACTAAGCCTGTGCACTCTAGAGCCCGCGAGCCACACCAAGAGAGCCCACATGCCGCAACTACTGAGCCTGTGTGCTCTGGAGCCCGTGCACAACTAGAAAGCCCCGCATGCTGCAGTGACGGAGCCCATGCACTCTAGCGCCTGTGCATCACAACTAGAGAAGCCCGCGTACCGCAACAAAGAACCCAAGTGCTGCAATGAAAGATCCCGCATGCCACAACTAAGACCCGATGCAGCCAAATAAATACATATAATTTAAAAAATAAATAAAAATAAAAACTCCCTACAAACAGAAGTCCAGGACCAAATGGCTTCACAGGCCAATTCTACCAAATATACAAATAAGAACTTGTACTGATCCTTCTCAAACTCTTCCAAAAAATTGAAGAGGAACACTCCAAAATACATTCTATGAAGCCCCCATCACCCTGATAACAAAACCTGACAAAGAGCACCAAAAAAAGAAAATTAAGGCCAATATAGATGCAAAAAACTCAACAAATATTAGCAAACCGAATCCTACAATGCATAAAAAAAGATCATATACCACGAGCAAGTGGGATTCATCCCAAGTTCACAAGGATGGCTCAACATACACAAATCAATCAATGTGATACACCACATAAATGAAAGAAAAGACAAAAACTACATGATCATCTCAATAGACACAGAAAAAACATTTGACAAAATTCAATATCCATTCACGATAAAAACTCTTACCAAAGTGGGTACAGAGGGAACATAATCTCAACATAATAAAAACTATTTATGATAAACACACAGCCAATATAATACTCAATGGTGAAAAGCTGAAAGCCTTCCCACTAAAATCTGGAACAAGACAAGGATGCCCACTCTCACCTCTTCTATCCAACATAGTACTGGAAGTCCTAGCCACAGCAATCAGACAAGAAAAAGAAATAAAAGGTATCCAAATTGGAAGGGAAAAGGTAAAATTGTCATTTTATGCAGATGATATGATGCTATATATAGAAAACCCTAAAGACTCCACACAAAAACTACTAGAACTGATAAACAAATTCAGCATGTAGCAGGATACAAGATTAACATACATAAATCGGTTGCATTTCTTTATACCAACAATGAAATATCAGAAAGGGAATGTGAAAAAAAATAGCTTTTAAAATTGCACCCCAAAAAATAAAATGCTTAGGAATAAACCTGACCAAGGAGGTAAAAGACTTATATGCTGGGCTTCCCTGGTGGCGCAGTGGTTGAGAGTCCACCTGCCGATGCAGGGGACACGGGTTCGTTCCCTGGACTGGGAAGATCCCACATGCCGCGGAGTGGGTAGGCCCGTGAGCCATGGCCGCTGGGCCTGCGCATCTGGAGCCTGTGCTCTGCAACGGGAGAGGCCACAACAGTGAGAGGCCCGCGTACCGCAAAAAAAAAAAAAAAAAAAAAAAAAGACTTATATGCTGAGAACTATAAAACATTAATAAAGAAGCCTGAAGATGATTCAAAGAAATGGAAAGATATCCCATGCTCTTGGATTGAAAGAATTAATATTGTTAAAATGGCCATACTACCCAAAGCAATCTACAGATTTAATGTAATCCCTATCAAATTACCCATGACATTTTTCACAGAACTAGAATAATCCTAAAATTCATACGGAACCATAAAAGACCCAGAATTGCCAAAGCAATCCTGATGAAAAAGGACAAAGCAGGAAACATAACCCTCCCAGCCTTCAGACAATACTACAAAGCTACAGTAATTGAAATAGCATGGTACTGGCACAGAAACAGACATATGGATCAACGGAACAGAATAGAGAGCCCAGAAATAAACCCACACACCTATGGTCAATTAATCTTCAACAAAGGAGGCAAGAATACACAATGGGAAAAAGACAGTCTCTTCAGCAAGTGGTGCTGTTAAAGTTGGACAGCCACATGCAAATCAATGAAGTTAGAACACACCCTTTCACCATACACACAAATAAACTCAAAATGACTTAAAGACTTAAACGTAAGACATGACGCCATAAAACTCCTAGAAGAGATCATAGGCAAAACATTCTCTGATATAAATTGTACCAATGTTTTCTTAGGTCAGTCTCCCAAGGCAGTAAAAACAAAAATAAACAAATGGGACCTAATCAAACTTACAAACTTTTGCACAGCAAAGGAAACCATAAACAAAACAAAAAGACAACCTACAGAATGGGAGAAAAATTTGCAAACAACACGGCCAACAAGGGCTAAATTTCCAAAATATACAAACAACTCATACAACTGAACAACAAAAAAAAACCCAAACAACCCAATTGAAAAATGGGCAGAAGACCTAAATAGACATTTCTCCAAAGAAGAAATACAGATGATCAATAGGCACATGAAAAGATGCTCAACATCACTAATTTTTAAAGATATGCATATCAAAACTACAATGAAATACCACCTCACACTGGTCAGAATGGCCATCATTAAAAAGTCTACAAATAACAAATGCTGGAGAGGGAGTGGAGAAAAGAGAACCCTCCTACACTGTTGGTGGGAATGTAAGTTGGTGCAGCCACTGTGGAAAACAGTATGGAGGTTCCTCAGAAAACTGAATATAGAATTACCATATGATCCTGCAATCCCACTCCTGGGCATATATCCAGACAAAACTATAATTCAAAAAGATACATGCACCCATATGTTCATAGCAGCACTGTTCACAGTAGCCAAGACATGGAAACAACTTAAATGTCCATCAACAGATGAACTGATAAAGATGTGGTACATATATACAATGGAATACTACTCAGCCATAAAAAAGAATGAAGTAATGCCATTTGCAGAGATTATCATACTAAGTGAAGTCAGAAAGAGAAAGACAAATATCATATGATATCATATATATGTAGAATGTAAAATATGACACAAATGAACCTATCTATGAAACAGAAACAGAATCAGGGACACAGAATAGACTGGTGGTTGCCAAGGAGGAGGGGCTGGGAGAGGGTTGGACTGGAAGTTTGGGATTAGCAGATGAAAACTGGTATATACAAAATGGATAAACAAGGTCCTGCTGTATAGCACAGGGAACTATATTCAATATCCTGTGATAAACCATAATGCAAAAGAATATGAAAAAGAATGTATATGTATAACTGAGTCACTTTGCTATACAGCAGTAATTAACACAACATTGTAATTCAACTATACTTCAATAAAAAATAAATTAAAAAAATAAAATAAAATATGACACAAATGAACCTATCTATGAAATAGAGAGAGAATCACAGACAGAGGGCACTGGTGGTTGCCAAGGGGGAGGGGTTGGGGAGGGATGGAGCGGGAAGTTGTGGTTAGCAGATGCAAGCTTTTATATATAGAATGGATAAACAACAAGGTCCTACTGTATAGCACAGAGAACTATATTCAGTATCCGTGATAAACCATAATGGAAAAGAATATAAAAAAGTACGTATATGTATGTATAACTGAATCACTTTGCTGTACAGCAGAAATTAACACAACACTGTAAATCAACTACATTTCAATTTTTTAAAAAAGAAAAAAAATAAAATGCACATTCCTGAGTCCCCATACCCAGAGATCCTGAATCAGTGGGTCTGGAATGGGGCTCAGTAATCTGCATTTTTCATCAGCACCTCTGGTGATTCTGACATACTTACTTTGAGTATAACTTTTTGAAGAACAGGCAAATTTAAGGAGATAGTCTATCAATAAACAGGCCAAGACTGCATAAGTTAGTAATAACTAAGATAATTTCCAAGGTGTAATAGCCTTTAAGAAGCCTTCAGACTCCTGGAGACTTGTGTATCTGCTAGCCAAGTTCAGTTGCAGTAAGCATAATTGCTGTCATTAAACAGGAAAGTAATTTATTCTCTGTTCTTCCATTTCCACTGTAAAATATGTTGACTCTAATATGCCATGCACCCAGCTTCAAATAAGCACACTTACTAACCTCAAGAACACCAAGATTGATGAGTGGTATCCAAGTGGATAGCAAACTGCCTGGTTATTGTAGTGAAATATGACTTCCTAAACTAGTTACAATGCATGTGGTTCCAACACTCTGGAAAACAATTTCACCATGTCTACAAGGAACTGCAGTCTTAGGAGCAGATAGGCTCCCTGCTTGAGTGCTGTGGAGAAAGAGCTCCCTTTAAATCAACAGTGAACGTTTTGATCTCAGAAATATCACTGACTTGGTGGGAATAGGAATTTTTATTATATATTTTGATTTTCTTATACATCACTGTCCATTTTTGACTGAGACAAACTGTCACATGTTGAAAATCATTGTGTTTTTCTAAGATGGTATCACTAACATTTAATAGCTTGAAGTCACGTGCTATGTCAATTTTCCAAATGTTTCTGAGCTAGAATGAAATTCATCTGCATATGAATAGTAGAAAGTGTTTCCACTTACATTGTACACCCATATCTTTAGTAAGTTGAAATCAGTGATTTCAAAAGAGGTTCCTGTGGGACTCTCTTTGAACTACTTTAATAGATTATCATCTCCAGAATTGTCTATAACTGATGTGACATATATAATCTGTAAGACATTATGTAACTATTACACCATAATCATCAGTGTCAAAGACCTTTTATAAAAATTGACAGTACTATTCTGGTACTTTACCAATGTCTGCAGATCCTTAAATACTGTTCTAAGAAATAGAATTTTACCGTGGTTTCCTTAATGAAATGATCTTTCCCACTATAATGTGAGATCTTTCAAATACTATAATTTGTCATTCATTACAAGTTAGGTCACAGTAACTGAACAAGTTCATGTACTATCTAAGATATTCTCACTCAAAGTTACCATGGTAACATGAAGACAGTTTCATTTCAGACTTGTACATGAATTACTTGAAGATCAGAAAGATCAGTCATTTAGTCCAGAACCCACTTTTAATACATCATTTAATCCCTAAAAATATGTATTTATCAGCATTCTTTCTCTTTACAATTCAAGAACATGAATTCCTAGTGTGCGACTCTGTTCTTAGTGTAAATGTTGTGTCAACTGAGCATCTTTTCTATGTGGACTTTAAATAACAACTGCTCTCCAACATTAAAAATACCATTTCTCAGTGCATATACTTTAGTAACATTTACTTTTAATTTTATAAGTAAACTAAGCAGAAAGTGAAAAATAGCAAACTAATCTTTTTGTCTAGTGTGCTGTTCTCAGTTCAGCCCATTTCTGCCATTTTTCATTTTAGCCGTCAGTAAAATGAGTGGATGCTGTGTGTCAGGGGTCTTTATCCAACATCTGTCCAACATCCTCTCCATGTGATCAGTTAACTTATGTAGACATGTGCACATAAATAGGGTTTTTAAATGAAAATGAAAGCATTCTTACCCAATTCTGCATGATGCTTTGCTTCAATCAAACCACAACTTTTTCTGTTACTTACAATCATTCAAATGTTTTCTTTTTTACCAAAGCCTTTATCAAATGTAAGCATAAGCTTTAACTGCCCTATTTTTCTGTGTCTAGAACAAAGAAAACAAATAGTCACACTAGTCTCCCATAACTTTATGAATTATTATTTACATCTTTGGACCAGCTCAGTCACAATTTCCAAATACCACATGTCCCTCCTGGAATAGCATTCAAGGCCTGAATGGATCCAAGGGGCACAGGGAGTCTTAATGGTTAAAAGTCTTACGAGGTACTATTAAGAATCACGTGACATTCTTATTTCAGAAATTCAAAGCAGTCACGTACATCTAGGAGCTTAAGTTCCATTTCGCAGCAATGTTCTTTACTATCTGCTAATGAGATAATCCCTGATTTTAAAAACAATTATTCCTAGGATGACAAGAACTGGGATAAATGAATACAAAATCAGAAAGTTGGCTGTGAATCTGGATGTTGCACCTGGGCAGGTTCTCTCAATGAATTGAATTCCTTGACTGAAGGCACACATTGGATTAGTTGACATAGAACCATTTGAGTTGCCTGCCAGGGAAAAGATTGACAATGTCAAATATGGTACTTGCAAGGTAATTTAATCAACACGTATTTATCAGATGCCCACTAAATGCTCAGCATTCTGCTAAGTACTCTTCTTCATGAAGATACAGGAAATTTTAGAGAGCCCAGAATTCATTATTAGATGAAGCAATAGTGAGTGTTGGGGGCCTTGAAGATGGAAATGGGTTTGTTTCCATTTTGGGTGTATATCCAGTACCATAGTACTGATAAAAATTATGATCACTTAGCACTGAATATCCCAAGGTTACTAATATTATCACCTAAAGATAGATAAAACAACTACTAAATTCTTCCCTGTTCTTTAGGTGTCTTCACAGAGTGGCCTGGGATTTCCAATGGCCAGGAGGGCCTTGCTGTGCTCCCACTGCCTTCTTGTGGGATTAGGGAACAGATCTTCGCCAAAAATGGCTTCACTCAGCTACATACTCTGTACATTTCGGGGAAGAAGAAGCCACTGCAGCCTGCTTCAACCTGTTCAGTAGGTATAGGAACTGATCCATCTAGAATATACTAGAGTTTACCTCAGTATACATTAAGTCTTATCATTTTCTAAAAACATCAGAGTGCCCTTAAGCTATTGACCTTTGACAAGTGACTAGCTTGACTACTGCTTATTGTTTTAAAAATCAGAGAAAATGTTAGACTCTTCAAAACAAAGTTTTAAATCTATTTTACGATATAGCATTTACTTAAAAAATACATTTCCCTCAAGGAATTGTTTTTTTCAAACTAATATGTAAAAATAAATTCCAAAACTGAATACTTACCACAAGTGAAATTCTGTCCATAGAACTCATTGACTACAAGAATCTCAGAGCAATATTTTTGGAATGTAAAATAACTGAAGATTTTAAAAGGAAGGGGCATTTCTTCTGTGTTTCTTAAGAAAAAGCAAAGAGAAAGAAAGATGAACTTCAATAGGCTCTGGTAGCAGTCCTACCAAATGAAAAGAAAGGCAACCCTTATGTTTCCCAACAGGAATATACATAGTTTTTCATCTCTCATTATAAAAAGTATGTTCACTAGAAAAACTTCAAACCTCACTGAGAAGGATAAAGAAATACCACTGCCCAGAAATAACTACTGTTAACATTTTGGTGATGTATGTAATGTGCATTTATAACATTTTACATAAATGGAATTAAACTCCTCATCCTCTTTCCTAACCTGCTTTTTCAAACAAACGTATGCCTCAGACATCCTTTCAAGTCAGTAAGCATAACACACCATCATTTTTAATCACAGCTTGGTGATCCATTATAGTAGGAACCTTAATTTGACACACCCCTAATGATGGATTGGTGTCTAATTTTATTGGTAAGCACCATTGATACAAACATAAAACAAATAACACACCACATTAGAGGAGGATGTTTGTGATTAAACAGATTTGAGGGTGCTAATGTATGAAGTGAGAACTAAACTATAATACAAGGGGAAAAGGATGGCAAGAACAAGCAGACATTCGTTGTGAAACCTGTTTCAGGAGAAACTTCATGCTGACCTTGTGGCCTTCTTAGTCCACTCAGGAGCTTTTATCAACCAACAAATATGTATTACATTCTTTCTATTTGCGAGGCACTAGTTCTGGGTGCTTACGGAATTCGAAAGAAGTATCCTACCCCTAAAGACTCAAAATGGTAGTTGGGAGACATAAACTATACATTCTCAAGGCTATAAAAACACACAGTGGTGAACAATCTGTGCTTAGAAAGTATACAAAGCCAGTACTACATGTCCGTGATATTCTTGTATTTAGTATTTATGGTTTCACCAAGTGATCCCCAAACTCCATGACTTTCAGTTATTGGCAGTTTTCTGAGGCACAAAACGGAATTAGCCACGTTGAGAGGCTGCTAACTGGAAAGGACAGGTCGGAGTCTGGGGAGGATGCAGGGGCAGCGGAAGGACACTCTAGGAAGGCAGAATGGTATGAGCACAGGCATGTGGGACTGGATGGACCAGAAAGGCAGAGGATCTGAAGTGGGAGCGGTGGGAGGTGAGTTTGGAATGGTAGCCATGAACCGGCTATTCCAGGGCCTTGCAGGCAGTTGACATTGAAGGACCATGATAAAAGTCACATTGCAATCAATGTTTTAAGAAAATTAAAGTGCCACCAGCAAGTAGGATGGACCAGAATAAGAGTAGAGCAGGAACAGCAAAAAAGAGAGCAGGCTACAGCAGAAGTTCAAGGATGAGATGACAAAGGCTTGTAAGAGGTTGATGGCCACGAGAAGATGGCTGCCCAGACGGCTAGAGTGCGAAGTGGGAACCGTGTGCCTTCATCTTGTACCATACCACACAAGGCAAACTCAAAAGATCCACGTGCATCTGTGATTTGACATCAGAGAAGAAAACCAGCGTGACTTGGTGACTGATCCAGTGTGTAGGCAGTCCAAGAGGTCATTCATTTATTCACTCAATCCAAATATTTTTGGCAAACCTAATTGGTAAAAGGCCTTGGGCCAGCCACTGAGAAGAGCTATAATGATGAATGAGACACAGCTGCTGCCCTCAAGAGGCTGACTGCAACGTGAGCAGCATGTGGTGGGCTGTGAGACCCAACAAAGGGGCCTTTCAGAGAGGGCTTGCCCTGCCAAGGGAACAACAGCCAGGCTTCGTGCAGGCGGCAGAGGGGGGACAGATGGATCAGTGAAAGACACAGGAGGAGAACTAGGCTGTGTCACAGCAATCCTTGCAGTACATCCGAGAGGGAGGAACCACAGATATAAATTTACTGATGTGGGACCATCTACATTATATTGTTAAAAGGGGGGAAAAGCATGCATAACTTACTCCTTCACAATAGTATGAGCTCATTTTAATTAAAGATTATATAAAAGTCTAGCAAAATACACAACAAAATTTAACTCTGGGTTGTGATACTTCAGGTAACTTTTACTTAACTTCCTTATCCATTTCTGTATTGTGTGCATTTCTCCCCCTAAGAACTTGCATTATTTTGTAAGCAGAAAGAACAACAAAGCTATTTCCACTTGTGTTTAAAGGAAGAGGCAGCCGAAAGTGCACATGTTGCAGGCACTCACTCAGGAAAGATGATGACTTGAGGGAAAATACATAAACTCAATGACTAGGAGGTTGATGTGGGGCCTTCAGGAGCGCAGTTTCACCCCAGTGATGGAGTGGAACCCAGGTGAAGCCTTGGGACGTTGAGATCTTGCAAAGATCCCAACAGCATTTTGATGTTGGCCACTGCCCCCCTCTCAAGAATAATCAATCCCCTTTCCTAGAAACCAAATACGTGAAATAGTGCCAGACTGATTGGAGCACATAATGTTTCAAATATGAAAGAGGAGATGCTGCTGAAGATTGGGTCTGTAATTTGCTGGCTTGATCCCATGCCACTGGGGTGATCTTATCTGTGCATTTTTCATAGATGCTAACAAGCCAATTAAGCAACAAAGACAAATACAATGTAATGGTGTCACTGTAAAAAAATATCCTCCCTGACTGTTCAAAACCAAACTCACTTGGCTTTATAATATCTCACCTTTTAATAACTCACTACAGTTCATGAAGCGTTTCCACGTTGCTGATCTCATTCGAGTCTCATGATCCCTTGAGGCAGGTGGGGCTGAGATCATTATCTCCATTTTATAAGTGAGGAAACTAATTTAGGTAGAAAAGTAACTTGCCAATGGCAACTTGGCAACTTAGTGGTAGGAGGAAGACTCTGACTCCAGGGTCCGTGCTGTCTCCAGGGAGCCACATGCCTCCTGGGAGAGTCTTCACAGCCATGTGATCAGAGCAAAGTCAAGTCTGAGCTTAGTTTTCTTACCTGAACGTGGATTGCTCTGAGAGTTAATTAAACAAATAAATATGATTACATACAATAGCTGCTCAATAGCTTTTTTCTTTGATTTTTTTAAACATCTTTATTGGAGCATAATTGCTTTACAATGGTGGGTTAGTTTCTGCTGTATAACAAAGTGAATCACCTATACATGTACATACATCCCCGTATCTCCTCCCTCTCGCGTCTCCCTCCCACCCTCCCTATCCCACCCCTCTAGGTGGTCACAAAGCACCAAGCTGATCGCCCTGTGCTATGCAGCTGCTTCCCACTAGCTATCTGTTTTACATTTGGTAGTGTATATATGTCCATGTCACTCTCTCACTTTGTCCCAGCTTACCCTTCCCCATCTCCGTGTACTCAAGTCCATTCTCTACGTCTGCGTCTTTATTTCTGTCCTGCCCTTACATTCTTCAGAACCTTTTTTTTTAATTCCATATATATGTGTTAGCATACAGTATTTGTTCTTCTCTTTCTGACTTATTTCACTCTGTATGACAAGACTCAAGGTCCATCCACCTCACTACAAATAACTCATTTTCGTTTCTTTTTATGGCTGAGTAATATTCCATTGTATATATGTGCCACATCTTTATCCATTCATCTGTTGATGGACACTTAGGTTGCTTCCATGTCCTGGCTATTGTAAATAGAGCTGCAATGAACATTGTGGTACATGACTCTTTTTGAATTATGGTTTTCTCAGGGTATATGCCCAGTAGTGGGATTGCTGGGTCCTATGGTAATTCTATTTTTAGTTTTTTAAGGAACCTCCATACTGTTCTCCATAGTGGTTGTGTAAATTTATATTCCCACCAACAGTGCAAGAGGGTTCCCATTTCTCCACACCCTCTCCAGCATTTATTGCTTGTAGATTTTTTGATGGTGGCCATTCTGACTGGTGTGAGGTGATACCTCATTGTAGTTTTGATTTGCGTTTCTCTAATGATTAGTGATGTTGAGCATCCTTTCATGTGTTTGTTGGCAATCTGTATACCTTCTTTGGAGAAATGTCTATTTAGGTCTTCTGCCCATTTTTGGATTGGTTTGTTTTTTTTTGATATTGGGCTGCATGAGCTGCTTGTAAATTTTGGAGATTAATACTTTGTCCGTTGGTTCGTTTGCAAATATTTTCTCTCATTCTGGGGGTTGTCTTTTCATCTTGTTTATGGTTTCCTTTGCTGTGCAAAAGCTTTTAAGTTTCATTAGGTCCCATCTGTTTATTTTTGTTTTTATTTCCATTTCTCTAGGAGGTGGGTCAAAAAGGATCTTGCTGGGATTTATGTCATACAGTGTTCTGCCTATGTTTTCCTCTAAGAGTTTTATAGCGTCTGGCCTTACATTTAGGTCTTTAATCCACTTTGAGTTTATTTTTGTGTATGGTGTTAGGGAGTGTTCTAATTTCATTCTTTTACATGTAGCTGTCCAGTTTCCCAGCAGCACTTATTGAAAAGGCTGTCTTTTCTGCATTGTATATCCTTGCCTCCTTTATCAAAAATAAGGTGACCATATGTGTGTGAGTTTATCGCTGGGCTTTCTATCCTGTTCCATTGATATATATATATATATTTTTTTTTTTTTTTTTTTTTTTTGCCAGTACCATACTGTCTTTTTTTTTTTTTTTTTTTTTTTTTTTGGTACATGGGCCTATCACTGCTGCGGCTGCTCCCGTTGCGGAGCACAGGCTCCGGATGCGCAACCTCCGCGGCCATGGCTCACGGGCCTAGCTGCTCCACGGCATGTGGGATCCTCCCGGACCGGGGCATGAACCCGCGTCCCCTGCATCGGCACGCGGACTCTCAACCACTGTGCCACCACGGAAGCCCCATACTGTCTTGATTACTGTAGCTTTGTAGTATAGTCTGAAGTTCAGGAGCCTGATTCCTCCAGCTCCGTTTTTTTCCCTCAAGACTGCTTTGGCTATTCGGGGTCTTTTCTGTTTCCATACAAATTATGAAATTTTTTATTCTAGTTCTGTGAAAAATGCCACTGGTAATTTGATAGGGATTTCATTGAATCTGTAGATTGCTTTGGGTAGTATAGTCATTTTCACAATATTGATTCTTCCAATCCAAGAACATGGTATATCTCTCCATCTGTTTGTATCATCTTTAATTTCTTTCATTAGTGTCTTATAGTTTTCTGCATACAGGTCTTTTGTCTCCTTAGGTAGGTTTATTCCTAAGTATTTTATTCTTTTTGTTGCAGCAGTAAATGGGACTGTTTCCTTAAATTCTCTTTCAGATATTTCATCATTAGTGTATAGGAATGCAAGAGATTTCTGTGCATTAATTTTGTATCCTGCTACTTTACCAAATTCATTGATTAGCTCTAGTAGTTTTCTGGTAGCATCTTTAGGATTCTCTATGTATAGTATCATGTCATCTGCAAACAGTGACAGCTTTACTTCTTCTTTTCCGATTTGGATTCCTTTTATCTCTTTTTCTTCTCTGATTGCTGTGGCTAAAACTTCCAAAACTATGTTGAATAATAGTGGTGAGAGTGGACAACCTTGTCTTGTTCCTGATCTTAGAGGAAATGGTTTCAGTTTTTCACCATTGAGAACGATTTGGCTGTGGGTTTGTCAAATATGGCCTTTATTATGTTGAGGTAAGTTCCCTCTATGCCTACTTTCTGGAGGGTTTTTATCATAAATGGGTGTTGAATTTTGTCAAAAGCTTTTTCTTCATCTATTGAGATGATGTTTTTTCTCCTTCAATTTGTCAATATGGTTTATCACATTGATTTATTTGCATATATTGAAGAATCCTTGCATTCCTGGGATAAACCCCACTTGATCATGGTGTATGATCCTTTTAATGTGCTTTTGGAGTCTGTTTGCTAGTATTTTGTTGAGGATTTTTGCATCTATGTTCATCTATGTGATATTGGCCTGTAGTTTTCTTTCTTTGTGACATCTTTGTCTGGTTTTGGTATCAGGGTGATGGTGGCCTTGTAGAATGAGTTTGGGAGTGTTCCTCCTTCTGCCATATTTTGGAAGACTTTGAGAAGGATAGGTGTTAGCTCTTCTCTAAATGTTTGATAGAATTTGCCTGTGAAGCCATCCGGTCTTGGGCTTTTGTTTGTTGGAAGATTTTTAATCACAGTGTCTATTTCAGTGCTTGTGATTGGTCTGTTTATATTTTCTATTTCTTCCTGGTTCAGTCTCGGAAGGTTGTGCTTTTCTAAGAATTTGTCCATTTCTTCCAGGTTGTCCATTTTATTGGCATAGAGTTGCTTGTAGTAATCTCTCATGATCCTTTGTATTTCTGCAGTGTCAGTTGTTACTTCTCCTTTTTCATTTCTAATTCTGTTGATTTCAGTCTTCTCCCTTTTTTCTTGATGAATCTGGCTAATGGTTTATCAATTTTGTTTATCTTCTCAAAGAACCAGCTTTCAGTTTTATTGATCTTTGCTATCGTTTCCTTCATTTGTTTTTCATTTATTTCTGACCTGATCTTTTGATTTCTTTCCTTCTGCTAACCTTGGTGTTTCCTTGTTCTTCTTTCTCTAGTTGCTTTCGTCGTAAGCTTAGGTTGTTTATTTGAGGGTTTGTTTCTTTTTGTTGTTGTTGTTGTTGCTGTACGCGCGCCTCTCACTGTTGTGGCCTCTCCCGTTGCGGAGCACAGGCTCCGGACGCGCAGGCTCAGCGGCCATGGCTCACGGGCCCAGCCGCTCCGCGGCATGTGGGATCCTCCCGGACCGGGGCACGAACCCGTGTCCCCTGCATCGGCAGGCGGACTCTCAACCACTGCGCCACCAGGGAAGCCCGAGAGTTTGATTTTTGAGGTAGGATTGTATTGCTATCAACTTCCCTCTTAGAACTGCTTTGCTGCATCCCATAGGTTTTGGGTTGTCGTGTTTTCATTGTCATTTGTTTCTAGGTATTTTTTGATTTCCTCTTTGATTTCTTCAGTGATCTCTTGGCTATTTAGTAGTGTATTGTTTAGCCTCCATGTGTTTGTATTTTTTACAGTTTTTTTCCTGTAATTGATATCTAGTCTCATAGCGTTGTGGTTGGAAAAGATACTTGATACAATTTCAATTTTCTTAAATTTACCAAGGCTTGATTTGTGACCCAAGATATGATCTATCCTGGAGAATGTTCCATGAGCACTTGAGAAGAAAGTGTATTCTGTTGTTTTTGGATGGAATGTCCTATAAATATCAATTAAGTCCATCTTGTTTAATGTATCATTTAAAGCTTGTGTTTCCTTATTTATTTTCATTTTGGATGATCTGTCCATTGGTGAAAGTGGGGTGTTAAAGTCCCCTACTATGATTGTGTTACTGTTAATTTCCCCTTTTATGGCTGTTAGCTTTTGCCTTATTTACTGAGGTGCTCCTATGTTGGGTACATAAATATTTACAATTGTTATATCTTCTTCTTGGGTTTATCCCTTGATCATTATGTAGTGTCCTTCTTTGTCTCTAGTAATAGTCTTTATTTTAAATTCTATTTTGTCTGATATGAGAATTGCTCCTCCAGCTTTCTTTTGATTTCCATTTGTATGGAATATCTTTTTCCATCCCCTCACTTTCAGTCTGTATGTGTCCCTAGGTCTGAAGTGCATCTCTTGTAGACAGCATATATACGGGTCTTGTTTTTTGTATCCATTCAGCCAGTCTATGTCTTTCGGTGGGAGCATTTAATCCATTTACATTTAAGGTAGTTATTTATATGTATGTTCCTATTACCATTTTCTTAATTGTTTTGGGTTTGTTATTGTAAGTCTTTTCCTTCTCTTGTGTTTCCTGCATAGAAAAGTTCCTTTAGCATTTGTGTAGAGCTGGTTTGGTGGTGCTGAATTCTCTTATCTTTTTCTTTTCTGTAAAGGTTTTAATCTCTCCATCGAATCTGAGTGAGATCCTTGTTGGGTAGAGTATTCTTGGTTGTAGGTTTTTCCCTTTCATCACTTTATATATGTCCTGCCACTCCCTTCTGGCTTTCAGAGTTTCTGCTGAAAGATCAGCTGTTAACCTTACAGGGATTCCCTTGTATGTTATTTGCTGTTTCTCCCTTGCTGCTTTTAATATTTTTTCTTTGTATTTAATTTTTGAAAGTTTGATTAATATGTGTCTCGGTGTGCTTCTCCTTGGATTTATCCTGTATGGGACTCTCTGCACTTCCTGGACTTGACTATTTCCTTTCCCATATTAGGGAAGTTTTCAACTATAATCTCTTCAAATATTTTCTCAGACCCTTTCTTTTTCTCTTCTTCTGGGACCCCTATAATTCGAATGTTGGTGCATTTAATGTTGCCCCAGAGGTCCCTGAGACTGTCCTCAGTTCTTTTCATTGTTTTTTCTTTATTCGGCTCTGTGGTAGTTATTTCCACTATTTTATCTTCCAGGTCACTTATCCGTTCTTCTGCCTCAGTTATTCTGCTATTGATTCCTTCTAGAGAATTTTTAATTTCATTTATTGTGTTGTTCATCATTGTTTGTTTGCCCTTTAGTTCTTCTAGGTCCTTGTTAAACGTTTCTTGTATTTTCTCCATTCTATTTCCAAGACTTTGGATCATCTTTACTATCATTACTCTGAATTCTTTTTCAGGTACACTGCCTATTTCCTCTTCATATGTTCGGTCTGGTGGGTTTTTACCTTGCTCCTTCATCTGCTGTGTGTTTTTCTGTCTTCTCATTTTGCTTAACTTACTGTGTTTGGGGTCTCCTTTTCACAGGCTGCAGGCTGCAGGTTTGTAGTTCCCGTTGTTTTTGGTGTCTGCCCCCAGTGGGTAAGGTTGGTTCAGTGGGTTGTGTAGGCTTCCTGGTGGAGGGGACTGGTGCCTGTGTTCTGGTGGATGAGGATCGTCTTTCTGGTGGGCAGGATCGTGTCCAGTGGTGTGTTTTGGGGTGTCTGTGACATTATTATGATTTTAGGCAGCCTCTCTGCTAAAGGGTGGGGTTGTATTCCTGTCTTGCTAGTTGTTTGGCATAGGGTGTCCAACACTGTAGCTTGCTGGTCATTGAGTGGAGCTGGGTCTTAGCATTGAGATGGAGATCTCTGGGAGAGTTTTCACCATTTGACATTATGTGGAGCCAGGAGGTCTCTGGTGGACCAATGTCCTCAACTCGGCTCTCCCACCTCAGATGCACAGGCCTGACACCTGGCCAGAGCACCAAGACCCTGTCAGCCACATGGCCAGGTACGTGGTGAGTTCCTTGCCTTTTGGGAAGTCTGAGGTCTCCTGCCAGCATTCAGTAGGTGTTCTGTAGGAGTTGTTCCACATGTAGATGTATTTCTGATGTATTTGTGGGGAGGAGGGTGATCTCCACGTCTTACTCCTCTGCTATCTTGACGGTCTCCGGGCTCTTTTCTTTGATTTTTAAGTCAAAGAAACAGAGCTGTCTTCACATTTTCTCAGGGACCCATAGTTTACTTACTGGATCCCACTCACATCACCCACCTGAAACCACTTTCACCCTTCTAAAATTTTCTGCCCTTCCTGCTACTTTTATAAAATATACAATATGTATGTATGTGTACATATATTTTTTTCTTGGCTATAAAGTAATGCTTATCCATTATAGAAAATTCACAGAATATAGGAAAATATGAAGAAAATTAAAATAAGTATCACCCAGAGATAACTACTGTTTACATTTGGTGTGTGTCCTTCTAGTCCTGATGCTTTCTTGAGCAGTCTTTTATCCTTCAGCCTCTTTTCTTATCTGATTATTCTTACTTTCTTAAAGTAACTGAGAATTGAGAGCTGGAATAGAAACTCAACAGTGCCAGGGAAGAAATGAACTAAATGCCTGCTGTTTAGCCTGTAATGGGCTGTGAGTATTTCTGGAGGACAGCTTGGTTTTCCTCCTCTTGTTATAATGGCTTATGACATGTGATAACATGCTTCAATCGTCATTTCCTGATTCTCATTCTGAAGACGTTTTATTTAACAAATAATGAACAGTTCAAAGTCTAAGCAATACTGACTAGGAAGCACTATAAATACTCTGGACTGTAAGGTGATAGAGTACCACAGTATCATACAGCGCTTCTCTGTAATGCCTTATAATAATCATTATGAGGTGATCATTAACATCAAATCATACCAATCTAAATCATCTGAATTATTAGATCTTACCTTAGGAATCCAGAGCCTGCAAGCACCCCAGCAATGCAGAGCAGGGCCACCATGCTGTTGACCACATTTGGGTTTTGGACCACACCAAGTAGCACAAGAGTTAGAAATTCACCAATTAAGTGGGGGGCCAAGAGAGCAGCAGAGAAATATCCAAATCTGGCAGCCTCAGGGTATAAGGCCAGAGTCCTAGAAAAACATAAGGTCTTTAGTTCCTCTCCAAGGGTTATCATTTAAGAAAAATTCCACACTTGACTTCTGTGGATAAATCCATGGTGGTTAAGTGGGTGGGGAGAGTCTGCAGGACAGGCCAAACTCCCCTTTGAAAGGCCTTTTCGGAACAGGGCCAACATTTGAGGCCATTTAGTCCCTCAAATTGTTTCTGTTGGCCCCAAGTCAATGGAGCCACTTTTTCCTTTTTACAGCCCCTCAGCTCTCACAGAAAAATACTAATACTCAGAGGATGGTCACAACCAACTGCAGTAAGTAGGGCTGAACTGTCCAGGCTTCTCCATAAGCAACCACATTCTGCCTGGCTGGCACTGCTCCCACCCTAGCTAGCCTACTACCCTAATGCTAAGGACTCACCCAACCTGCTTCTCAGCCCCTCCTTCCCTGAACCTCATCCTTGTTACATGGGGTTACTGCCAGCTGAAAATCCTTCACTGCTTTCATCCTCCAACGGATTAGCCCTCCCCAGGCCTGTTCCATTCCATTCTTGTCTTTTATTCTACCAACCCCTTCCACTGATTTGACCTTCATGTTCTTGTAAACAAGCTACACTATATCCATGCCCCTTAACCTCTTACATTCCTTTCACCAAATAACATTTCCCTGGTGATAGCACGTCCTCAACAACCCTTAGACGTGGCTGCTCTTTCTTCCATTTGTAGAGTAAGTAAGAGAAGTTGGTATGTCTTACACTCACCCCTCCCTACCACTCTTCAAGGCCATCTGCCCTTCCTCCTATACAAATCAGGAAGTTGGCTTATACTATTAATTCTCTGCCTCAAGGCAGTCCTCTGTGACTTTTAAGACAGTCTCTCACCTTTGGTGATTTTGTAGCTTTTAGACCAGGGTCAGTTTTGCACTCCTGTCCATCATCATTATCCTCAAGGTTTTTAACCTTGATAATCCATCAACACCAGTGCCTCCTAATTAGGTAACCTGATCAATTCCAGTGGCTCCACCCACCTAATCTTGATCACTCACTATGTCTTGGATTTAAATGTTACTTGTTACTCAAAACTGTTCCACGTCCAAGGTTTCACATTCTGAAAATGCCCTTTCTGATCATGGCCTCCTCCTGTCTCCCATTTCCCCAAAGCCCTCAATGCCTCAGATCCTCATCCCTTCTGCTATTCTTTGCCTTACCAATCCCCCACCTGGGGACCTTGCTCTCTCAATTAAGCTGTGCTAATTGGATCCACTCTGCCACTTTGCCTCAGCTGATTCCTGGACCCCTAATTCTTCCTCATTGCTTATTGGGTTCCAATGTCATGTCCCATCATGGCTAATAAAAACTTCTACTTTAAACTACGCCCTCTTCCCAGGGAATTTCAAACTTTCTCCCCAGTGCTCAGCAGATGGATTTACCTCCCGTTTTGTGAATTTCTATCTTTATCTTCCCTACTTTGCATCCCCTCTCTTTCTCCCTGTCTCTATGTCTTACCCCATCTTTGCCAAGCTTTATCCTGTCTACTTGCATCCTTGGTACTATGTTAATCTGATTTTCCTATTTCTGCCTTGGTCTAATCTGGAAACTTGATCTGTGAATTACCCAATTTTTCTGTAGTTTCATCTTCTCTCAATCTAATGGTTTTCCCTAATGGTCTTACTTACCGTATTGTAAAATAACCACTCCTTGAGTCTGGTAACCTTTTAAGCAACCGCCCCCTCTTCATCCTCTCCTGTACCACCAAGCTTCTCAAACAGCACCTGCTTCTCCCATCTCACTCCTTGTTCCCTTGTAAACCTGACTGGCACCCCCACCACTCTACTGAACCTCTTTTTTGGAAGAGCACCAGTGACCTCCTAATCCTATGCCTCACCTCCTTGAACCTCTGCAGTACTGAACGGGTTCACTACACCTTTGTTAAACTCCCTCCCCTCTTGCCTTCTCTGACGCTGCCCGATCCTGCTTCTCTTTCCACCACTCGAACCACCTCTCTGCCTCTATCGCTGGATTGCTTCCCTCTTACCACCCTCTGAATGTGCCTCTTAAGATATCACCCTCAGACCGCTTCCTCCCTGATATTCTTGCCTATAGAATCCATTCCCAGGCCTCTCCTCTCACTCCTCTTGCCTTTTCTTTCTACACCAACCTATTGTGCAGACCTCAGCTTGACATCTCCAGTTGGGTGTCCTGTAGCATCCCAGATGCAACATATTCAAAACCAAATCCATTCTCTTTCCTTGCAAACTTGATAAGGATGCTGTCCCCTTCCCATTCTCCCAGGCTGAAAACTCAGGCATCATCCATGACTCTCTTTACCCCCCAGCAAATCCATTCCATTTCTGAGTCCATTCGATTCTACTTTCCCAGCATCTCAAAGTGAAACCCCCTTTCTGATGCCACTGCTGCTCTCTTCACCAGAGCCTCTGCCTTTCCCAGACTGTTACCAAGGCTCCTCACTGGGCTGTCCAGCCTCTCTGCCCTAACTCTCCAGTCTGAGACCAAAGTGATGCCAGCCTCACCCCCCAGAGTCCAACACAGATGGGTCACTCCCTGGGGATCAAAATCCTCTACTATGTACCGGTATCTAATCCACTTCAGCCCCTTAGCCTGGCATTCAGCACCTCGCCTACCAGGCTCCAAGGCTGTCAGTCATATTTTCCGTGATTCCTTCCAATCCTCCTTTCCCCACAGCACAACTGAATTTTTTCTCTGGAAAGGTCTTGTGTGTTTTTGCTTCTGAACCTATGCTCCTTCTCTTTCTTCCCCTGAAATGCCCTTGCTCCTTTTCCACCTATTCAAATGTTGCTCATCTCTCAAGTTCTCCTTTATAAAGCTTCCAAGAGTCCCTCTCCCCATCCAGCCAAATGGACCCTTGGTCTCCTTTGTAATTCACTGTGATAAGGAATGTGAGATGGGGAAGAGACATTCCCCATCGGTGCCTCAGCTTCCTCGTCTTCAAACAAGGATAATTAATAATGCCACCTTTATAGAATGGTGGCAAGGATTACATGAATTGATATATTTAAAACTTTTAGTGCCTGACATAAAAGCAGGTGCTCAATGTGTCAGCCATTATTGTTATTATATTCCTCAGCATAGTGTTTGTGCTTCTTTATAATATTAACCTTACACTTTCTTGAATTAAAGTCATCTGGAGATTTATGTCCACAATCCATCATCTGAAATACTTTAGGGCCAGATGTGTTTTGGAATGCGGCAATTTACAGATTTGGGAAAGACTTCACACTGCGTAGACCATACTTGCTGCAATGGGGTCTGGGACTCCACCTGTAACATATCTACTAAACAGGAGTGTTGCTGTGGGAAAAGTACAAAGAACCTCATGTTGGTTCAGATTGGATTTTGCTACTGAGTGACTTCAGGTCTGATGTGCTGCTAAGGGTCAGAAAACACTCTGGCTTTCAGGGCCGTCTCAGTTCAGAATTGCAAGCTTGAGGGCAGCCCCTTCAGTTTACTCCCCTTTAAATCCCCAGCTGCACCTGGCACTGTGCCTGGCACCTAGTAGGCATTCAACAAACTTTTCTATCATTGAATCAAAGTATTTGCTACATTGCTAACGGCTGTGCTGCCACTAGAACTGATTCTGTGTTTTTGTCAAAAAGAGTCATGACAATACTGAACCTGGTTTAAAACTGCCCTGTTTTCTCAAATCGTACAGAACTCTTTCTCATGGGCAGTTTTACAAATATCATATGGTCTTCAAAATCAGTGCTTTGCTAATTTTAAAGTGCATATAAATCACCTGGGGGATCATGTAAAATGTGGAATCCAATTCAGCAGGGCTGGGCATGAGATTTTGCAGGTTAAACAAAGCCCCAAGGTAATACTTCGTGGGCCACATTGAGGAGCAAGGTTCTAAATTAACAAGGTTCTCAATTTCCAGCCAACCTTGGCTTACCCAAAAATGGTCAGTTTTTAAAAATCTGCTCCTGGATCATTTAGCCTAAACTAGACGGGCCTGTGGTTTACATCACAGATCAGAGATTCAGCATGTTCCTGAGTGTCAGAGGATAAGGAGGCTTCATCAGGGCCAGCAAGGAAGGCCATGTGGTCCCTGCCACCGCCCTTGGTTGCGAGAGTCCACCCTCTTGCTAACCAGAGCAAGCAGCTTTGCCTCTGTCACTCCCCAGGGTGACACCAACATCTAAGAGTCTGCACAATAAGACCTTCTAACTCTTCATCTTGGAGCTCAAACTAACCAGGTCCTCACTTATCTTCTACTTGTATTTCACTTGATTCATAATAATTATTCACATCGCATATCATGGGTCTTTATACTGGTTATGGGTAGGAGCACCTGCACGTGAATCCAGTGGCCTGAAGACAGTGTCTCCAGAACCGTCTGAAGTCCTCTCTTGGAGCGACAAGCTGGGCACCTTTCACTACTGGAATCACAGAATGCCGGATGATTCCCCCCATCTTTTCTTAAGGGAAAGCCAGAGGGATTAGGGAAGATACATCTCCCTATGACAACAAATCAACAAATAACTCTACACATTTTCAGATTTGCATCTGTAAAAAGTTCTATGAAATAAAAAGCACTGTCTACAAACCATCAATTAAAACCCAGCATCAGGGGTGCTTCATGGTTCTCCAAAGCCCTCTTCCCATAGTCACTCTTGACTCCTCCACCCCCCATCGCACCAGCCCAACTGCAATGCCCCAGGTCGGTCAAATGAAACCTCAGGCAGTGTTGCTGCTCCTTCTCACAGCAGCCTGGGAGCCACGCTGAGCTGGGTGGACAGCCTCACTGCCTCTGCACATGGTCCCAGCTACTCCAGAGCCCTCCCCCGAGGCCAGGCCCCGCAGTGAATGTGGGACAGGCTATTCCCTGGTGCGTGTAGTCTTGCTGGTCTGCTCTCAGGTCCTGTGTGGCCCACAGTGGGGTTCCTCTCTTTGTCCTGAAGGACAGGACACTGTACTGGACATTGGTGGGCAAAGACAGACCCTCCAGAGCAGAGAACTGTTCACCCTGGGGCTCTCCCTCCACAGGTCCCACTGGCCATCTGGGACCCCACCATCTGGGAAGCATGGCCCGGGAAAACTGAAGGCCTCTGGACACCCTCTTCCTTACCAGTAGCACACGCTGCAGAATATCATGGTGGCAATGACACTGAAGGGGAGCACGTGCAGCACGTAGGCTAGCAGCATCTGCCACTTCCGGTACAGGCCATCCTCGCTCTCCTGATCGCTGACGGCTCGCAACACAGGAACTGGGCATGGGAGGCAGGATGCAGGACAGCCGGTCACCACACAGCTGGAGGAGGTGGGGTGCTAGCCCAGGCTGAACTTGAGATCTATCAGCACTGGATGGTGAGGACCAGCTGGGGCCCCCTAGTCATGGAGAAAAGGAACCTGACATCCATAGAACTATAAATACCCCCACCCCAGAAATCCACCCTCTACCTGAATTACAATAGGATTACAAAAGCTATCACAATTTATTTCCGTCTCTCTAAAGTGGGGGGGAGGGGTGTCACCGATTCAAGAACACACATGCAAAAGGGACACAAATGAGTGACGGGAGGCACTCTGTCCTCTTTTCATGCAGGGTGTTGGCACAGAACATCAGGCAACTAGGTATTGCTTCTGGACTCCCACTGAGTTTGAAAACTGGGTGTTGGCTGTCCTAAAATAGGCTCCAAAAAGAACGTTAACAATGCAAAGTTGGCCAGGCATCCGGGCCCCCATGGGCTGTGCCTCCTAATGGGTAAGAGAAGATACCAGGGCTGATCTTCTAAAAACCCTGCCCAAACTCTGCTGCATCATCTCCTCATGACTTCATGCTTCCCTGGATCCTCAGAGACCCTCAGGGAGATCCACTTGGTGAGCTAATTCCCACTAAGGTGTTACTAATTCACGAGTTACCTTGTCCCAGAGAGAGAACCTGGAGGGGGCCAGGGTGAGCTCAGAAAAATACCCCTATAATGGTGGAGTCTTGCAAGGTGTCGGCTGGAGAAAGGAGATATTCAGGGAGAGAGAAGCTCCCCCGACCCCGGGGGCCCACCTCCTGGGCAGGGCACTCACACAAGTTCACAGCATTAAGCATGCCTGTGTATGGGATGGCACCCACAAACTGGTACAGGAGACCCACACGGTCCTGGATGGCACCCTTTAGCACGTCGTTCTGGACCCGTAGAAGGAAGAAAACGATGAACAAACCCATGATCAAATTCTGAGTGAGACGCATAGTCACCGCCAGCTTATTTCTCATTAAGTTTCTCGTCACTCTCCTGAAAGGCAAACAACCCCGTTTCAATTGCTTTTCTTTTATGGGTGGATGTCTACCTATCTAAAATGGGGTGAGGCTCTTACCTCAAGAGAACACACAGTTTAGAAAGGGCTCCAGGAGAATCTTTGGTTTTGAAAGGAATCACTGGTAATGTTTTCAGGTGTTTTGTTCTTTCAATATTCTCCAGGGTTTTGCGATACATTGCTGATTCTTTGTAGGCAGATTCAATCATCTGGACTCTCTTGTAGGTTTCTATTTCCCGTTCTTTGTTTTGGGTATCCACTGATGTCAGGTCCACTGAAATTTTTTTCCCACAAAATGACCCATGTGTTTTTAAATGCACATATATACACAGTGACTAATAATATACATTCCATCATTGATTTAGGAGTGCTAACCATAATACCTCATCTCATCAAAATAATACCTGGTGTTAATGCCCACCTAAAAAATCAGAATATTTTAAAGCTACCACAGCAGGGCCATGAGGATCCTGATAGGCCTGTCTGGGAGAATTCAGAAGTTCAGCTAATTTTTCTCTGACAAGGTAGAAGTGCACCATTTCAAGAGAGATCCCTGGGACTTCCCTGGTGGCGCAGTGGTTATGAATCCTCCTGCCAGTGCAGGGGACACGCGTTCAAGGCCTAGTCCAGGAAGATCCCACATGCCGCAGAGCAACTAAGCCCATGTGCCACAACTACTGAGCCCGTGTGCCACAACTACTTAAGCCAATGTGCCTAGAGCCCGTGCTCTACAACAAGAGAAGCCACTGCAATGAGAAGCCCGCGCACCGCAACCAAGCGTAGCCCCTGCTCGCCGCAACTAGGGAAACCCCGCGCACAGCAACTAAGACCCAACGCAGCCAAAACTAAATAAATAAAATAAATAAAAAAATTTTTTAAGTGAAGAGTAGTGGTAAAATGCTTTTAAAAAAAAAAGACATCCCCACCTCATTCTGATAGGTCATCTATGGCAAGTTAATTGGCTCGGCCAAATTAATTTTTTGAAGAGTAAAAACACCAAAACAAAAGGAGAAATAAAACCCACTTGTGCTGGTGTCATCTAGGCAGAAATCTGAGATGATAAAGTTTAAAAAACATACATGATGGGGACTGTGAAAGAAAAACTTACCATAAACATCAAAAGGGTTTGAATGTTCGGGACAAGGGTAACTGCAGCCACTGAAGAAATCAAGCATTTCCACCGGTGTCCCGCAGAAAACCAGCTCTCCGCGGCTCAGAATGGCAACTTTATCAAAGAGCTGATCGAACGACAGACAGTGTTAGCGTGTCATCAGGTCACCACATCCTTATGGAAAGTAAGTCTCAAGTAGTCAGTCCTTTGACTGTCTCAGCCATACGTCAGTACTCGTACTGTGGCCATCGGAACCGCTCAAAGGGCATCCCTCTGCCTCCCAGCCTGCACCCAGCATCGTGTCTAGGATAGAGGACAGCTCATGGAACTGGTCAGAGGACCTAGGTTTGAGCCCCTGCCGTGCCCCGGAATGAGTGACCTTGGACAGAAAAAATTTTTTTAAATCTCAGATCATCATCTATAAAAGGCAAATAATAGCTCCCTAAAAGGATCCTAGGAGTTTAGGGTGAGATTCTGGGGAAGGAAATCTATATGATTTAGTGGAAAAACACAGACTTGAAAGCCAACTGGAATATGAATGCCAATTCCAGCTTTTTATTAACCGTGATATTGGCTCAATTTTGGATCATTTCTAAGTCTCACTCTTCCCCTCTGTAAAGTGAAAATACTGGTACCCACCTCATAGGGTTGTTGTGTGGATTAAAAGGGCTAGTGTATAGAAGGTATTTGGTACATGATAGGTGCTAAAAGAACTGAGTTTCCATCCTTGGCCTTTCCCCTCAGGATTGCTCTGGTTTAAGTACTAATCTCTACTCTGAGATCCCCAGCCTGGCACACATATACCCACCCTGGATGAGTTGAGCTGGAACAACAGACGTCCCCCTCACCTGGAAGAGCTCGGAGCGGGGCTGGTGGATGGTGAGGATCACGATGCGGTCCCTGCGAGCCAGCTCTGCTATGAGGACAACGATCTGATTTGCAGTCATGCAGTCCAGGCCTGTGGTTGGCTCATCAAAAAGCATGACCTCTGCGGCAAAGATCAGACATCTGAGTCACTGCCGAGCCTGGGCTCTGTGCTCTAGCCTCAGAAATTTGAACAGTTCCTTACTGAGCTGTCTTATCCCATCCAAACAGTGTGCAGTGAGCAGTACTTTAGCCTGAGCCCAGGAGAAAGCACCTGACCTGGAAGGGCCCAACTCCCAGCTCCAGAGCACATCCCAGCCTTAATCCTTGAAGGGACAAGGCAGCAACCACATCAGGCCTCTCATGTGGCACTATAGACTGTATGGGCTCCATCCAGGGGACCCTAACAGGGAACAAGCACTGGCAGGCTGGCACCCAGGTGTTTCTAAAAGGCTGAGAGGAGGCTGGTTAAAAGGGCAAAATCTCACAACATGGATAGACCTAGAGATTATCATAGTAAGAGAAGTCCAACAGAGAAAGACAAATATGATATCACTTATATGTGGAATCTAAAATATGACACAAATGAACTTATCTACGAAACAGACTCACAGACACAGAGAACAGACTTGTGGTTGTCAAGGGGGAGGGGGAGTAGGGGAGGGTGGATCGGGAATTTGGGGTTAGCAAATGCAAACTATTATACATAGGATGGATAAACAACAAGGTCCTACTGTATAGCACAGGGAATTATATTCAGTATCCTGTGATAAACCATAATGGAAAAGAATATGAAAAACAATGTGTATATATATGTGTGTGTGTGTGTATACGTATAACTGAATCACTTTGCTGTATAGCAGAAATTAACACAACATTGTAAATCAACTATACTTGAATAAATTTTTTAAAAAGACATAATCTCACTTCATGTCTAGCACTTTCCAACACCAACTGCGTCTTTGCACTGCAGAAAACTCTGACCTGTGAAACAAAGTCTGAGATGGGACAGGCATTTGGATTCTTTAGAGGGTTTAACTGTAGCTTATTTCTACCCAAAAAGTACAGGGGCTCTTAAGAACATCCCTCTTATTTGTTCTGAAGAGCAGGCAGTCTTGGTCTACCCCAATGTGAAGAAAGTATCCAAATGTATCATATCCTCTTCCAAGTGTAAGTAAGTGGCAAAGTTTCCCCAGAGAGTGGGGACAATGAAGCCAGGCAGGAGAGGCAGGTGACTGGCTACCCCATCTTGATAGCCCCTCCTTCCAATATATATACTTTCTCATGTATCACTTAAAGTCCTATTTTAATTCCTGCCGTTTCATAAATACTTCTAGTCACAGCAAAACTCACTGGCTTTCCAGAGTAGACACGGTGGTGCTGCTCTAGTAAGAAGTAAGGAGGGACAGGGCACTCATGGAAGACCCTAACTGAACATTAACACAAACGCAGTGCTTCCAAGTCCAACAGCTCTTTTGTACTTGGATGATGGAATCGCATCACGAACTACTTAGATTTCCAAAGAAACTGGGTCCCCAGTTTGAGAAACCTCAGTGACTTCAGTTCCCAACCAACCAACCCCTTTCCAAATGGAGGCTGTGAAGAAAGGGCTGAAAATGTCTGCAGACACATGGAAGATGCCAGGCAGCAGCCAGTAGCAGTTCTGGGTCCCACTTACTGGGATCCTGGAGGAGCTGGGCTGCGATGGAGACCCGGCGCCTCTCACCATGGGAAATTCCCCCAAAGTTGTAGTTGCCAATCAGTCGATCTGCCACGTGGCTCAGACTCAGCTCTGCCATGACTGCCTCCACCTGTAAGAGACCAGGAAGGCTGGTCACTGCTGGGCTGTGTCCCAATTCATGGGCTGAGGATGGCAGGGAAGAGGCAACACACTTCCCTTGAGTGCTTGGGCCACTTCCAGACTCACCACATCCTAGGGAAAGCACGCCTATTACAAGAGAATCCAATTTGGTTTAAATCACAATATATGTATCAGATTAAAATAAATAATATTGACGTGAATTTTTTTTCAGAAGTCCTTACAGCAACAAAAAACTGTTTCAACTTGCTTCAGGGAAAGTCAGCAGGAAACAATGCAGACTTTGTTGGACCCCTGTTTTCAGATGCTACAGTCAGTCCAGCCCATAGAGAAACCACCTGCCCCCCAAGGCATAGTTACAATATAGCTTATTTTTTCAGACTTTGGTTTTTGAAACTTTATTATAATAAATGTTTTACATGTAAAAAAAAACCAATTTGGTTTGAACTAAACCTGGCTTCCCCTATGTAACCCAAATAAGTCCTGGAGTCCCATGTGGCCCAATCTCACTGTGGTTTTGCATCAAATATAATCCAGCTATCAAAAGTAATTAAAAATAAAGCCAATCTTTATTGGAATCTCTTTAAGGACTTTAAAAAGAACCCAGTTTATAACTTACAGCCACACTTTAAAAATTTTCCTTTCCCCTAATTCTCCTCACTCTGCTTATCTTATACCCTGCAGCTCCCTGAAATCCTCTGTTTACTACTCAACTCCCCAAAACAATCATCACTAAAAAAAAATTCTTTACTGACTCTCTAATCAAGACGGTTGGCCTTTTCCCTCCCTCTCCCTTTTTCCTTCCTTAGCTTATCTCCTCACCAGAGGCCCTTTCAAAAATCTCTATTTATGGCCCTCCCCTGACTGAGTACCCCTGTCTGCATTAGGCCCTGGGGAAAGCAGAGAGAAAGAGACTGGGAATACTTATATATATGGTAATGGGTTTTGTTCCCATACGTCTCTAATGAGATTGTGCTTCTTTTATAATGAAAAAAGAGGACTTCCCTGGTGGTGCAGTGGTTAAGAATCCGCCTGCCAATGCAGGGGACACGGGTTCGAGCCCTGGTGGGGGAAGATCCCACATGCCGCGGAGCAGCTAAGCCCGTGTGCCACAACTACTGAGCCTGTGCTCTACAGCCCGTGAGCCACAACCACTGAAGCCCGCGCACCTAGAGCCCGTGCTCTGCAACAAGAGAAGCCACCACAATGAGTAGCCCCCGCTTGCCAGAACTAGAGAAAGCCCACGTGTAGCAACGAAGACCCAATGCAGCCAAAAACAAATAAATAAATAATTTTTAAAAATACCCTATTAAAAAATAACAACAGCAAACTAAATTGGAGTAAAGGAGGGGATGATTTACAGAACAAAGTTCCAGAGGAGACAGGGAGTGAGATCAATAGATGAAGCTTTGACCAAAAGAAAGGGATGCATCTGAAATAGATACAAAGGAATAAGGAGGAGGTTAGAAATGCATAAGTAAACCAGTATGATTGTCTCTCCTTGCCATCAGAGTGGAAGGATTCTGGAATTGAGCTTCACTTGACGTGGCAAGGTTTATGTGTTCACCAGCCAGGGTAGATTCCTGAGTGTCCCTTTCATCTGCTCTGCAAGAGCAAGAAAGGAGTAAAGCTTGCCCCTCCTGGCTCAGAAGCAATGGACAGGGGAGACATTTACTTCATCTGTTTCAGATGTCTCTGGCTAGAAGCCTCTCCCATGTTTTGCAAGCACTGCTGGGAAGAGAATTCAGAGAGTCTTGGAAGGGACCACTGGGACCGTCAATCCTCTCCATGCTGTGATTTCACATAAACTGATTCATTCCTCACATCAGCTCCAGGAGAGATGCATTATTACTCTATTATAGAAAAGAAAACAGATCCTCAGACGGGTTCATAGATTGCCCAAGGTCACACCATTAGCAAATGGCAGAGCTGGGACTGAGAGTAAACTGTGTGGGCTCTCAAGTGGTCCCAGAAGCACAAGGGCGGACAAAGCCTGCGACATCAGTCATGGCATTATGTTCAGGCTCGCAGAGGACAAAGGCAGAGCTGATGCTCTCTCTGCTCTGTTACCACAGGTGCTTCCTTGTCCCTAAACTACTTTGTCAGGGTTTTACAGCCTGTGGACTGGATTTGCTCAGAAGGTACTCTCAAGCAGGGAGAACTTTATGATAGCAAACTTTGCAGGACACTTAGGGGCTGCCAGTGCCAGGGAGAGGGACCATTCACAGGGGGCAAATTTGCCATCAACCAACTTCAGGTACCCTGAATTTTCTGAACATTTAGGCAAATATGTGCATTTTCAGGGGAAAAGGTTCGGTGGCTTTCTCAGATTCTCTCCCTGGGGTATGTGATGTAAATGGATCACTATCTCAAAAGAATCTGCTTATGACTTCATTTCTCCAACTCAAATACCAATGAGATCCTCTCCTACCCATTTTAGACACAAAAATACTAAAGCAGGCAGACAGGAAGCCTACATAGGGGTTCACCTGTCACTCACTGTCAGGGCAGCTAAGTCATGTGAACATGCCTGTGCCTCCCCGTGGGCCAAGTCCCGACCTCTGTCTTCTCAGACCACAGTGAGGCCCAGGGAGGCATTATGGAGTCAGAGGACCTGGGTCCATGTCCCAGCTTTGCCAGTCCGAGGTGTTGGGTCTTAAAATCCTTGGGGGTCAGGTTCTTGATCTGAAAGTTGGAGATAACGCCTCCCTCATAGAGCTGATGCCAGAATGAAATGAGATGTGTGTGAACAAGGCCTGATGGATGCCAGCCACATGTGAGAGCCCAGAGAATAAGCTGGTAGAATAGCAAGAACCTTGCAATGCCTTCTGAGCACTCTAAGGTAACCTCCAGGGAGGAACAGGGCTAGTCCTCACTCTGTGGATCTTTCCTGAAGGTTCCTCTGGAGTGAAAGCTATGCTCCAACACGTCCAGGACTCTGAAACAGAAGAATGCCCTTTCCTGACTTGGCATGACAACAAACAAGCCTGCTGGTACTCTGGACACAGTTCAGACCTAGCTGCACTGGCCAAGCCCTGTCTGAGAGTCCAGCACCAGGGACAAGAGGAGTAACTCCCTGGTGACAGGCTCAGAGGTGCCTGATAAAAACGGAGTAACCTAATGCCACTTCAGCTGAGACGGAGGATTCCCTTGGAGGCTCAATGGCATTAAAGAAAGGCTAGCTTTGGAGCCTGAAGTGCAGATGTAATTTGTGTGCCCAGGAGGAACCTTCACTGAGGCCTCAGAGTGCTGAAGCCTCTGAGGCAGATGTCACCAGTGATCTCTGGCACCTCTGAGAGCCAGTTTCCCAGAGAACTGTGCCTGCTTTGCAGGTGGCATGTTGACCTGTCCTTGGTTGTATGTTTCCAGCCCAGACAGAAATGAGGCAATGTTTCTAGGTAAGGTCCCTGTGAGTTTAACTTGCAGCCTCTTCCAAATCAGGTCCACTTAAAGAAACAGATTGGAACTTAGAGTTGACAATTCAATAGTTCCTCCTTCACCAACTGAATCCAGTTTGGATGAGGCACATTCAAGACGCCTCAGAGAAAGTTGAGAAAAATCTCAACAGGGCTGCAGGGCAACGCACAGTGAGGAAAACAGCCATACCTGTTCAAACACAGAGCTCTCAGGACAGTGCCACCCAACAGAAATATCACACAAGCCACATTCAGAATTTAAATATTTTAGTGGCCACGTTTTAGAGAGTGGAAAGAAAGAGATGAAATGAATTTTAGTGGTATAATTTCTTTAACCCAATACAACCAAAATATTTCCATTTTGACCAATAATCAATATCTTAAAAATTGTTAATGAGATATTTCACATTCTGTGGTTCCAGACTAAGTTCCTGAAATCTGGTGTGTATTTTACACTCACAGCACATCTCAAGTAGGTCTAGTCAGTTTCAAGTGCCCCAAAGCCACCTGTGACTAGCGGCTGCCAGCGCAGCCCCAGACTCTTATTAAAGGTGAAGAGCGAAGGGAAGGAAGGGGCAAGCGGAGGGACGAGGGGGTGCAAAACCACAGCGGGGTGATCCCTTGGGTGGCCCCGGGGCGGTACCCACCTTCTTCTGGAAGAAGCCCTGGGAGCCGCCGCGGATGGCCAGCAGCGCCGTGTAGCACAGCGTCTCGCGGACCGTGAGGCTGCTCAGCAGAGTGTCGCTCTGCAGGACAGGGATGTGTCAGCAGCAGCCCCCCACCCGCCGCTGGCTGCGGGGCCAGCAGGCAGCCGGGCAGGGGCTGGGGACGCACGCACCTGCAGGACGTAGGAGAAGCAGTCCTGGAACTGCTCCCTGCGCAGCGCCCGGCCGTTCACGAACACGTCCCCGAGCAGGGTCCCCGTGCGCCGCAGCCTCCCGGACATGGCGTCCAGCAGGGTGGTTTTCCCCGAGCCTGGGAGGTGACAAGAGAAGGTCCTGGAGGAGGCCCTGCACGAGGCCTCGCGGGAACTTCCCGAGACCCTCGGTGAACCCACGGTCCAGCCCTGACTTGTTCTCTCTTTGGCCTCATGGGACAAGCTCATGGCTGGAATGAGTCCTTCCAGCTTGTCTCCTCAATGAGAGGGGGACAAGCTGTTTCTCTCCTCCACGTCAGGACTGGAGGAGCTTTGTCCACCTGTTTGTTTGTTTCTAAAGCTGCTTGAGGCTGAAAAAGAAAATACAGGATCAGAATAAAAGGAAAACCAGGGTTCTTGAAAACGTTTGGATCCTAGGACATCTGAATTTGTTTCTGTGACCCCCTGGGATCCTCTGGTGGTTACTGAATGTAGGTGACACTGCCCAGAGCCTCGCTGATTTAATCAAGTGTGGTCTGAGGACGAGCAGCATCAGCACCACCTGAGAGCTTTGGTTAGAAATGCAGAATCTCAGGCCCCAACTCCTAACTCGGATTCTGCTTTTTACAAGATCCCTGGGTAGTTCTCATGCATATTAGAGTTTGAGAAGCACTAGCTTAGTGAGTCCTTTGGTTAAAACCAAGTTGGCCTCAGCCTACACTGAGAGCCTTGGGCATAACCCAGCTGGTTGTTGCTAAGAACCTGCCCACAGAGGAGACGGGATGAACTAACTGCCCTGTGCTGACGTGACTGGAGGGTGAGGTTTCTCCTGGTTTGCTTTTTCTAGGGTTAGAGTGACCCTTTAGGGTAGGACACCAGCTGGCCCTTCCCATACACAAGCTTACATGGGCCCAGAGAGTTAATGGAGACAGGAACAGGAGTCACCAGGCCTTTCCTGACCAAGGCTTTTAAGCAGTTAGAATGAATAACAGAGGAAATAGGCAGGAGGTTCTGGGCTGTCTGAGAAGATGGCAATAGAATTCTCCTGAGGATGTGATGACTTGTGCAAAACCAAAGAAAAGATCTTTTGTTCAAATATTTTAAAGAAACTGCTGGTGGGGCTTCCCTGGTGGCGCGGTGGTTGAGAGTCCGCCTGCCGATGCAGGGGACGTGGGTTCGTTCCCCAGTCTGGGAGGATCCCACATGCTGGCTAGGCCCGTGAGCCATGGCTGCTGAGCCTGCGCGTCTGGAGCCTGTGCTCCACGACGGGAGAGGCCACAACAGTGAGAGGCCCGCGTACCCCCCCAAAAAAAAAAAAAGAAACTGCTGGTTG
Source organism: Mesoplodon mirus (assembly GCF_964341445.2). Classification (NCBI taxonomy): domain Eukaryota; kingdom Metazoa; phylum Chordata; class Mammalia; order Artiodactyla; family Ziphiidae; genus Mesoplodon; species Mesoplodon mirus. Next base: position 60,261,619 of record NC_138990.1, read on the forward strand.
CTCTGAGGGGTGCAAAGATGCATAAGCCAAGCTCCTGGAGCAGTGGTTTTCTTATCTAACCCATGACTGACAAAGCTCAGAATCAGCCCCACCATGTCCAGGTAGAGGTCAGCGTGGGGACGGGAGCAGAGTCTTTGTAAAGAAACAAACTGGGACGTCACTGGGGTTGTCTTTCAAAATGTGCTCTGAAGTGTCTCAGTCACGATATTAAGCCTTGTCTGTGGTTCTTTTAACTAGTAGCCTCCCTAGCCTTACATTTCTGGGATTCAATCTCAACTCTGACAGACCTTCCAAAGAGCCTGTAACCTGGATTCCAGTTCCACCACCATCTCAAAACTAGCCTCCTTCTTTGTTGCCAAATCCAGTAGGTGCTCCTCTGCATGTTGTCTGACTTCTCAGCAGCATTGGACACTGTTGCTTGCCCTTCTCTGTAAATCTCTCTCCCTTGGCCTTGATGCCACCTCATCCTCTTGGTTTAGTCCTGCTGGTCTGGCTGCTCCTTCTCAGCCTCTTGTGGGTGACCCTCGGGGCTCCTCTCATGTCACACATCCTCACTGAGCAACAGTGAGCACCAACTTGCTAGACAGCATGTGAGGGAGCCACTTTGGAAGTAGCTTCTCCAGCCCCATTCAAGCCTTCAGATGACATCTGACAACCACCTCACGAGGGACCCCAGGCAGAAGCATCCAACCAAGGCACTTCCAAATTTCTGACTTGTAGAAACACTGAGAGATAATTAATGATTTTTATTAAGTCACTTACTTTGGGGATCCTTTTTTAAACATAGAAAAAGGTAACTAATATTATCCTTTTTTGAACATGTGTCAAATACCTATTAACTCATTAATGAGGGTACCAGTAGGATGACAAAAAAGGATTCATATCCTCATTCAAAAAAGGATATAAGGGACTTCTCTAGTGGCGCAGTGGTTAAGAATCCACCTGCCAATGCAGGGGACATGGGTTCAACCCCTGATCCGGGAAGATGCCACATGCCACGGAGCAACTAAGCCCATGTGCCACAACTACTGAACCCACACACTGCAACTACTGAAGCCCGTGCGCTCTAGGGCCCTCATACCGCAACTACTGAGCCTGCATGCCTAGAGCCTGTGCTCCACAACAAGAGAAGCCACTGCAATGAGTAGCCCACTCACCGCAGCAAAGAGTAGCCCCCGCTTGCCGCAAGTAGAGAAAGCCCATGTGCAGCAACGAAGACCCAATGCAGCCAGAAAAAATATATAATAATAAGGATATAAGAAACTAGCATGTACACGCAGTGGGAAAAAGAAGATTGGAATAAATGGCAAAGTTAGATGCAAAAATGGTTAATGCCCTAGGATGTGACACCAAAGGGACGGGTAACAAAAGAAAAAGTAGAGAAACGGGACTTCATGAAAATTTTAAACTTATGTTTTTCAACCAAAGACACTATCCACAGTGCAAAAAGGCAGCCCACAGAATGAGAGGAAAATATTTGCAAACCTTATATCTGATAAAGGATTAATATCCAGAATATATAGAGAGAACTTCTAAAACTCAACAACAACAACAACAGAAAACCAACCCAGTTCAAGATTGGGTAAAGGACTTGAATAGACATTTCTCCAAAGAAGATACACAGATGGCCAGTGAGCACATGAAAAAACGTTCAACAGGGCTTCCCTGGTGGCGCAGTGGTTGAGAGTCCGCCTGCCGATGCAGGGGACACGGGTTCGTGCCCCGGTCCGGGAAGATCCCACATGCCGCAGAGCGGCTGGGCCCGTGAGCCATGGCTGCTGAGCCTGTGCGTCTGGAGCCTGTGCTCCGCAGCGGGAGAGGCCACAACAGTAAGAGGCCCGCGTACCGGAAAAAAAAAGAAAAAAAGTTCAACATTACTAATCATTAGGGAAATATAAATGAAAACTATAATGAGATACTACCTCATACCCAACAGCTACAATAAAAAAAATAGAAAATAACAAGTGTTGGTTAGGATGTGGAAAAACTGGAACCTTTGTGCACTATTGCTGGGAATATAAAATAGTATAGCCATTGTGGAAAAGAGTATAGAGGTTCTAAAAAAATTAAAAATAGAATTACCATATGATCCATCAATTCCACTTCTGGATATATACTCCAAAGAACTGAAAACAAGGTCTTGAAAATATTTGTACACCCTTGTTCATAGCAGCATTATTCACAATAACTAAAATGTGGAAGCAATCAAAGTGTCCATGAATGGATAAGCAAACTATGTCTCTACATACAATGGAATATTACTCAGCCTTAAAAATGAAGGAAATTTTGCAATATGCTGCAACATGGGTGAACAATGAAGACAATATAAGTGAAATAAGCCAGTTAAAAAAGATAAATACTGTATGATTCCATGTATATGAGGTACTTTGAGTAGTCAAAATCATAAAAGCACAAAGTGTAATGGTGGTTGCCAGGGGCTGAGAAAATGATAGAAGGGAAGTTATTATTTAATAAGAATAGTTTCGGGACTTCCCTGGTGGTGCAGTGGTTAAGAATCTGCCTACCAGTGCAGGGGACACAGGTTGGATCCCTGGCCCGGGAAGATCCCACATGCCACAGAGCAACTAAGCCCATGCGCCACAACTACTGAGCCTGAGCTCTAGAGCCCGTAAGCCACAACTACTGAGCCCATACACCACAACTACTGAAGCCCCTGCAGTCTAGGGCCCATATGCTGCAACTACTGAAGCCCACGTGCCTAGAGCCCGTGCTCCACAACAAGCGAAGCCACTGCAATGAGAAGCCCGCGTGACACAACAAAGAGTAGCCCCCACTCTCCACAACTAGAGAAAGCCCACGCGCAGCAACAAAGATCCAATGCAGCCAAAAAAAAAGAATACTTTTAGTTTTACAAGATGAAAGGTTGTGGGGATGGATGGTGGTGATGGTTGCACAACTGTGTGAATGTATTTAATACCACTGAACTGTACACTTTAAAATGGTTAAGAAGGTACACAAAAATATACTAAAAATGGCTTAAAGCCTTAAATACAAGACACCATAAAACTCCTAAAAGAGAACACAGGTGAAACGTTCTCTGACATAAATCGCAGCAATGTTTTCTTAGGTCAGTCTCCCAAGGCAAAAGAAGTAAAAGCAAAAGTAAACAAATGGAACCTAATCAAACTTATAAGCTTTTGCACAGCAAAGGAAACCATCAACAAAACAAAAAGACAACCTACAGACTGGGAGAGAATATTTGCAAACGATGCAACCAACAAGGGCTTAATTTCCAATATATACAAACAGTCATACAGCTCAATATCAAAAAAACAAACAACAATCAAAAAATGGGCAGAAGACCTAAACAGACATTTCTCCAAAGAAGACATACAGATGGCCAACAGGCACATGAAAAGATGCTCAACACGGCTAATTTTTAGAGAAATGCAAATCAGAACTACAATGAGGTATTGCGTCACGCCAGTCAGAATGGCCATCATTAAAAAGCCTACAAATAACAAATACTGCAGAGGGTGTGGAGAAAGGAAACCCTCCGACACTGTTGGTGGGAATGTAAATTGGTGCAACCACTATGGAAAACAGTATGGAGCTTCCTTAAAAAACTAAAAATAGACAACCTAAGTGTCCATCAACAGATGAATGGATAAAGATGTGAGATATATATATATATATAATATAAATATAAACACACACACACACACACACGACATAATGGAATATTACTCAGCCATAAAAAGAGTGAAATAATGCCATTTGCAGCAACATGGACAGACCTAGAGATTATCATACTAAGTGAAGTAGGACAGAGAAAGACAAAAATCATATGATATCACATATGTGGAATCTAAAAGATGACAAAAATGAACTTATTTACAAAACAGAAACAGACTCACAGACATAGAAACAAACTTATGGTTACCAAAGGGGAAAGGGGGCAGGCGGAGGGATAAATTAGGAGCTTGGGATTAACAGATACACACCACTGTATATAAAATAAACAACAAGGGGACTTCCCTGGTGGTCCAGTGGTTAAGACTCCACACTTCCACTGCAGGGGGCACAGGGTCGAACCCTGATCGGCTAACTAAGACCCCGCGTGCCTCATGGCGTGGCCAAAAAAAATAATAAAGTAGATAAAATAAACAACAAGGACCTACTGTATAGCACATGGAAGTATATTCAATATCTTATAATAACCTATAATGAAAAAGAATCTGAAAAAGAACATATACATAACTGAATCACTTTGCTGTATACTTGAAACTAACACGTTATAAATAAACTATACTTCAATAAAAAATAAAAATAAAAATAAATTAAATGGTTAAGATGGCAAATTTTACATTATGTATATTTTACCACAATAAAAAAAAAAGAAAAAAAGGGTTAATGCCCTACAGGGCCATAAAACTGTGACCTTTGGGTTTATCCTCTCTAAAAGGACAGAAATCACCTGTAACTAAATAGTCTTCTGCAATGGAGCATGCAGCCTAGAGTCTATAGGTCCTAAATGATCAAAAATAATGAGTCAAATAAAATTACCTTCCCCTGGAGTGTTGGTTGACTGTAGGCAGGCTTGCATTATGCAGACCATTCTCTAGTGAGACTTTGAACACCTAAGTCATCTTTTGCCTCACTAGTAAAGACTTGATAAACAATACTGCTTTAGATGAGACACCAATGAAATCATGTTATTTTCTGAAAAACTAAGAGTAATTCATAGAATTAATTCATTTGCTTAATCATTTATTCAGCAAATACTTATTAAGCACCAATGATGTGGCCAGCCCTCTCCTAACTGTTGAGGATACAGCAGGAAAAAAAAAAAAGACCAAGCTCCCACCCTCAGGGAACTTGCAGTCTACCTTGAATTCATGTTCAGTATAAAAGGATGGACAGTCATAAAGCCATGATAAGGTATCATCAGACACCAGCCTATGAGCCCCTAGAACAGGGGGCTCCACCCACTGTTCTGCTGAGATGTGCATGAAAATGTACATTGGCCTGTGGGACACACTTCCGAGAAGTGGGTTCAATTCCTTGTGCTGCATGCCACCCTTTTTTATCCTACACAAGGAAGGAAACAAGTGACACACCATTATAAGAATAACTCAGCTTTTCTTTTTTAAGAAGTATAATTATCAAAAGGAAAATTGGGATGGCCCTGGATGTTATGGTACATGCATACAATTAGAAATGGTTAAAAATTGTAAAAAGAAAATAAAAGGAGGGACTTCCCTGGTGGTCCAGTGGTTAGGACTGCAAAGGGCCCAGGTTCAATCCCTGGTCAGGGACCTAAGATCCCTCAAGCCACGTGGCATAGCCAAAATAGGAAAAAAAAAAAAAAAAGGAAATCTCAGGGAAGTTAACCATTCTCGCCAGTGAATTCCTTTTCATTTCATCTTAACAACACTACTGTTACCATCCAGCTGTCCCCCCACTGCAGCAGGGGAGTGGCGGTGGATTTAACTCCCCAGGTCGAAAGAGGCTAACCACGCTTAACTTTTATCACAGACTTATATTGCTCACCTCTATTAAAGAGAGCAATGCAAGTGAAGACTGGCAGGAAGTGTCAACAATTTGCAAGCAAGAACTCCATCAAGACGCTCCTGGGAAGCCAATTTGTCCGAATCTTTCAACCTTACAATGTGCAGGATAACCTAGTGTAGTGGACCCTGTGATGTGCCACACAGATGCCCTCTTCAGGGCCAACGCACCCATCCCCCCATAGCTGTGCATCCTCAGCTGTGACCTTCACAGGGCATTGCCCCAGCCTCAAGGGGCTGCCTCCCCGGAGCCTCCACCCTCCCCAGCAATGACTTGCTGACACAGGGAAACAGGAGGGGAATGAGGTGGGGAACGGGCACAGAGATAGCCTCCGTGGAATCTGTGATATTTAACTCCTTTAAAAAAACAAAAAAGGATCTGAAGTAAATACGGTATAATGTTAAGATTTGATAAAGCAGAGGTTAAGACACGAACATTCTTTATTTACTCTTGCCTGTGTGTTTGAAACACATCATAATTTTTAAAAGACCAATGAATATGGGGGATAAATGGGCATCTTTGTCCTTATTTAATTCCTTTTCCCATCTCCAGGCAGGAAACTTGTGTTTACTGAGCACCCCTATATGCCAGGCACTGTGCTAGGTGCTTTCCAAACTGAAATATGAACTAATTTACATGTTCGGCAGGACTTTGTTTTTTTTCAAGGATCTTCCTAAAGATTACACATTAGCACCAGGTTCTATTCACAGTCACACAGGTCATCAGATTTCATTCTACTATCAGACCTGTGGCCTCCTTCGTACAACGTAAACCTGTTTCCTCAATGCGGTGTTCAAATCAAGCCACAGACTCTTTCGAGTCCTCGTGGAGGATTTAGGGGACCCCGCCCAGCTCACCTGAGCTCCCCAAGATGCACATGATCTGCCCACTCTCGACGTACAAGGAGACATCTTTGAGGATCTGCCTGGTCCACTTCTGTCGGCGAGATGCGATGTCCCACCAGGGCCCCACGCAGTGGCTTTAAAGGAAACCCAGAGAGGGAAAGGCAGCATGGGGCTCTGCAAGGGTCCAGCCCCTTGTCCCCCAGCACCGATCCCAGCTCTGCCCAGCCTGAGTTGTCTCTGGACAGGTTCCTATGTGTGTTTTAGCCTCAGTGTCCTCCTCTGTAGACCCTGGCAGGTAGTGACAGAAGATCATCTCTATAAAGCACCTGTCCAGCAGCTGCTCTGAATACCGGCTCTCTCTGGCTGGCTGGCAGATGGCAAACAGGACACTGTTTATTCCTTCGGTTGACCCTGCGTTCCTTCACCCGGTTTCGTTACACCTCATGCTCCCAGCACCCCCATTCCCCAAGTGCTCGCCATCCAAATAGGGAAGGCCATCGACACGGGAGACACGGGGAGAAGGGGCATAAAGCAGGGGAAGGGAACAGAGCGCAGCTGCTGCATCTGTCGTTTGTCATAGCTTCCAGTCCTGCTGCGGACAGAGGGGCCGTTCACCATGGCCCCTCACTTCCCTCTGGCAGCCCTTCCCCTCTCCTCTCTCCACCTCCACCCACTAGAGAAGGAGCCCAAGCCTCCAGGCATGCCCCCCCTTAGTGAGGAAAGCCAGCAGAGGGCAGGGAGGCCCACTCACCTCAGGCCATGCCTGTCCCTGACCACAGCTCAAAGCTCCCAGCAGATGAAAGAGGCACTGGCCTTACCTGACACTGTAGGAAGCATGGAGAATGCCCAGGCTGTGTCGAGGCTTAGAAGCAGCTGCAGGAACCTCCTCTAGGGAGCACTGCGAGCTTCTGTTTACCTGGACTTCCGAGGACCCCACAGGGGTCAAAAAGTGGAGTTCACTCATGGCCAAAGGGCCACAGAGACAGGGGAGTTTTCTCGCCTGACCTTCCCTGGGGCGGCCTCAGACGAGGAGCCAGAGGCAGACAGTCCCGCCTGCCCCTCACCTGGCCCTGGAGCCCCTCCTCAGGCCTTCCCAGTGACGGGCCTGGGGTTTGGCCGTGGATGCCATTATCTGATGTACCTTTAGCCAGAGTGTGTCTGCGTGTTATCTCGGCAGCGGGCAGAGCACACAGCCCATGTTTGTAGGAGGGCTTGCCAGAGAGGAATGCTGGGAGCCAGACCAGAGGTTGCCTAGCTCTGGGAGACAGAGAACGTTGGCCCTGGCCGGCAGTGGTTAAGTCCAAAGGAAGCTGCGGAGACGGGCGCAGACGCCACTAGGCCCCATGGCTGAGGAGGCCCCACAGGAGACAGGGCTGGGGGACAGGGCTGCTCCCCAGGATGACTCGGTGAGTGATGGGGAGTCACCACAGTCCTGGTGGGAGGGGGCGCACTGGACCTTTCTCTCCCTCAGGAACTTTCAGTCCTAACTCACCAGCTCCGGACCACAGCAGAGTGAGACGTGACAGCGGGACTCCACTTCCTGGGCATCAGAGGGCTGAGGGGAGCGGGCTCAGGGGCCAGGGGTTGGTGGGGGGCCTCTGAGGTCACCTCCCGTCCTAAGACGTGCTCCTACAGGGAAATGATGTTCTTGTTTGCGACTTGAGCTGATCTGGCTTCTTTCCAAATGAGGCTCCATCACGGAAATGCGCTCACACCTCCCAGGGATATTGCAGTGTCTCCTCTGTCCGTGTGGCTGTCAAGCTCAGAGCCTCAGTGGCAGCAAACTGATGAGACAGGATGGCAGAGGACTTCGTGGGAACATCAGAATTTATGCTCCAAATACAGCAGGCGATCGTAAGATCCCGGAGAGACCTGGAAGGAATACACGACACGAGGGGGCCAAGAGGTACAGGGTCCCTGCCCTCATTTTACATGAGAAATGTTTGCCTGAAAAATGGCCTTTGACTGAAATCAGGATGTGGGTGGGGTTTGAAGCAAGAAGTGAAATCAGAAGACAGAAAGGAAGCAGATGCCCACCCTCCACACCCGCCTCATGCCACTGTCCCATCTGTCTTCTCTGGCTGTGAGTGGGCTGAGGGGTGGGGACAGAAACACATGAAGGGCTGAGGGCTCCACACCACAGGAAGGGCCACAGGCCACCTGGACTGGCCTTGAGTGGCTAGGACCTGACTTCAGCCAGGGCCCAGGAACCCAGCACTCCCAGTCAGCTCTGCAGCCACAGCAGGTGACCAGCTGTGCTCTGGGAATACCCCACGGGGCCGACCCCTGCCGGGAAAGGATTCCTAGGAGCCGTGACTGCAGTGCTTGCTCACAGCCTGAACAGGAGAAAAAGTCCCCCGTGGCTTTGGGGACACCTTCTAGAAGGTCTGACAATTCAGCCACCACCGCTTGGGATGCAAAGAACTGCCCGAATCTGGCATCCAGGAATGTGTACAGGCCCTGCCCTTTCCAATTGCCTTTTCTCCACTCCCGTTATTCAAGGTGCCAAGCGACAGTTTGCCCCGAACATTTACGGAGCCTGGAACAAGAGGCTGAGGGCTATGTACCCTATGTCTAGATACTTAAAAGTTATCAGTCAAGTTAAAAGCTATTAAATAAAATAGTTTTTATCCCCTTAGCTTGACATACCTTCTTCACAATGTGGAAGGCCAGGTGTAAACTGAAAAATTCTAGGATTTGTGGCTTCCAGCCCAAGCCACAGCCTGTCTCCCTTATCTGCCCACACCCAACGCCACACATGACCACACACACCCCTACGTGGTCGCCCCATCCTGCCCACCCACATTCCATCCATACCCTCCACAAAACAAATGCCCCTCTGGCCTGGGGTGCCCAGGAGGATAGACCTGGGACGAAGTTCATGCAGCCCTGAGAGTGGGCTTGTGGCCACCTGCACAGGGAATTCTGGGGTTGTGAGTATGCAGAGTGGCAGGTGCCCTCGGCCCACAGGCTCCTCAGTCTGTGGGCAAAAGCCTGGCCAGAGGAGGACAAGAGGGACCCAGGCCTCAGTGTGGAGTCCTCAGCATGACACGACTTTTCCAGGGCACGGGCTCCTCATCTTAGAGCAGGGAACTTGGGTTCTGCGCTCCCTGAGTTTCCTTCTCCTCTATGCTTCTGACTCAGGAATTTGATCAGAAGTTAATACAAGGAGAAATTACAATGTAGCCCAGCAGCAGCCGAGCTGGTTACCTACAAATAAACCTGCTTTTGCTTTTTTGGGTGTCACCTGTCAGAAATTCAAGTGATGTTCTGACAGTCATACTGATTAAGATGTCAGCCGAATAGATATTTAAGCATTTGAAAAATACAGAGAGTTTGTCAAAACCTCAGGAAAGCTCTAACAAATCCTTCCTGGGAGCCAAGGAAAATATTTCAAAATGGAACAGAGGTGGTCCCCAGCCTAGCCACGAATTCTCTTCTTCTGAAAGTTGAGCGGTCTACGCAGCTCTGGATGGCACAAGCCCTTGATGGTGGCTGGGGCCCCTGGCTGGCCTGTGCCTGTGCCTGCCGACTTAGCCCAGGAGCAGGGAGCATGCACCTCTCTCCTTCCTTTCATCTGTCTTCCCATCTGACACCTCTTTCCCCAGGGCCCCAGCACCCTCCACCTTCTCCAAGCTCCCACCTGGAGAGTGGAAGCCTCTAGGCTTAAGGTCACCGCCACATACTGCTCCAGACTCCAAAGTGTCCAGCCCTCCTTTCTCAGCAGCACCTCCACCTCCAAATCTAACCTGGGGAGATTCTGGCCCAGCTGTTTGTTGCAGAAGCAAATTCTGAGCTACCTCATACCTTCTACAATTGACTAATGCTCCTCCTGCAGATATTTACCTTTTAAGAACAAACGAGCAGGATGCATGTTAGCTCAAATGAGTCTCTCAGCAATGGACAGACTTTCTGATGGTTTAACCAAATACAATAGGAAAACTAGACAGTGGGAATGCCGGTTGTGCAGGTGGTGACTGAGGGGCAGGGCTGCAGGGCTGACCCGCCGGAATCCAGAGCTGCCCATGACCTCCCCACCAGCTTCATTCTCCATCTCTGAGGGCGTGACCCTCTCGCCTCCTGCAGCTGGGGGTCGAGGTGAGAGCGGAACTCTGGGCTTCTGCTCACAGACACCCTCTCTCAACTTGAAAACATATTTTGAAATACTTCAGACAAAGCAGTTTAAAGGATGGTGAACTCCCATACCCATCACAAAATACCAATAGCTTTGAAGCCCATCCACTCCCCCTACCCACCATGGACCCTTCCCTCCTGTAACCCTTCCTATACCCCAAAGACAGTCCTTCTGCTGACTTAGCTGTTGATCTTTCCTATGTTTTTCTATATAATATAGGATCTTTACTGTACTAGTTTAGACATTAAACAAGGTGAGTAGCTATGGTCTGCTGCTTCTACACTCTCCCAGAACTCTGGGGGCTACTCACAGTGAGCCTGCAGCAGACTGTCCCCCGTATTTACTTCCCTCCACTTCCATTGGTCTCAATGTCCTTTTTTTTTTTTTGCGGTATGTGGGCCTCTCACTGTTGTGGCCTCTCCCGTTGTGGAGCACAGGCTCCGGACGCACAGGCTTAGCGGCCATGGCTCACGGGCCCAGCCGCTCCGCGGCATGTGGGATCTTCCCGGACAGGGGCACGAACCCGTGTCCCCTGCATCGGCAGGTGGACTCTCAACCACTGCGCCACCAGGGAAGCCCTCAATGTCCTTTTTAAGGACCTTTTACCTCCAACATTGCAGGGATGCTTTGACAAAGACTGCTGGATGTTATTTTCACAGAAGTCGCAAGCCATGTTGTTTCCACATAAAGCACACACGGACGCTGTGGAGACAGTGGAAGTATAGCCTGATCGGGTGCTCAAGGTCAGCCTGCCTCTACGTCTGGCCTGTCTTGCTCCATCCTCATCACCAGCCTCATCCACTGAAATCTAAGCTTCTCAAAGACTGTCCTTTTCATAGTCACACCCCAAACTCCAAGACTAAAGCATGATGTGGGCCCCCATAAGTATTTGTTGGATGCTTGATTGATTGAATGAAGGAACACATCAGCGGGGGAATGGCAGCGCGGAGGGAAGATCGGAATCAACAGGAACTTGTTATCAACAGGAACTTATTAATGAAGGCGTACTCTCCCCTGCACTACTGCAATGAAAGAAAAATGGAATATGTTAAAAAAAAAAACCAGAAATCTTATGAGGCAGGTTCTTCCTTGCTTGGGCCTCAGTCATTTAAATGATTGAATTGATAAAACGGAAGGAATTCAGATCTGCAGATGGTTAATATCATTCGAAGTTATCAGCTGATACCATGAAACACTGACTTGTTTGATGTACATTCAAATGAAGCAGCACTCCAAAAACAGCAACAAGGTGCTGATGAGGATGATGATGACAACGATGGTGATGATAGGGACTTCCTCTAAAATCTCCCAACAGCATTTTGAAGAGCTTTGTTGTGAAAAATCCTTACCAAGATAAGATGCCACTCTTCTAATGGTAGTGTCTTCACAAGTACTGAGCACTAGCTTGTTGACAGCTGTCTTCCCTCTCACATGCTGGGTATGGAAAGTCTGTTTGGCATCAGGAGATACTAAGCCAGATGCAGGGAAGAGAAAGTTAAAGGCCAGCCCCCAGCTCAGGTCTTCTCTGAGCGCAGAGGCTCACAAAGCTCTCTCCAGTCCAGGGTCTGGGTCTCTTCCAAGAGAGATCTGCGTTCAGGTTCCAGCAGCCTGTGGATGAGCTTCTCTGGGGCCAGAGGCTGTGCTGGAGGGAAGCCCCAAAGCTCTCAAACCCAAGGGAAGCCCTTGGGTTCCTCCTGCAAATCCATCTCTTGTTCACTCGGGATCTCACCCACGCTAGCTCCTGCTCTCACCTCTCTGGGTCTCCTCTCTCTGTTTTCTCCTATGTCCTCCTCCTTCTGAAGGAGCCCCTCACCTGTCATGTCTCCCGGCAGGGCCTCCAGGACAGCGTGTTCTCCTCTGAAAGTGACAACAGCCTGTACTTCACCTACAGTGGCCAGTCCAATACCTTGGAGGTCCGAGATCTCAGCTACCAGGTAGAGGCACACCTGAGTGCAGGTGGGAGGAGCAGGCAGGGAGGGCCAAACAATTCCCCAAGTGGAAGGGAAGGGTGAACCCAGCTGGGGGCCCTCTGCCCTAAGGACGGAGTCCAGGCCACAGTGATACGTCACGTTTTGGGTGCAAGCACCACGGAGACGTCCCTCAACTACACATATTGGAGCTGGAAGTTGACAGGCATGAAAAAGAGAACGAGACCTTTGTTAAAACATAAAGCCAAACCATGTGAACCCATGGGGAAAAAAATCTCTAAAACTCATTTTTAACTTTATATTTTGAAATAATTTTAGACTTTTGAAAAGTTGCAAAAATAGTGCAGAGTTCCCATATACACTTCGCCCACCCTCCCCTAACTTTAACATCTTGCTTACCCATAGCACAGTGATCAAAACTAAGAAATTAACCATGATATAATACTATTAACCAAACTACAGACTTTATTCAGATCTCATCAGTTTTATATACATATATATACACGTGTGTGTGTGTATACATATATTTTTTTTTCTTTCTTTTTGTAAAATGTACTTCCCTGGAGCTAATAAAATATCAGAGTGCAAGGACTGCTGCCCTTTCAGAGGCTCTCAGGAATCTCCTGGTCAGATTCAAAGACCCCTATTTCCCATGCCTCCCCAGGGCCAGATACCAGGTGGTCCAGGCAGAACATGCTGAGACCTGGGATGGTAAACCTCAGAGGCCCAAGTCTGGCTTCCTGGGGAAGTGAGTTAGAACAAGCTGACGAGCCACACCATAACCTTTCCCCCGCTCTGCCACTCACTAGCTGTGTGAACTTGAGCTACTTCACTGCTCTGAGCCTCATCTGTAAACAGGGATTATAACAGTACATATGCTATAGTAGGTTTGCAAGGAGGACTGAATGATAATGGATATAATAAGCAGATGAATACAATGCCTTGCACACAGTAAATGCTCGGTAAGTTCTTAGTAAATTACTATTAAATAACAACATTGTTTTGCTCCACGTTGTGTTTTTTTAAATTTTTTTATGTTGTGTATTTTTTTTTTTTTTTTTTAGGCTGCATTGGGTCTTTGTTGCTGCATGTGGGTTTTCTCTAGTTGCGGCGAGCAGGGGCTAATCTTTGTTGTGGTGCGCGGGCTTCTCACTGCAGTGGCTTTTCTTGTTGCAGCGCATGGGCTCTAGGTGTGCGGGCTTCAGTAGTTGTGGCTTGCGGGCTCTAGAGCGCAGGCTCAGTAGTTGTGGCTCACGGGCTTTGCTGCTCCGCGGCATGTGGGATCTTCCCAGACCAGGGATCAAACCCGTGTCCCCTGCATCAGCAGGCGGATTCTTAACCACTGGGCCACCAAGGAAGTCCCTCCATGTTGTGTATTTATTTCTGTTCTGCTATTACACATGCTTCCCAAGTCTTCTCTTCAGACCTGGAAATGGCAGCTTCAGGTTCTCAGCATGGTGGGGTCCACCTCCACGTTTGACAGAACCTGAGTGGGGGACCCCTCAGGCCTGTTGTGTATCAGCAGGAGGATGTCTCCTGGAGGGAGCTGAACAGAAGCGAAGCTCTCTGAGGAACCTTTTCATGTCTCCCCACAGGTGGACATAGCCTCCCAGGTGCCTTGGTTTAAGCAGCTGTCTCACTTCAGGATGCCCTGGACATCTCACAAGGACTCTTGTGAGCTGGGCATTCAGAATCTGAGCTTCAAAGTGAGGAGTGGACAGATGCTGGCCGTCATAGGGAGCTCAGGTACCAATAAGGGCAAATAGCGGGGCAATGGGTTCTCTCTCTCCTGGGATGCAGAGTGGTCCCTCAAACAAACAGATGCTCTTTACAGAACGCTTTGCTGACCAGTAGAATAATATAGCAGAGTGATAAGAGCACAAGTTCTGGGTCTGACAGCTGGGTTCAAATCTCAGCTCCTCCATTTACTAGCTCTCAGGCAGTCACTGCCCTTATGAATCATGCATGGGCCTCTTACAGCTACAGCCAGAGTTTTGGTCCTTCATTAATATCAAGGTAAGGCCTTTCCAAGAGCATCACGCAGCTTTGGAACTGAATGTTCTTTCCAGGGGACTCCTCCACCACAGGAGGCACTCATTTATTCCTCCCCCTGAATCAGATTCCTGTTTTGGTCAAACAATGGGTAGGCACAGCCCCTGCCGCAATTCATTTCTCAGATATCCCAAGTCTTAGCTCAACCTTCAACCATCTGCAAAGATCCGGATTTTTGGAGTGCTTCAGAAAGTCACTTCTGGACTTCCCTGGTGGCGCAGTGGTTGAGAGTCCGCCTGCTGATGCAGGGGACACGGGTTCGTGCCCCGGTGTGGGAAGATCCCACATGCCGCGGAGCGGCTGGGCCCGTGAGCCATGGCCGCTGAGCCTGCGCGTCCGGAGCCTGTGCTCCGCAACGGGAGAGGCCACAACAGTGAGAGGCCCGCGTACCGCAAAAAAAAAAAAAAAAAAAGTCACTTCTGCAGGCCAAACTGAAAAGTGTAGAATGCCAGAGCTGGAAGGGGGCTTGGAGAACAGAGTTCATTCCCTTCCACTGTATTCTACCTTTCTTTCTCCTGACCAGCCTGGAAGCATCTTTAGAGGAGGGTTTTCAAATTACCTAGTTCTCAATATTGCTAGAGTATCTTCCTGCCCCATACCACTCCCCCTTCACCTGACAGATGAGAAGACCAAAGTTTAGAAAAGAGGAATGATGTCTAAGGACATACATTTGATGCAGAGCAAGAACTAGAACTCTGGCCTCCTGGTTCTCAGATGATGAAACAAATTCAACTGATTAAATTTTAAAGATCTTACTGACTTTATTCAATGAGTCATGAATTGGGTAGCAACCCATCTGGCAGACAGAAAGTAGCACTGGAGAGCTGTACAAAATGAAAGACTTTTATAGGCAGAAGGAGGTAGCACAAGGAAGTTATTCTAGCAAAGGGCTGATTGTTTTAGGCAAGGTCACCTTCCTTTGGGGGACAGTTGGGGTCTATCAGTGCTTACCAGGTAATGTCAGATGAGCTGGTTTAAGATTCCACTCCCGGGAGAGATTGAAACTGTAATTAAGTTAGGTATTAAGTCTCAGTCTGGTGGTGTAGGGCTTAGGACAAGTGACTCCATTTGGGGTTTGCTGTTTCTTTCTTTCTTTCTTTCTTTCTTTTTAAACACAGATCAAGGCATTGCTCCCTTACACAGTGTTAGAGGGAGCACTTTATACCTTTCAATTAATCATTTCCAGAAGTAGAGATTACTCAACTTTTTGAACATTTTAGTCTTTAGTCTTCTGATGGGGAAGTTCTGTTTACTGTCTAACCGAAGATCAAATGCGATGATGTGTGCAAATGCACTTTGTAACTGAAACAGCTCCCACAAATCAAGTCCCGGCAACTTCTGGTCCTGCCCCTGCAATTCAGATCTAAACAAGAAAAATGTGGAAACTTCACAGGCCAATTTTGCTTTTATCTGTAACACCTGGTGGCTTTTCTGGTTATACCTGCTTTTTCTCATGAACTGAGAGTCAAGTGGGCCTTACTAGGCACTTCCACAAAGCTGAGAGCCATGATTGTTAATCCTGGCCACACACAGCCCTGCAGCTGTTAGCATCCCTGATTTGCAGTTGAAGAAAAGGGAAGTCGGGAGAGGCCAAGCAGGAATCACACTGAGCGTCTCCAGAACTTTCGACTCTAGGCTCAGTGTTGTTTAGCTGCAGGTTTACTTGGCTGAAATTATTTAAATGATTTCTTAGAAAGGTTTACCAATTATACCACCTGTGATCTATACTCCGCTCACCAAAATCATAACAGTAAAATGAAATTAATTAAAACAGCCCCCCAGGCATTTTATCTTCTGTAGAATCAGCAGTAGTGCCAAAGGCATTTTCCGATGAATGAATTTACTGATTTGGAGATTCCAGCCATTTTATAAGGGTCTTGAATGCCTGTGGGTGTTTTCTCCTGGTTCACGGAGGATCTCCCCAAATATACTTGGCAACCTCCCCTGGAAAGGCTGCCCACACCTCCCACGGTTTTGTTTAGGAAATGTAGTCGCCCTGCTCCCTGACTGGGAATCCTAAGGTCCCTGTAAATGTTAGCAAAGTCCTCTGTGCTCCCAGAGCCTGGATCCTATGATGTCCGAGGCTGAGCGGGAAGCAGGGCCAGAGCCCTCCTCTCTGGTTTCTCTCCTGGCTATTTTGTGCCACCTAAGTTCTCAGGGACCTTGAATGAGGTACACTCAGGAGGCAGCATACAGGTCCCCTTCCACCCTGAGAACCTCCGGTAGGTAAGCAGGAGGATCACCGGGGAGGCCTCTGGAACTTTGTTGCACTGGGAGCAGGGGGCTGCCTGCGGAAGGCCTGGACATGTGGCAAGGAAGCGCTGTTACACTGTGTATTGGAGTTTTCCCTGTTTAAAACTACTTGAAAAATTCGCCCTCCAAAAGGAGTTTGCAATAAGGAAACCAAAACCCCACCTGGGGGAACTGGACTGAGCTATTCCCATCACCTTTGCAAGAAGGCCTTCTCAGAGCCTGAACCCTATTTGCATTTACAGTTCAAATGGCTGCCAAAGAAAGAGTCTCATGGAATCTCACGGAACCTGATCCAATCTGACACTTACTTCCCCAAATTGACAGCAATCACTGTGTCATTCAGAAGTGGATGGTGTTAATTTACATGTCATGGATCCTTTTTTTTTTTTAAGAGTGGAAGGTACTACTGAGAAAAATAAGAGTGCAAAGGGTGTAGAGAAATTCAGAACCCATATGTACACTGTACTGTAGTTTTCAAATCATTTCAACATTTATTACTTCTCTATTTTTCTCCCTTTCTGCAAATACGTTCCAATTTTGCATTTTTAAAAGACACCCTATTAATTCTCCAAAATTAGTTCTTCCCACAATGCCAGCTTCTGAGCCAAATGATGTTTGAATGATGAAATGTTGCTGGCATGTTTGCCAGGCAAAAATAGTTAAGTTTCACAGTGCAATTAACACCAGCCTTGCTTGGAGGAGGCGGGGGGCATCGCTCCAGGCACAGGCAGTCATGTGGCAACTAGGACTCCAGCCTTCTTCTGTCACGCAGCCACAGGCCGACCTGGCCTGAACACCCCGCACCCCCCAGGATGCTCAAGTTGGCTGCCCCAAGCAGGTCTGAGAGGTGTGCCACCTTCCCTAAGGGCTGGTTACATCTGCAAGGACAGAGCAGTCTGGACAGTGCACGGGCAACAGTGGCTTCCAGGCTGGCGCCCCGCAGAAGCTCCGCTCTCAGGGATACTTCTGGTGGCTTCTCAGGCTGTGGGAGAGCCTCTTTGCTGGATGTGATCACCGGGCGAGGCCACGGCGGCAAGATTAAGTCAGGCCAAATCTGGATCAACGGGCAGCACAGCACGCCCCAGCTGGTCAGGAAGTGCGTGGCCCACGTGCGCCAGCACGATCAGCTGCTCCCCAACCTGACCGTCCGCGAGACCCTGGCTTTTGTTGCCCAGCTGCGCCTGCCCAGAGACTTCTCCCAGGCCCAGCGTGACAAAAGGGTAACTAACAGACCCCAGTGACCCCCAAGGAGCCAAAACACCCTTCCCCCTCCCCGTCCCTCACTCCCTGCCTCAGGGTCCGGCCACAGGTCTAGTTTGAGCAACGCAGCTCACCATCTGTCCATCCGAAAACGTCCACCGTGTGCTCAGCCCTGCCCCTCCATCCCCCGTTTTCCTTTAAAGTCCCATCTCAGCCCCAAATGTGTGATGAATATTTGCTTACTTGTTTTCTGGTTCTCCGTGCGGGCAGAAAGCCAGGGCATGGCCACGTTCCCAGTAAGTGGTGCCGTGCTCGGCACGTGGGAGCTGCTCTGGATGTGTGGAAAGAATCAGGGAACAAACGTTGCATCAGGGAACTGAAGGCTGGCGCCCTAAACCCAGGCGTCTTTCCACTGTGGGTCACCACAGGCCTGGCCGCGAGCAGGCCGGCGCAGCGCTCCTAAACCCGCAGGCCCCCGCCTCCCAGGTGGACGACGTCATCGCGGAGCTGCGGCTGCGGCAATGCGCCAACACGCGCATAGGCAACTCCTACGTGCGGGGCGTGTCCGGGGGCGAGCGGCGCAGAGTCAGCGTCGCAGTGCAGCTGCTATGGAACCCAGGTGAGGCAGGAGGGGCCTGCACCGCCCGCCTGGCTTAATCTGGTCCAGCCGGAGCCCTGCCCCCTTAACCAGGCTTCTCTTTGTTGGGAAGGAATCCTCATCCTGGATGAACCCACCTCTGGGCTCGACAGCTTCACGGCCCACAACCTGGTGAAAACCCTGTCCAGGCTGGCCAAAGGCAACAGGCTGGTGCTCATCTCCATCCACCAGCCTCGCTCCGATATCTTCAGGCTGTTTGATTTGGTCCTCCTGATGACGTCTGGCACCACCATCTACTTGGGGGCAGCCCAGCACATGGTCCAGTATTTCACGGCAGCCGGCCACCCCTGTCCCCGCTACAGCAACCCTGCCGACTACTATGGTGAGCCAGCCAGGCCAGAGGCAAGGAACAGGGCTCCCCTACACCCCGAACCCCACCAGGAGAGAAACTCTCAGAAGCTTCAGGAGAACAGGACTGAGGATGGAGACAGGGGGGCAGATGGGGTGTATTACAGGCTTCAGTTTGCCAAGCATCAAATGCTAGGAATGGGGGCCTCAAGAAAGCAGCTTCTGACATAGCCACCCTTGTGTGCATGACAGATTAAGAACCTTCTGAGAGCTCCAAACCGGAGGAGATATAATCCAAGAGAGTTTGGTTCAATTTCTGGAACTGTGGTCTGCATTCAGATTCTGTAGGGAAACAGGATATTAGAGGTTGGAAGCCACCAGGAAATCTTAAAGCCGTGCCCTGGTTCCCCCACAAAGGCAGGGAGCCCAGAGGCTCTGGGTGGTGGAGGGGGACCCAGGGCCCAGGCCAGCTCAGGGCTTTTTGGTGGTCTTGGCCAATGAATCTCTAGATATGAAAATTGCGGTCAGCACCAGAGATGCCTTTCTGCTTGGGGTCCTGAGGCCTCAGCATATGGCCCTCAATTCTTGTGGGGACAGTTGCCTTTCCAGGTGCCCACCCTGAAAGCAGGTGCCTGGATCCTGAGTGCTGAGGAATGCTGTGGCTGCCGGACAGGCAGCCTGGTTGTACCAGGGCTGGGGAAGCAGCAGATGTGGCTTGTCCCAAACATAGGTCACCTGGAGCCCAGCCTTCCTCCCATGATGGCCTGGTGTAGCAAGGGCCTCCCCAGTAAACATGATGACAAGGATCAGCTCCTTGAGGGCAGACACTGTGCCCACAGGTGCCAAGCACCAGAGGGTGTCCCTTTGACCCTCACAGCCCTGCCAGGCCACGGTCATCTTCGTCCTTATAGGTGAGAAAACTGGAGTCCTTATAGTCAGGCGGCAGAACTGGGCCTCCCACCTCCCAGCCCAGCCCCTCCCAGACTCCAGGCCCTCCTGCCCACACCTTCCTCCCAGCATCTACGCTTCAACTCTCCCCTAGGAGGACAGGCCACTCTCTCTGGCCCACCAGCCCTCGCCCTCTGCACTCACTGCCACTGTGTGAACTCACCTAGAGGTCACCCTCCCTCCCTGTGCCCACGTGCCAGCTCGGCTTCCTGCCAGTGTGTCATCCTCTGGCCGGTCACCCCCAGATAAGGGGGTAGAGGGCACCTGCCAGCCTGGCCATTGGGAACAATATGCTGTAACCCTAGAGAGAAGTTGCCAGAAGTCAGGTGCCCAGATCTGAAAAAAAATTTTTTTTCTTAATTTTATATTATTATCATTTTTGGGTGGCGGGGGGGAACTCTTGCCCACAAACCCTGGGGCAGATGGCCCTCACGGATCCGGGCCGCACGGTCTGGCAGAGAATCTGACGTTTGAAGCTAGGGCCCCGCACACTGAAGGGACCTTTCTTGGTTTACAAGGCTTCTCCGAGACGTTATCCTGCCTTGAGATGTGTCATGAAAATGGGAGGAGGGAAGAGGCAGAAAGGTTAAGAGGAATCCCCTGCCCAAGGGAGGGATGGAGGGAGGAGAGGCCTAGGAAGGCCCTGGCTGTGACTGGAGGATGTGCTCTTCTGGCATTTCAGGGGCCCTGGGAGAGGAGGGCTGTGGTCTGGGGCTACCAGGTGCTGCCAGTGGGGTGACATGGAGGTGCATGTGGCCCAGCCTGTTCTCCAGCTGGTTGTGCTGGCTCCCTCCTCCCAGGGCACTGAGAATTATACTTAATATTTGGCCAGACCCTGGCACCCTCCAGCCTAAAACATTCTTCCCTTTTGGGCAGGCTGCTTGGGAAGCCAAAATGACTAATTCACACTGAGAACTAGAGTTGCTGGGAGCCAGACTGCTCAGCCTCCCCGTGGCCAGCCCACCTTCTGCCCGTGGTAGGCACGCCCGGGAGGCTAAGTCCGCATCACAAGCTTCTTGGACGGCTGGAGTTGGAGCCAGGGCATAACTGTGCTGTGGCCTTGGGCTCCAAAAGCCCAAAGCCTCCTTCTCTGTCCTGGGGATGTCCCCATAATAAGCCTGCTTGGTGGGACCAGTGCCAGCGTTCACTGGCCCTTCTCCCGAGGAAGGCTCTCTGTAGACATTGGGGACAGCCCTGGGCATCTCTCTGCCTCTCTCTGCTCTGACCGTCACTTCATGGTCCACTCTCAGAGGGTGGGGAGCATGTCCCGGGGGCCCCAGGGGCTGACCAGCATCATGGGCTGTGAGCACCTGCGGGGCCCGGGTCGCCCTCTTCTTACAGTGGACTTGACCAGCATCGACAGGCAAAGCAAAGAGCAGGAAGTGGCCACCAGGGAGAAGGCTCAGTCCCTTGCAGCCTTGTTTCAAGAAAGAATACGTGGCTTCGACGACTTTCTGTGGACAGTGGAGTCAAGGGAGCAGGGTGTGGGCACTTATGTGCAGAGGTAAGGCAGCCAGGTGGCCCTGCGTGGAGAGCGCTCTGCAAAAGGTGGCTGCCCCCAAGCCCCCATGACACTCTCTGTCTCCTGACAGCCCAGCTTCCCCGAGGGACACCAACCCCTTACAGACTGCCACTAAGCTGCCTGGCCCCCTACAGCAGTTTGACACGCTGATCCGGTAACTGTCTGCCATTTCATCACACACACACACCCACACTCCCCAAAAGTCTTTGTTGTATCAAATCAAGCCCTTTGGATCTAAAGTGAATTTGGAGGAGGAATTTGAATTTGAAGAGGCAGAATCATTTGAAAACAACCAACACCAGCCCTCCATGTGCTACAGAGCGCTCCTCTTACTTTGATTATTTAAACAAAATCAAAATTTCCTTGATAGCCAGATGCTCGTAGAAATCACCCAGAATCACTATGAAAACTTCAGTCAATACAGGAGACCCTCAAGTGGAAAGGGAAGGTTCCCTGATACACTGGCCCTCAGAGAAAACCAGACCTGAGTGTTTGGTGTGAGTCTAAGATGTTTCCATGCACATAACCATTTTAATACATAAGTGGGATCATACGTGTTGTTCCATAACCGTTTCCCACCCCCACCCCCACTTAGAACAGCGCCTTTGCCTCTCATCTGGTTAGGTCTTCCTCAGGGTTTCCAAATCTAGCCATAGTTCATTTACCCATTAAGTCCATATTGATGGTCAGATTACCTTCAGTCATTTGCTATTACAAGTAACTCTGACAAACATCCTTGTACACACACCTTTACGCTCTTATTGGTTATTTCCTCAGGATAACTTCTTTAAATAAAATCGCAAGGTGATACATTGGTGATAAAAGTCACAATCATTGACTGAGTACCTACTGTGAGACAGATGGGTTCACCGATTTTCTCGTTTAATCCCTCACAGTAACTGAGGTGGGCACTGCCCTCCCCATGGTACAGAGGAGAAAAATGAGCCTTACAGAGATTCAAGGACATTGCCAAGGTCACAGTGCTGGTGCCTATTGTCCCCTTGGCACATCTTTATTCTGTTTTTTAAGTCGTCAGATTTCCAACGACTTCCGAGACCTGCCAGCCCTCCTCATCCACGGGGCAGAGGCCTGCTTGATGTCCCTGATCATCGGGTTCCTCTACTATGGCCATGGAGCCGTCAAGCTCTCCTTCATGGACACGGTGGCCCTCTTGTTCATGATCGGAGCTCTTGTCCCTTTCAACGTGATCCTGGATGTCATCGCCAAATGTGAGTGTGGCCTGCTTTCTATGACCCACATGTGGAGCAGCATCGGCCATGCTGTGAGCTGGTCCAGGGCAGGACTGAGTTCCTCTGAGCTCCTGGAGAAGACGGGTTTGCTGAATAATTTCACCGTGACTGTGAAATAAAAGATGATGGTTGTTTTTCAAGTTCGAACATTAGTATTAGTATGCAAATGAGAACAAATTACCAAGGAGTCTGAGGCATTCCTGTCCTAGCAGGAGTTATACTGACAGCAATGCAGAACTCACAGAATTACAAACATCTAAATTAGGATCTAAAATTGCCTGTTTTTTTAAAAAATACATGACATTGAGGCAATAAAACTATTTTTAATTGTACTAAGAGAGACTCAGAAACAGAGACACTGTAGATTAATTTCACTTTTTCATTCTCCTTTGCTCCCCTTCCCAGGTCACTCGGAGAGGGCGCTGCTTTACTATGAACTAGAAGATGGGCTGTACACTGTGGAGCCGTACTTCTTTGCCAAGGTGACTGGTCAGGCCTGAGAGTGAGTGGCCACCCTGGGTGGGACGAGGAGCAGAAAAGGCTGCTCCACATTGTACAGAAGTTACAGGGAAGCGTTTTGCTGAACTGTGGGGCCGTGCATCATCTGTGGTTACAAATGCCACATTGCTCTGGGGAGTTTCAGAGACTTGATATTGTTTAAAGATTTACCACAAGGCCAGGACTATGGACCAGGAATGATGTTTTTCTGGTCATCAGAAACCTAACAAAGAAGAGGTGGGAAACGCCTAGCATACTTCACCTCTCCAGTCTCACCATGTCCCTGGGAAGCGGGTCAAGCAGATGTGACTGTCCTCATTTCAAGGAAGCGGAGGCTGAGAGAGGTTATGTGGCCGTCTCAAGGCCACACAGCTACCAGGTCTGGGCAGGCAGGGTGGGGACTTGAAACCAGGTCTTAGGAGCTCTGAACTGCCCCAGAGGGAGCACATGACATCTGCAGGGGGAAGCCAGCAGTGAGCTCATGCTTGAGAGTCCCACACACCCGCGCCCACCAGCCCTCCGTGCTGCAGCGCCGATCAAACCACCAGGAGGGAAGGTTGGTGTCACAGGGGGCTGCTGCTTTTGAACATTTAAAGAACAGTAGCAGTTGAAGGCATTGGCTCCACATCCTTGCAAGGGCTATCCTTCGCAGATCCTAGGGGAGCTTCCTGAGCACTGTGTCTATATCATCATCTATGGGATGCCTATCTACTGGCTGGCCAACCTGCGCCCGGGGACCGAGCCCTTCCTGCTGCACTTCCTGCTGGTGTGGCTGGTGGTCTTCTGCTGCAGAACCATGGCCCTGGTCACCGCTGCCGTGTTCCCCACCTTCCACATGTCCTCCTTCTTCGGCAATGCTCTCTACAACTCCTTGTACCTCACTGGGGGCTTCATGATAAGCTTGGACAACCTGTGGACAGGTGAGGCCTGCTCCCCTCATCTGGTCAAGCTTTTTGAGGCCTTCTGTGGCTGGATCAGCCTGCTTTCCCCTGGAGATGAGAGCTCAACCCTTAGGTCCAACTCAAAGCTGGCCCTTCTGGGAGCAGGTGCCAAGGGAGTGGCTCTACGCAGGGGGAGTGGGGCGTGGTGCAGATGGCACCTTCTCATACAGCCCGGCCGACACCCAGGGGCCACCCTTGACTCTCCCTCACCCTCCTGAGCCAAGTCAGTTCTGCCTCCTGTGTTTTTCTGAAATGTCCTCTTGCCTTATCCCCCCACCCTGGCCCCTATCAGCCCATCTTGGGCCACTGTGATAGTCCGGTGTGTCTGGTTCCTCCATGTCCCCTCTCAACCCTCACCCATGCAGCACGAGCTTCCTAAGGTGCAACTCCATCCACTGCTTTCCTCGAGTGCTCCTGGGGCTGCTCGTTCCCTGCTGCCTCACCCAGCTCTTCTGAAGCCCCCGAGACACTCCATGCTCTCACGATGGAGCCTGTGTATCCCTTCTCTATAGGAACGCCACTCCCTACCATCCACAGGCCTTTCCTGTCCTGTGCGGTCAGGGTTCGTTCCTTCCTCCTCCTCCCTGAACCATGATGCCTCCGCAGGGTCAGCGTACAGACTCAGTAATCTCTGGCTTGGGGCTGCTGGGTCTCCCCAGTCCATAAGCTGTGTGAAGCTGAGCACATGCTGGACACCTGATGAAATTACTCTCTGGTGTTATTATGGGTCAAACATGCAGTGATCCTGCAGCCACTAGGTCCCTCTGCCCCAGTCCGTGTCCCGAGCTTCCCCTCTGCCCGTTCACCCTTTTGTTCTCACCCCAGCCCCTCCTCGCTCCCTCAGGGGACTTGCTGTCCTTGGGTCAGAGCCACCATGGCCACTCCCCCAGGCTCACTTCCCAGGGAGCAGATGGTTAGACTGTGTGAGTAATGTGACTCTCACCGCCTCCAGTGCCCGCGTGGATTTCCAAGGTGTCCTTCCTCCGATGGTGTTTTGAAGGGCTGATGCAGATCCAGTTTGGTGGGCACACGTATCACCTGGCAGCTGGCAACAGCACCATCTCTATCCCGGGAGACATGGTAAGGAGCCAAGGCTCTGGACGCTAAAGAGATGGCAGCCATCTGGGCATGTCCTTAATGCGCTCACTGGTGTCTCTGTCCCCAGATCCTCAACGCCATGGGCCTGGGCTCATACCCTCTCTACGCCATCTATCTCTTCATCATAGGCATCAGTGGTGGCTTCATGGTCCTGTACTATATGTCCTTAAAGTTCATCAAACAGAAGTCAAGTCAGGACTGGTGATTCATGCCTAGACTCCTGCCTGCCGGTGGGGGACTCGAGAAGGCCCTTCCGCTGCATTCCCTCCCAAGGAGCCCCTTCCCAGGCACAAGGAGGACCGTGAGAACACAAAGCTCAGCTACATCCTGTCCACAGTGCTGCAGTGGCACAGGCTGGCCACAGGATGGCAGTAGAATAAAGACAGTCGAAAGACATTTTCTGATCCCCGGCCAGAGCTTGCGATTACTGGGAATGTGAAAACCATACTTGGGGACACCTACAGTGTCGCTAATTTATTTCCTTTTGATATGCATTTGCATAGGCAACTAATACAAGACAGGAGCAACTTAGGTATGAATCGAGTAGTTAGGCTAGGCGGAAACAACAACATAATAGTTAGTGGAATATTTGGCCTCGTCTTCCAGGGTCCTCAAACTCTGTTGAGCTATTCTCAGTACAGAAAAGGACCTAAAACATACCAGTGAGGTGCCATCCCTTCTTTTTGTGTGAGGTAATGGGCTCCAAAAGCCAAACTGAACAATTAAATATTTACTGAGCAATCGCTCCACACCAGGTTCAGGGCAAAACGCTTTATTTATGTGGATCACGTCATTGATTTCTCTGTTAAAACAACCCTTTGTGGTGGACAGTATCCTGTTTTATAGATGAAGAAAGAGAGGCACAGAGTAATTGTTTGCTAAGTAAGGTCACAGGGCTACTATGTGGTGGAGTCATGTGGGGTCAGAAAGGCCTTCGAGGCCTCTAGGAGTTAGTGGGCAGAAGGCAAGTCTGAGCCACTGTGAGGCTTGGAAGCCAAGGAAGGCTCCAGAAGATGAAGAGGTTTATAGACACCGTGTCAGTTCAGCCAGAACTCTTACAGTTGCATCTCACTGGCCCTGGCTGAGTCTCAGAACCAACCTGGAACTTTCCACAGTGGCTCAGTATGGGATGGAGCAGGCCCAGGTCACATGCTTCATGCCTGAGCCTTGAGGACAAGCTGACCCAAAACAGGTACAGAGAAAGCAGGCAGGGAATGATCCCCAAAGGAAAACCAGAGTCTGGAACCAAAGGAAGGGGGAAGGTGGATTTTTAAGAGGCAAAGAGTGAACGTTCTCCATGGGTTTCCTAGGCCCTTGCTACTTTGAGTGCGGTCACTGGGCCAGCAGCATGGGTGTCGCCTGGGAGCTGGTTAGACTGACAGAATCTCAGGCCCCACTGAGACCCACTGAATCAGAATCTGCATTTTAAAAAGATCCCCAGGAGATCTGAATGCACATTCAGACTTGAAGAGCAGTGCTAGCACACTTCCCTTATACAATACAACCATCAAACTTGGGATATTCATGTGGTGAAACTGTAACACTGCACATGTGTCACTTTTACATCACCACCATCCAAACGGCAGACATCATTCAAGACTCACTTACTTTGGCTATTTTGGCTATTGTGAGTCTTGAATGATGTCTGCCCTTTGGATGGTGGTGATGTAAAAGTGACACATGTGCAGTGTTACAGTGCCAAAGCAATCTTGAAAAAGAAAAACAGAGCTGGAGGAATCAGGCTCCCTGACTTCAAACTATACTACAAAGCTACAGTAATCAAGACAGTATGGTACTGGCCAAAAACAGAAATATAGATCAGTGGTACAGGATAGAAAGCCCAGAGATAAACCCACATATATATAGTCACCTAATTTATGACAAAGGAAGCAAGAACATACAATGGAAAAAAGACAGCCTCTTCAGTAAGTGGTGCTGGGAAAACTGGACAGCTACATGTAAAAGAATGAAATTAGAACACTCCCTAACACCATACACAAAAATAAACTCCAAATGGATGAAAGACCTAAATGTAAGATTAGACACTGTAAAACTCTTAGAGGAAAACATAGGAAAAACACTCTTTGACATAAACCACAGCAAGATCTTTTTTGACCCACCTCCTAGAGTAATGAAAATAAAAACAAAAATAAACAAATGGGACCTAATGAAACTTAAAAGCTTTTGCACAGCAAAGGAAACCATAAATGAGACAAAAAGACAACCCTCAGAATGGGAGAAAATATTTGCAAATGAAACAACAGACAAAGGATTAATCTCCAAAATATACAAACAGCTCATGGAGCTCAGTATCAAAAAAACAAACAACCCAGTTAAAAAATGGGCTGAAGACCTAAACAGACATCTCACCAAATAAGACATACAGATGGCCAAGAGGCACATGAAAAGATGCTCAACATCATGAATTATTAGAGAAATGCAAATCAAAACTACAGTGAGGGGGCTTCCCTGGTGGCGCAGTGGTTGGGAGTTCGCCTGCCGATGCAGGGGACACGGGTTCGTGCCCCGGTCCGGGAGGATCCCACATGCCGCAGAGCGGCTGGGCCCGTGGGCCATGGCCGCTGAGCCTGCGCGTCCAGAGCCTATGCTCCGCAGCGGGAGAGGCCGCGACGGTGAGAGGCCCGCGTACCACAAAAAAAAAAAAAAAAAAAACTACAGTGAGGTATCACCTCACACCAGTCAGAAAGGCCACCATCAAAAGACCTACAAACAATAAATGCTGGAGAGGGTGTGGAGAAAAGGGAACCCTTTTGCACTGTTGGTGGGAATGTAAATTGATACAGCCACTATGGAGAACAGTATGGAGGTTCCTTAAAAAACTAAAACTAGAACTACCATATGATCCAGCAGTCCCACTACTGGGTATATACCCTGAGAAAACCATAATTCAAAAAGAGTCATGTACCAAAATCTTCGCTGCAGCACTGTTTACAATAGCCAGGACATGGAAGCAACCTAAGTGTCCACCAACAGATGAATGGATAAAGAAGATGTGGTACATATATGCAATGGACTATTAGCCATAAAAAGAAACGAAATGGAGTTATTTGTAGCGAGGTGGATGGACCTAGAGTCTGTCATACAGAGTGAAGTAAGTCAGAAAGAGAAAAACAAATACTGTATGCTAACACATATATATGGAATCAAAAAAAAAAAAGGTACTGATGAGCCTAGTGGCAGGGCAGGAATAAAGACACAGACATAGAGAATAGAGTTGAGGACATGGTGGGGAGGGGGAAGCTGGAGCAAAGTGAGAATAGCATCGACATATATACACTACCAAATGTAAAATGGCTAGTGGGAAGCAGCGACAGCACAGGGAGATCAGCTCAGTGCTTTGTGATGACCTAGAGGGGTGGGAGAGGGAGGGTGAGAGGGAGGCTCAAGAGGGAGGGGATATGGGGATATATGTATGCATATGGCTGATTCACTTTGTTGTACAACAGAAACTAACACAGTATTGTGAAGCAATTATACTCCAATCAAGATGTATTAAAAAAAAGAAAAGACTCACTGTTCTGACAATGTCCTTCATAGCAAAAGGATCCAGATCAGGATCAAGCATTGGATCTAGTCATCAATTCTCTTTGGTCTCTTTTAGTTTAGAATAATCATCAGCTTTCCTTAACTCCCATGACCTTGACCCATGAAGATTTTGTAGAATATATCTAGATTTGGTTTGTCTGATATATTTTCATGATTAAATTCAGGTCACGCACCTTTGGCAGGAATATCACAGAAGAGATGTGCTTTTCTCATTACATCCTATCAGTGGAGCATGATTTCAATTTGTCCCAAACTGATGTTGTTCACTTTGATCACTTGATCAAAGGAGTACTTGCCAGGCTTCACCACAGTCAACCATTTTCCCTCCTTTTGTAATTAATAAGCATTTGTAGGCAGGTATTTAGAAACTGTGTAAATGGCCTATTCCTCATCACTTTCTATTAATTCATTTTTAGATTTATATCAATATCAACTTGTGGTTTCCTGGTTTATTCAATGGTTGTAACCTTTTACCATCATTATTAACTTGGATGTTCAGATTGTCCCTGATGTGGCAATGGGAGCCCATTCAAGCTGGCTTCTGCCTCCTTTGACAGGTCCCCATCATTCTCTGAACACTTTCACAACAAAGTGTTTCAGGCTCATCATGTACTTTCCCAACCCCTAGTCATGGAAGCAGACATTTCTCTAAAGAATCTTGGTTCCTTTCAGTGGAAAATGGTATTTAGAAGCCAAGATCTGAGTGATAAGTATGCTCATTGGTACTGGGGCATTACTGTTCCCAGGCCCTCTCAGTGGACAAAGCTAGGGACTGTATGCATGCATACATATGTTTATGTGTATACATGTGTATGTATGTGTGTACAGACATACACACACAGACACATCTGTCCAAATTTTTATATATATTTTTCCCCACATTGATACATCCAATTCTAATCTACCACCACAGAGTTGAGTCTAGTTTTTTTCCCTTTTTGCAATTATAACTCCCTCCTCCAATTTTAAGAAACCTGGCTTCCACTAGCCTTAATATTTTCACTCATTTAATTAACCTCCAATTCGTAACCAATCTCCCAACTCCACTGCATGCCTTCCCCTGTGTGGACACCTTGCTAAGGCTCTAACTCCCAAATCAAGTTGTCCCTAAGTCTGCAGAGGTGTCCTCCTCACCCTACTCTGGCCCACCACAGTTCTCCCACCACAACTCACATCCCACAGCCACTCCCAACCACAGTGTGGTCAGCTAGTGGCTTTAGGCCTGAATGGAAATTGGAGAAGGAGGAAGAAGACTGGGTTTTTTCTTTAACTCTCCAGTGATTCCAGAGTGAAGTGAGGGTTGACAGCCACTGAGGTACATCATGTGACGTCATGAGTGTTAGAACCATTCAGTCTTTTCTTCCTTTCTTTCTTTCTCTCTCCCTCTCTCTCTCCCTCCCTCTCTTTTTTCCCTAGAACAGTGGTTCTCTACCTTGAAGCTTTAACAGATGCCAGTGTGGACCCACCCCCAGAGATTGGTTCCACTGGTCTGTTTCAAAAAAAAATGCTCCTCAGGGCATGTGAGGCCAAGGAGAAGAACCACTGTTCTAGAGGCGTGCACACAGTTCAGTAAGCCCTCCCTGCATCAGAAGGGTAGAGATCTGCTTCTGTGTAATTACCACAAACAGGGGTTGTGAAGAGAACATAGGAAAAACATCCTTGGACATAAATCATAGCAGTATTTTCTTAGATCAGTCTCTCAAGGCAAAAGAAATAAAAAGAAAAATAAACCAATGGGACCCAATCTTTTGCACAACAAAGGAAACCATCAATAGAATGAAAAGACAACCTACAGGATGGGAGAGAATATTTGCAAATGATGCAACTGACAGTGTGTTAATATCCAAAATATACAATCAGCTCATACAACTCAACAACAACAAAAAACCCAATCAAAACAATGGGCAGAATAGTTATTTATTTCGTAAATAATGGACATTATTTATGAAAACAGGGAGCATGGTGGATTTGGCCTGAGGGTGTAGTTTTCAGACCCTTGGTCAACAGGCACATGAAAATATGCTCAACATCGCTAATTTTTAGAAAAATTCATAGCAAAACTACAATGAGGTAGCACCTCACATCAGTCAGAATGGCTATTATCAAAAAGTCTACAAATAGGGCTTCCCTGGTGGCACAGTGGTTGAGAGTCCGCCTGCTCATGCAGGGGACACGGGTTCGTGCCCCGGTCCGGGAGGATCCCACATGCCGCGGAGAGGCTAGGCCCGTGAGCCATGGCCGCTGGGCCTGCGCGTCCGGAGCCTGTGCTCTGCAACGGGAGAGGCCACAACAGTGACAGGCCCGCGTACCGCAAAAAAAAAAAAAAGTCTACAAATAATAAATGCTGAAGTGGATGTGCAGAAAAGGGAACCCTCCTGCACTGTTGGTGGAAATGTAAATCGGTGCAGCCACTAGGGAAAACAGTATGGAGGTTTCTCAAAAAACTAAAAATAGAGCTTATTTTGATCCAGCAATCCCACTCCTGGGCATATACCCAGAAAAGATAAAAACTCTAATTTGAAAAGATACATACACTCCAACATTCATAGCAGCACTATTTACAATAGTCAAGACATGGAAATAACCCAAGTGCCCATCAACAGACGATTGGTTTAAGAATATGTGGTGTATATGTATACACAACAGAGTATTACTCAGCCATAAAAAAGAATGAAATATTGCCATTTGTGTTAGGAAACTGTTGACTGAAACCACCCACGTTGGCCAGGCACAATAATAACTGCTCTATGAGTTGTCTCACAACAGGAGGTCCTGATAAAGAACTCGGTGCTGCCACCAGAAACTAACCAGGAGAATTCAGGAGGGGCCAATAGGAGGGAGGAGACGCCAGTCCATAATATGTCCTGCCAAATTCCTAGAAACCCTCACAATGGAATCCATCTTGGCTGAGAAATGCACATGCCACCAGGAAGGACCCTGAGTCAGACCACATATGGGCACAAGGGAGATGATTGGCTAGAAACAACCCAGAAACTAACCCCATTACCATAAAACCTGAGACTGCGAGTCACATGGCAGAGCAGTTCTCCTGGGTTTCCTTACCCTGCTGTTCTTCACCCAGGCGGCCTTTCTCAATAAAATCTTTTGCTTTGTCAGTCTGTGTGTCTCCTCAGACAATTCACTTCCTAGTGTTATATGAGAGCACACTCTCGGGCCTCGGAAGGGGGTCCCACTCTGGTAACATTTGCAGCAGCCCAGATGGACCTAGAGAATATCATATTAAGTCAAGTAAGTCAGACAGAGAAAGACAAACATTACATGATATCACTTACATGTGGAATCTAAAAAATAATACAAATGAACCTATATACAAAACAGAAAGACTCATAGACAAAGAAAAACTTATGGTTACCAAAGGGGAAGGGGGGAGTATAAATGAGGAGTATGGGATTAGCAGATACAAACTACTACACAAAATAGATAAGCAACAAGGATTTACTATATAGCACAGAAAACTATATGCAATATCTTGTAATAACCTATAATGGAAAATAACCTTAAAAAATATATAAATGAATCACTTTGCTGTACACCAAAAACTAACACAATATTGTAAATCAACTATATTTCAATTGAAAAAAAAAAAAAAAAAAAAAAGCAGGGGTTGCAAGTTTTTCCCAGTAAGGGTGAGATAGTAAATATTTCCTTTGCAGGCCATATAGGCTTTCGCAAATACCCGAGTTAGCTGTCGCAGTGTGAAGGCGCCACAGACAACTCTGAAGTATGGGTGGTGTGGCTGTGTCCCAGTGAAACATTATTTATGAAAACAGGGAGCATGCTGGACTTGGCCCGAGGCTGTAGTTTGCAGGCCCTTGGTCAACATGTAAAGGTTTTGAAACTGGCATTTTAAGCCGTCCAATTTCAAGTTGTGCTACTGACGGGGAAATTTTAATTAAGCAGAAAATAATTACCTATATTAACTCAAATATTTCCTGAGGTGATTTTTTTAAACTGCTTCTGTTCCTATAAAGATTATTTAAGACACAATCATGCCCTTGGTCAAGGTGATCTCCCTGGTCAGGCTCACCGAAGTGTAGATCTTGCATTTGTTTTTTTTTTTTTTTTTTTTTCTTTTTGCGGTACGCGGGCCTCTCACTGTTGTGGCCTCTCCCGTTGCGGAGCACAGGCTCCGGATGCGCAGGCCCAGCGGCCATGGCTCACGGGCCCAGCCGCTCCGCGGCATATGGGATCCTCCCAGACCGGGGCACGAACCCGTATCCCCTGCATCGGCAGGCGGACTCTCAACCACTGCGCCACCAGGGAGGCCCTTGCATTTGTTTTCTTCTTTTCTTCCGCTCTCTCGTTTTGATCCCAGATGAAACAGGTAGCAGCAGTACTATTTGAAGCTACACCAATCCAAGTGTTAAATGCAGACCTGGGGCCATAGGGGTTTCTACTGAGATGCACATTAGTCACTCGGCAGAGTTTAGCACAGCTGCCCTGAGCCACTCTCCTTCGGGTCCAGTCATGGATCTGGAGCACCGAGCAGACTCCGAGGAAGAGAGCGAGGGAATGGGATGCTAGGATGCAGGAGCGAGGAAGCATCTTACTGGTGGATCTGTGCTTATTTGGAAAATACATCCCATGCTCATGCCTGAAAGAAAGCATCCTTATTTGCAAACAGTCTACACTAGGTCATTCAAATCTCATCTGTCATTTGTTTCTGATACAATGATTGGTTCTTCTAAAGTGGCCAGGGGATAGAGCAACATGCTGTCTTTGTTCCAGGGTCTGCTGGGACAGCCTGGGCGGAGGCAGGCAGATGGGGTCCAGCCCATTTCCTGGTGGCGGCCCGGGAGCAGCGGTGCATGTGGTGTTCGCAGCTAATAGTGAAAACAATGACGTTCTAAGCGGTGGGTTAAGATTTTAATACACCAACTCGAAGGATGGATAACACTTCTCAGCTTTCCATGTAATAGTCCTCACAGTGATCGTTCGTGCGGTGGTCTTGTCTTTTCGTAAAAT
Source organism: Mesoplodon mirus (assembly GCF_964341445.2). Classification (NCBI taxonomy): domain Eukaryota; kingdom Metazoa; phylum Chordata; class Mammalia; order Artiodactyla; family Ziphiidae; genus Mesoplodon; species Mesoplodon mirus. Next base: position 60,295,320 of record NC_138990.1, read on the forward strand.
CGGAGGTGTTCCTTTTCCCCCCAAACTCTAAAAAGCTCTATGGCCCCATGTTAAAAATGAAGCTCTGTGTTTGATTCCACTCTTGCACTGTACTTGTGCTCAGCTTGAGGTTGTCTTATTTCATCCCACATTTGAGAGCCCTCTTCCTCCTGGCAGCAAATCCGGAAATGCTAACATGTGGGCACAGAGGGTTTGAAAGACTTCTCAGCTCTCAACCCCCAATATCCTAGCTCTGAGCTAAAAAGTGGCACCTATAAAGACATTTGTGTGTGAGGAAGAAACCCCCCAATGCACACAAACCATACATCTCAGAAAGAACATGCCCTGGAAAGGGGGACAGGTGATGTGCCCACTGATTCAATCAGTGATGCTTATTGGGCACCTACCAAAGCCAGGCTGTTCTAACTGGTGGGGCTGCAGAGCAGTGGGAGAGCTCAAGTTCTTGGGGGAGGAAACTACAAAAACAAGTAAATAATTAAGAGAATCTCAGCAAGTGCACACAGGGGGCAGGGTTGGTGAGATCTATTCTCTAGTGAACTCTCGAAACATGGATCCCGAGAGCCAACTATTGTCCACATGAACGTGCAGAGGTGGTAGATCTTAACTTGGTTAAGTGGTTTTTGCTCTACCTGGACCTGATGATGTTTATTTCATGCAAAAAAAAAAAAAAAGTGCCTATTTTGAATTTGCTAATGCAGCTATTTTATTTGTACCAAAGCTGCATAATGTGGGCTTTGTAAAGTCCACAAGCCTGAAAGCAGGATACGTTTCTGTTGTTAACTCAAGCTCACGATGTACAACAGCAAAGCGATGTTACCATGATTTTGTACCCCCTACAGCTACTAGTTCGACCATACTTCAGGAATGTTGCTTTCACTTACAGAAACTCTACAAATATTGGTTTTTCAAAAAGGCAAATATTAAATGAATATTGTTTGCTCGAAGACATGAGAAAAAATGTGCACAGCACACACACTGTAGACAGACTGGAGAAATAAATTGTACCGGGAAGAACAATTTGCAATATAAAGCTCGCTTAATAATTTATTGGAACTTGAAAACTCAGTGATTATGCCAGGCACTGGGTATTTTGATTAACTGGAAGAAAATACAGTGCTAGCTGTCCAGAGACTGCGAACACTTGTATTAATGTGAAAGGTTTTTAAAAAATATTCTTATAGAGATTCCAATTTGATCACTAACTGGATTTTTAACTGAGTTTAGGCTGGATTCCATCGGGTTTTTTGTAACCTCATAGTAAGTACATGACTCTCAAAGTCCTGGCCATGTGGTATTATCGCTGTGATTCTGTGAAAATTAACTTCCCTAAGTTTCCTCACCGTGAATATCAGGCAAGAGGGGCACCTGACACACGGTAGAACCCACAGAACTGACCACTGACAACTCATGAATGTGCCAAGCTGGGGACACACAGACAGGAGACAAAGAACTGATCCTCAGGGAGTTTACAACCTGTGTGGTTGGTACCTGCTGCGCTTTCCAGTGGCTTCAGGGGGTCCCTGGAGAGAGAACAATTAATATTCCCAGTGGGAGAGGTGACGTTGAAGCGGCCTCAGTGAGCATTCACAAGCGAGGAACAGGAGGAAGAGGGGAGTGTGCTGAAGACAGCCCTAGTGGAGTGGAGCCCAGTCATCCGTGCAGCTGTAAAATGCTCCCTCTGTCTGACACTTACAGCAAGATAAAACCCCCTCCCTTTTAAGTGTCATTCACCACACACCCAACTCTAATTCTTGCCAACTTTGTACCTCAGAGATCTCAGACTGAATATCTGTTTGTCCTTAAAGCAGATAAGCAGTGACTTCCCTGGTTCCCCACTCACAACCTGTACACCATTTAAAACAAGGAAATTCCGGCCACAACAGAGGCCACCACACAATTTTTAATTAAAAATTTTAAGACTCAAGTCCTTGAAATGGCTTAAAGTGGTTAAATAAAAATATAACGAGATAAAAATGAAGAAGCCCACAGGTTGCTGGAATACAATTTATTCAAAGCATTTCACATTAAAATTATATTAGGTTTAAATACACGAACATACAATTACACATAAAACACTATACTTTCCCAAAGTTTATGACATTTACTTTTTAGAACTAGCTGTTTGCTTATAATTTGAACCTAAAAGGTACCATTGAGTGCTGCTGTAATTGTGTTTATATTTCTATTTACTTCAATTTTGCTATTAGATATTTAGAAAGCATTTGTAAGCTCACGTAGAATATACAATGATTACATGTTAAATATGTACATTCAAAACAGGAAGCCAATACAGTGCCACAGATGCATGACTTGGTAGTTCTTTAATGTATGTAATATATTGAATGGTCCAGCCTGCTGTTCAGAATGCTAGAAATGCTATTAAGCAGTAGAAAGCTCATCGAGGGATTTATATCGATTTCCTCTGCACTAGACCCACATTTTACCAGAGTCCATATACAAGGCTGGCTTGGAGTCACTTCATGCAAATGAGATTGTACTCTGAGCTTCCCTAAAAATAACTGGGAGGTCCAGATTATGCCCCAAGGTCGTTCCTCATCTTAGAGACCTAATTCAATGACTATCAATAAAATTTAGCTCAACTATCTTATGGTTGGCATAACTACAAAATATAAAGCCTGCTTCAGTGGAATCCCTAATGGAGTGAGGCTCATGGCAAATCAGGTAGTGTCAAAACAACATGTACAGGTCCTGCACCTGAGGAGTACACAGAGGAAAGCTTTACTAAGTCCTTTAGGCTGGGACTGGCCGAGCCCGATTCCTTACGTCTAACTCTACAAAACAGAGATGAAGCATGCTTGATGCCACAATGACATTTATTTTTTGGCTTCCCTCCATCAACCCTCTCTCTCACGCCATCTGCAGGCTGTAGATGCAGAATGGTTGATCCCACAAGACACAGGTTAGCAGCATTAAGTGTGAGGCTGGCTTACTCCCCAAGGCAAGGTCTCCCTTCACGTAAATGGTGGGAACCAAGTAACCTCACTGAAACCAAAACAGTAGCTAATCACCGATTTCAAATGAACAAGGGATACACCAAAGTGGGGATAACTCTCAAAGCATTTTCAACTTTTTAAAAAATATAATCCCCAAATAGATTAACATTACATTAAGATGGTAAACTGTCTTGACTACCCATCTTAAATTCTTTTACAGTAACTATTTACAGTATAGATATTAACAGGCATGAGGCCAATTTGAGGATAACTTTGATAAAACTGAATACAAACAGAGGTTTCACTCCTTCATATACTTACTCACATATTCACTGATATGCGGTATGAAGTAACAAGCCCAGTGTAGGGTGTAGCTTGTGCTGATGAAGACCTGAAACCAAGACGAAGGAAATGCATTGCTCCTACTTCATGATCAAACTCACACTCAGATGCAGTTTTGGAGACTTCAGTGAACAGAGGTTTGTGGGAGCCTCCGTGGTAAAAGGGAAGGCATGGAGGGAGCACCCTGACCAAACAAGTCTCTTTGGGTCTTAGCTTCTCACTGGGAAATGAAGAGTGCTGGATTTGATGACTCCTGAGATGCCTTCTGGCGCCAACATTTTACAAAACTGGAAAAGTACACAGGGCTTTACACTAATAAAGAATTGTTACTTCATAGAATTTTAAGCATTAGAAAGCCCACTAAGCATCATTTTGTCCAGCTCCAAAATTTTTCAGATAAACAATATTGACAAGCAAGTCTTAACTAAAGGAACAATCTTTTTATGAAAATAATAAATGAAATAGAGCCGGGAATCTGAAAAGTCAAATGGGAGAAAAACCCTGAAAAACTATGGCTTCTTACACCAGGAGCCTCAAGGAAAATGCCATAGATTTACATTGTAGGCAAAACCCAAAGAAGTCTAGTGACTTAGTATACACAGTTATTGTCAATAAGATGTTGAATATTATCATATGTTATGAATAAATAAAAGTACATAAACAAAGTAACTTTTCATTTGTTTATTTTGTCCTCTCGAATACATTTAAAAGTAACATTTTATCGTGCCCCGGTCCGGGAAGATCCCACATGCCACGGAGCGACTGGGGGCCCATGAGCCATGGCTGCTGAGCCTGCGCTTCCGGAGCCTGTGCTCCGCAACAGGAGAGGCCACAACAGTGAGAGGCCCGCATACCATAAAAAAAAAAAAAAGTAACATTTTAGACACAGAATCACAAATACACACAAAACAAAGTAGTGCCCACTTGCTTCACAAAGGATTTTCCTTTGACTCCTTTAGCTGCTTTGCATAAAATTCAAAGCTTTCCTGTAGAGGAAAAAAAAAAAAAGGGAGGGAAGTTTCAGATAAAAGTTACCAGCAAGAGGTGATGGTACAAAACTTAAAAACATAAAGTACTGCAAACTGGTAGCAAAGACTGCTGGGCCCACAGCAGCTGCCATCTCCTCAAGCTTCAGCATTCTTCTCTGTTTCATGAAATCACCAGTTCAAGGGCCCCCAACTGAGAATTAAGGCACCAGGAGCCTCTGCTGTGTGTGTGCACAGGCAAGTGCATGCAGGTATTTACACCTGGGTATGGAAGGTCGAGGAGTTTGAAATAAACATGTTTTAGTGACTCAGTTCAATGAAACAATAAAAAGGAATTTTGCACGCATGATTTTTCTTATTAAACAAAGCAAAGTAAAACAAAATTTCCTAGGCAACCTACTGAATGGGAGAAAATATTTGTAAACATATATAGCTGATAAGGGGTTAATAGTCGAAATATACAAAGAATTTATTTAACTCAATAGCAACAGGGGAACTGAACAGACATGTGGCCAAAGAACTACAGATGGCCAACTAGTACACGAAAAGTTGCTCAACATCACTGATAATCAGGGAAATACAAATAAAAAACAGTGAGATATCACTTCACACCTGTTAGAATATCTATTATCAAAAAGACTAGGAATAACAAATGTTAGCGAACATATGGAGAAAAAGGAGCCCTTGTGCACTGTTAGTGGGAATGTAAATGGTGCAGCCACTACACAGAACAGTTTGGAGGTTCCTCGAAAAATTAAAAATAAAACTAACATATGATCTAGCAATTCCACTTTTGGGTATTCATCCAAAGAAAATGAAAACACTAATTCAAAAAAGATATATGCTCCCCCAGGTTCACTGCAGCATTTACAATAGTCAAGACATGGAAACAATCTAAATGTCCATCGATGGATGAAGGATAAAGAAAATGTCACACACACACACACACACAAAGAATATTATCCAGCCGTAAAAAGAATGAAATCTTGTCATCTGCAACATGGATGGACCCTGATGGTATTATGCTAAGTGAAATATGTCAGACAGAAAAAGATAAACACTGTATGATTTCACTTATATCTGGAATTTGAAAAACACAAACAAACAGAACCGAGCTCATGGATACAGAGAACAGATCAGTGGTTGCCTGAGGCCGGTGGGGGAAGGTTTGAGGAGGAGGAAGATGGGTATACAGATTCAAACAGCACAAATTTCCAGTTATAAAATGGGTAAGTCAAGGGGATACAATGTAAAGCACGGTAACTATGGTTAATACTGGATTGCATATTTGAAAACAGCTGGGAGAGCAGGTCTTGAAAGTTTTCATCACAAGAAAAAAATTTTTCTTTTTTGACTATGTATGGTGGCAGATGTTAACTGGGCTTATTGTGATCATTCTGCTATATACACAAATATTGAGTTATTATGTTGTATAGCTGTAACTAATAAAATGTTGTCAATTATATTTCAATTAAAAAAATCCTAGATAAAGAAAGAAAACCCAACTTACTTAAAATGGAAATGAACAAGTAATTAACAGTGACATAATATGCTTAGCTATTGAAATACAGGCCATTAAACGCTATTTCAAGTTGAAATGAAGAGGGAACTGCCCCAAGGACATTTGATAAATTCATACCTACAGTTGAAGGTCTCAGACTGACCTTGTATTTTAAACCTCAGCCCCAGAGGGCTATGTTCTCCTGCAGCCAAACGCATGGCATGACTGTTCAGTTCCCGAAGCCCTCTCTGGAGGATCCTTCACAGAGATCTAATCCTCATGTAATTAAGTATTCAACTTATTTTTTACACATTATTATGAAGCACACACAAATCTTTAGAGGTATTTTTTTTCCCTCTTAATTAAGAAATACTCACAGGGGGTTCAGTGAAAGGGACAGACTCTCCAGCATTCTTCAGCAAAACTGCATAACGCTTTAGAAACAGATCATTCAATTTTACATCCTTTGCAGTCAAATTTTCATATAGTGCTTTAGCAGATGCGACATCACTGTCCAAGACTAGAGAAAAAGACATTAATCACAGATAAAGCCAACCTATCTTCTTCTTTTCCCCAAACACTTAGCCATTCAGGGACTCCAGGATCCCTTTATCCCAAAGCAAACGAATACTTAACTACCTTCAGCATTCATAATCTACAAGCTCCGCCCTTCCTTCCCCACACCTCTCACTCAGCATCACTTGCTATGAAAGAGAGGGAAAATGACAAATACAGCTATTTTAAAGACCCATGCTAATTCAAGTGACCACAAACTGAAGTCTTCAATCATAAAGTAAGCACACACCATTCAATCTTCTTCTGCTTAAAACCACATTTTGAAATTAAGCTAATCCAGGGACTTCTGTGGTGAGGAGTGTGTAAAATAAATTATGTGGAAGTCCATATCTACATCAACATCAAGATCAGCAGCTAAACACCACCAAAAGACTTTCAATAAGGGAGGGTGGGAGACGCAATAGGGAAAAGATATGGGAACATATGTATATATATGACTGATTCACTTTGTTATAAAGCAGAAACTAACACACCATTGTAAAGCAATCATACTCTAATAAAGATGTTAAAAAAAAAACTTTCAATATACGCTCCTATCCTAAAATAAGCAAATGAGGAATACAGTTAGCTACAATGACCAAAAAAAATTTTAAATACATTATTAATATACATTAAAAAATCTACATACATCTATACAAGTTACACTAATATTTCACTTAATTGGATAATGAAGTAGCCTAGGACCTAACTTTAGCTGGCTTTCTACTTGTGGCTGATTTGCAAAAATTTTAATATCTTCCCTTTTACTAAAACTTCCTGATCTCCCTGCTCTTCTCCCTCCCTATTCCCAAGTGGGATTACACAATAGTAATTTTATGCTGTTTTATACTTCATCTTAGTTATTACTTAATATCTGCCAATTCCTCAAACGAAACTTTATGATTATAGCACTATTTTGAAATATATCATGTTCCACTCATAAGGGTAGAAAAATGGAGAATTCTGATTGCTCAGTCTGGTGTCCTGCCAACAATAAAATCGACAAACAACTCTTTATTTACCCATTAAAAAGTGAGCAAATCAGTGGGTGTCAGATGGACAGGTGATCATAATTTACAAATGCTAACATCTTTTTTTTTTTTTTTTTTTTTGCGGTACACGGGCCTCTCACTGTTGTGGCCTCTCCCGCTGCGGAGCACAGCCTCCAGAGGCACAGACAGGCTCAGCGGCCATGGCTCACGGGCCCAGCCGCTCCGCGGCATGTGGGATCCTCCCGGACCGGGGCACGAACCCATGTCTCCTGCATTGGCAGGCGGACTCTCAACCACTGTGCCACCAGGGAAGCCCCTAACATTTATCTTGATTACTAAGGAAACTAGACTGATTCCCTTTCATGTGTGATTGCCTGGCGATCAGGGAGGAAACTGCTTAAAAGACTAGAATTTCAGTTGTGACTGCAGGTAAAACCTTGGGGCTCACTTTTTAATTAAGGTGTTTGTTATTTCAAAGGAGTAGGTAGGCCACTGAAGGAGTAAACAGGCAAGTCAAGTGGCAGTCTCAAATATGTACCCATTTTACATTGTATTGGGTTGGCCGAAAAGTTCGTTCAGGTTTTTCTGTAACATCTTAGAGAGACTGGATTGGTTCCCAGCCAAGCCAAGTGGACTTCCAAAGTCCTTCCAGGAACCTGGGATCTTACTCAACAAATCAGGGCCCCTCAAAAGATGCTCAGAGATACTTTATGTTAACACTATATGAATAATTTCGTATTTTTCTGAAATACAGTTTTAAAACATATCCTAAGGCTAAATAAATTTTGTACCATAAGCAATTATCTGATATTTAGGATTACTGCCTTTGAGCTGAAGACTTAGTTGACTATACTACAAATATTTAAATCACTTAAATAATGAAGTCAGATTAAACTTATTACCATAGCTTTTCATGATGGAAGTGTATGCTTCTTCCTTTTCAGTTAATTCAGGAATCAATTCTAACAAAGACTTCACAGTTGGTGCCTAGAAAATTAAATATAGTTAACATTACCACGACTCAAAAGAACAGTGAAATAAAACACTGATATATGGACATTATACCAAAAAAACCTGACAACAGCACAACAGAACTGCCTATTCAATTTAATGGACTATTTTCCCTTTTGTATATCTTAGTACAGTCGGCCCCCTGTATCCAGTGGGTTCTGAATCTGTAGATTCAACCAACCACGGACCAAAAAAAAAAAAAAAAAAATCCAGAAAGTCCAAAAAAGCAAACATTAAATTTGCTGTGTACCAGCAAATATTTACATAGCATTCACATTGTATTGGGTATTATAAGTAATCTAGAGATGATTTAAAGTACACAGGTGATGTGTGGTAGGTTATCTGCAAATACTACACCATTTTATACAGTCTCTTTGAAAGGAAAAAAAAGGACAACTAAATATTTTCTAAATGATGTTTGTTGTAAATAAATACATGAGTCAGAGATAAAAAGTGCAATTAGGTAAATTATTTTTTAAAGTGTGTGTATGTATGGGGGAAGTATGTGAAAATTAAGGAAAACTAGACCTCCCAGAGTTGGAAACACCTAAATGTTTCACATAAAACAAACATTACAATTGGTGCTCAGTTTAAAACTTCATAATATGCCCAAATAAACTAAGAACAGGGTTTCTGGTGCCCACTCACCATGAAAAATCAAATCTAAAAAAAAATTTTTGAAATATGCTTTTATTCTTTTTTTTTAAACATCAAAAATAAGACTTGGTTCTGTTTCACACATACACACATACCTTTTAGTGTAAATAAGGTAACTGTACAAACTGAGAACGTGAATCTGTGGCACATACCAGTTGTAAAGCTAACGGGTTCATCTACCTCATGGTTTCTACCTGAGCCACCTGACAGGAGACACTCTGAAGTAGGTGTCTCCTTCAGCAGTGCTTCTGCACTGTGAAACTTACCCAGTGACCCAAGCAACGGCATTTGTTTCTTACATTTCTAAGGGCCCTTTCTTGGGGCTCAATGCATAATTACAAGGATAGAGAATTCACTGCATGAACTTGTTCTGCATTTCCAATACAAGCAAGGAGCCAGAACTGACTCTGCATCAACATCTAAAGAAGTAAACAAGCACAAGCCAGCAAGTGTTCAATCTCTATAGTATTTTTAGAAAACGTCCTGAACTGACAAGCTCTTACATGATACTCACTCAATACCTCTGAACAAGACTAGCTCATAGCATTATTGATTTGTTAGCAAGTACAACAACACCGTACCTTTCCCGATCTCCGAGAATTCCTAATACAGAACACCAAGAAAATTGGGGTTTGTTCAGCAATTGCACCACATCTCTAAAAATTGAAACATTATTTGGTAAGTGAAGGTTTTTGATAAACAAGCAGACCAAGGTGAGTATTTCCAGTTAAGAAAGTTCACAATAATACAGTAATGTATCATTACCAATAAGAAGGTCTAACAGTCGACCAATGTTTTTTAAGGCAAGAAAAACGAAAACAAGTGCATGCTAGGCCAGGCTTTATGCATGTTGTCCTTGGCGCTGCAAGTATAAGGTCTGTTTAAAAAGCAAAGGGAAAAATTCAACCAATGCTTCCACAACCACAGAATGAGGTTTAGGACTGCAAAGAAAGAGGGAAAAAAGAAACACTATTCCCCTCCAATTATACTGCCAAGCATTCACAAGTGAGCTAGGGATCATAAGGTTAATTATACATTTAATAAGGTGTCAGGGAGATAACTGCTCGTTTCTTTATAAAAATTAAAATGTACAAAGCAAGTTCTCTTTAAAGTATAATTACCTACACTTACGCATACAAAAGGACTGATTTCAATCTCTCTATTTTATAAAAGGCTTTCATTGCGATAGACAGCCAGTACTTGAGAAAGAGACAAAAGTTAAACTCAAAAAAAAAAAGTTTATATGACAGACCAGATAAATCAAGTGTCTATCCCATCTTAGATGCTATAGTAAAATCAAATATGGCAAGACATTATTTTAGTTTACACTCATCACAGATGTCATTCTCTTAAGTTTCTAAAAGCACATTGCTCTTTCAAAGCTTTAAAACACTGTCAATACTAAAATGACTAGTATAAAAAGAACTTTTGGGGACACACAGAACATTTACACTATAAACTGATGCTTTCGACATCTGTGAATAAAGTATTCTTCACTACAGCAAGAATAATCTTTTACTGTTTGACAAGCAGGTAAAGAATGGGTAAAGGGTTTATCATCTGAAACCTCAGTCTACTGAAGGGGTAAAAATGAAAAGACAGCTGTTGCAGCAATGCTCGGCTGTCGCCAAGAGCCCTAGACAGGCCACTGTGGGTACATGCAGCTCTGAAGGTGGCTGCCACATCCCCACTGTCTCCCACTCTGGACTGCTCGCTAAGAAGAGCTTTGGTCAACAAGCTGGTAAATGAAATACCAAGTGTGACTTCCTAAAGAGCTATCACAATAATGTGTTAAAGCTGAATGAATACTATCACACGTCCAGCTAGACATGCAGATACCCTGAGTGGGTACACTTGGGTATGTACACACAAACATAAAGCATTAGAATTTATTCTTTTCAAGATAAAACTTTTAATACTAAAGGCAACAAGATAAACAATGAAAAGATTCCTGAAATCCCCATCATAAATTGCCTTTTCTGTTTAAAAAATAAATTTTTTAAGGAAAAAAAAAAGGTAAACATACCAAACCAAACAAGAAAATTCTCAACTAACTAGCATTTCTCTCTGTCCAGGAACAAAAGTAAAAAAGCCTTAGAGGCAGTGCCAATTTACACTTTTTACAAAAATGTTAACACAGAGAAATTTCTCAGGAATTCCTTTTAAAAATGACTTGGATTCTACTGTCAAACTAGATGAACTTTAAGGATCAAAAGCAGAGTTCCAGCAAATGAGTACAGTTTTACCTTCCCTATCTACTACTTAAGAGGTGTTGCAGCTTGCAAAATCGTTTAGTGAATATAATACTATCTACTACCAGAAATTGGTCCCAGGCCTCAATCTGACACCGGGAGTCTATACAAACACAGCCGTTGGCGGGATCACGGTGACTGTTTGACTGCCACCTGCTGGGAAGGGACTCTCCGGCGGTGCCTGTTTGTGTACATTACCAGTGGCAGCTATGATCACCCACCGATCACCCACCGTTCTCTCAGCACTTGGCGCGCGGCTTTATATTTAGTGCTGTTAAAATGGAATGAATGCAGTTGTCTCCTTCCCTGAAGCTTGCTAATTTAACTGAGAGAGTGCGGCCCACAGAGACCTGCATTTGTCATTTAATGTGTCTGTGACACACAAGTGAATAGAAAGCAAATTCTTAATAAATCTTGAATAAGGCACTGAGAATGTTTGAGTATTCGAGAAGCTGTACTTGAAAAGCAAACATTTCCTACTTTTTGTTTGCAAACTGTGTTACCATGGTGATGCATGGTATTTATAGAGCAGTGTTAGAGAAATTAAACTAGGAAATCAAAGGAATTGTTTTGCATTACCTATCTGCACAGAAACATTTGTCTTTAAATCATTTTGGCAAAACATGTCTTCCCCCACCCCCACTTAAATCTAAAGACATTTCTAGTCCGATTTGGCATCTTTAAAACCAGCAACCTGTAACGTACAATCCAGTCCCTGTCATGTAACCTTGATTCACGTTCAAATTTAAATGTGCAGGCAGCACCACACTTCATTTCCGGTATTCTACCACACACCTGAGTCTAGTAATTTCTTAACTGACTTCTCACAAGCCACAAGCCCCACTGCTCCATGTGTGGTGGGTCATTACCTGCAGGAGAGCTCTGGCATCATCCACCTTGCCTGAATCCACAAGCTGAAGGAAAAGATCGGTGACAGGTTTGTAAATTGCAAATTGATTGGCCAATCTCTCCGCCATGATGCTTACTGAAAAAAATGACAGGTAAGAAAAATCTTTCATTTAAACAGTGGTATAACTAACTCAGCCACCAAAGAAAGTCAGTCCAGACTCACTAGACAGAAAAAGTGCTTCTGTGTTCTTTGGCTAGAACAGTTAACTTACACTTTTCAAGTGCTGGTTCCAACCGCTCCTCTATGACTTTTCGGAATAAGTATGCCAAGCCAAAGTACTGAGGTTCCATGGTTTGGTTCCCTGAAGTAAGCATATTTTCAATGTTTTCTATTGCACCATCTATGTTACTGCTGTAAAATAAAGTAAAATAAATTATAAGGAAATATTTGCTTTAGTATTAATACTGCAGGCAGTTTCAGTATGAGTACTTTGGGATTCACGCATGCAAGCACTTTAGGAAAAAAAGGAAATATATTTACAATTAACCAGATAAAAAACACTATGCAAGTTGAACCCAATCACATTTAGGTGGCAAAAGCAATCACCGGGTGCTTTATGCTACAGTAACTGAGGTAGCTGCTTATTTTAAAAAACTGCTCTAGAGACAAGATCAAACAACTATATAGAGAAGAATTAAAGACGATAACTTAAAAAATTATTGTATCTCAAAGACTTGATTCTGCGGCTGTTTGGATGTAAAATGAAAACTTGTTTAAATGCTATATAACTCTGGCATTATAATCTGCAACTGGTCACTACTGCATGAAGTAAAGATAATGTATTACATCTCAGGATTCTTAAAAATGCTGATGATGTCTTCAAAAGGTATATTTTCTTTCTTTTTTTTTTGCGGTACGCGGGCCTCTCACCGTTGTGGCCTCTCCCGTTGCGGAGCACAGGCTCCGGACGTGCAGGCTCAGCAGCCATGGCTCACGGACCCAGCCGCTCTGCGGCATGTGGGATCTTCCCAGACCAGGGCACGATCCCATGTCCCCTGCATCGGCAGGCAGAATCCCAACCACTGTGCCACCAGGGAAGCCCCCAAAAGGTATATTTTCACGTCTCTCAACCCACAGTCACTACAACTTGTTTTTGTCAGGTAATATGTAACATTTGAAAAATATTCAATTTATACTAAAATTCTCAGAAAAAAGTATCTTCACACTTTTTATTTTAAAAAATTAATTACATGGCCTTATATAACAAGTTATGATAAAAAATTATCTTTATGACTATCTTTTTGGTTAAGATGCTCTTTAATTGGTACTTTACAGTTATGATATGGCACTCGAAATCCAAATAATCAATTTTATGTTGGAATTATTACCTAAAACAAGAATTCTCTAAAAATGAGTACACCATTACAATAAATTTTTCTTATGGGTTTTAGCTAGAGAATTATTTAATAGTGAATAAAAACATATCCTCGGCCTCATACAAAACTCTGTTTATATGGTAACATTTAAAATTTCATCCAGGGGCTTCCTGGTGGCGCAGTGGTTAAGAATCTGCCTGCCAATGCAGGGGACATGGGTTCGAGCCCTGGGCAGGGAAGATCCCACATGCCGCCGAGCAACTAAGCCTGTTCGTCACAACTACTAAGCCTGTGTGCCACAACTACTGAAGCCCGTGCGCCTAGAGCCCACGCTCTGCAACAAGAGAAGCCACCGCAATGAGAAGCCTGCACACAACTAAGAGTAGCCCCTGCTCGCCACACTAGAGAAAGCCCGTGTGCAGCAACAAAGACTTGGATAATTTTCTGGATCTTCTAACTTAAAATAATCACATTTTCTTATTAAAGGAAAAGTTTAAAGTTCTATTTGGGGAAATAGTTTTAAAAGGGTGAAAAACAAAACAAAACCTCTTCTCTGCCCAAAGAAAGAGGAACAAAAACCCCTGTAAAAACCAACATGACATTTTCATATCACAACTCATTAAATGTATGTAGGATTAACTGCTAAAGAACATTTTTTTCTAAAAGCATGAAAAATGTCAATTACATAATTACCCCCATGAATCTTTAACTTTGCTAGTGAGGTTAATAAAAATCAAGTTCTTATTTACTTCTACAGTAGTGATTCTCAACAAGGAATCTAGAAATGGTGGTGTAAGAATCATCTCTAAATACCTCCCATTGTGTGGATGTGTGTTGACAGGGGTGGATGGGTAGGAGGGTGGGGAAGATGGAAAAGCGTATTTTTAACAAGCTTGCTAGGCCTTCCATTTCACTATGTACTGGTAGAGTGTCACCTTCAAGTGTTGCTGACATTGAAATGAACTTATTTTTCACTTTTGCAACCAAGTGTTTCAACAAGGGCCTGGAATTTATGAATGACAAAAGTTACCAACTGTGAAGCAAATTTTATGAATTTGAAAATTTTGATAAATGTTAAGATTTAATTTAAAGCTAAAACATACTTTGTTAACATATAATTATTCCCTGATAGCTACAGAATAATCAGCAACTGGCATCAATACTTCCTCTGTAGTTGATACAGCTTCTAATACCCTAGTTTTTTAAAAGGTGGGATTTGAGATAACGTTCCTTCTGGTATCCAATGGAGAAAATGAAAGCTCGAAAATACTCACTTCTTTATTTGTGCCAAAGCAATGTTATTGATGAAAACCATACGGGAAAGTCCAATTGAATCTTCGAGTCCATCTACCAACTTCCGAATGTCTTGTATGCTTTCTGTATCACCCTTCAAGGCACATGCCTGAATAAGGCGGGTCACTGCTACCCTAGAAGGTATCTGCTCCAGATCCAAGGCTGTTTTTAGTGTTGTTAGAGCATCTACAATAGAAGAGCAGGTGACAGAGCTTTTTTTATATGAACCGTGCTGACTTTAATGTGTTTTGAAAACTAGCTTTTAAATATGAGCACCAAATGACTATACACAAAAAGCTATGAATAATTTATTCTATGTTACAGAAAATATTAATATTTTATGAGAAACCTAAAAAAAAATGAAGATTTATTTGACTGTAAGATATCAGAGACCAGAGAAATTTCTTCTTTAAGTCACAGAGAAAATGCAGATGTTACTGACAGAATGTGGATTCCATTCAGGGATAACATTTAGTGACTAATTTCAAAGAAGTTGACAAGTTCAGAGAAATATAAATAAGGAAAAATTTTAAAAATTAAAGGCCTTCCAAAAATATGTAACCTCTACCCACATTCAGACTTTCCCAGATTTTATTATACTCAAAAGATTCATTATTATCAAAATCTTCTAATACCGCAAAGATTCTTTCTTAAAAACAATGTCTCTAATCCAAAAAGGACTGATCATACAAGAAGAGCAGCCAAACTGGAACATTCAACTTACACACTAACAAATTTATTTTACACGATTACATATCTTGCAGATATTTTCTTACACTGATTTTTCGGAGAAAATAAAGCTCATCAGATTCCCAGGGAGAAACCCCTCAGGAGTTTCTTTTTCTTTTTTTAAAGTATCATACTTACAAGTATATGATTATGGATAAATATGGAATATCCTTCTGACTTACTAATTTAAGTGCCAGGGTAGCAAAATCATTATATTAAATAAAGTGGTGGACTGCAGGGAAAATGCAATACTTAGCACAACAATCACTGCTACCAAAGAAAACTTCATGGCTCTATAGAGATTAAAGCAGTGTAACCTACACAAAACTAAGACCCTCAAAGCACCTTTCCAAATAACAGTCTATCTTTAACAGAAGAATGGGGAAAAGGTAATAATTAAACACTCTATTAAAAGTGATACAGTAAAAGACATCATGAATTTAAGTTATTTATTACTGAATAAACAATTTATTATTACTTCAAATCTACATTCGAAACCAGTGATTCTCAAATGGGGAAAAGGGAAAATAGGCAGTTTAAAAGGCATATTCAATAAAATTTTATGAATATACACGAACATACAGGAAACAAAAAATGTTATTTATACTACTTTAATATTATCTATAGAAAATAAACTTGATAAAATCTTAACTGGTGGTCATACACAGATAATATGGAATATTTTTATTAGCCAAGAATACTGTCAGCCAGGAGGATCTTCCCACACCAGTGGATCAAATAGCAACAAAAATAAGATAACAATGGTGAGGATAGTAACTCGCATTTACTGAGCTTTTACTACATTTGTTGAGCACTTACTACTTGCCAGACCCAGTATTAAGCAGTCACACTCACAACTACCCTCTGAAGTTAGGTACCAAATTTATATGTGGGAAACTGAGGCACAGATAATTTAAACAATTTCCCCAAGGTCATACTGTTAGACCTCAACCCAAGAATCTAACCATCCCAGAGCCTGCATCTATGGGTGCATGTGTGTGTGAAAGAGTGGAGGATACAGGAGAAGAGATCATTTCACATCTATCCAAACGGAGCATGGGACCTTGGAACCGAAATCATATTCCCATACAGGGCTGGACTTCTGGACAGTTCATGATTTACAGGACGCCAAAAGCAGTATCCATCCACACCCTTCCCCGAGTCCTTATCACACTGTCACCTAATTTACTAGTAATATTGATTATATTGCAACGGTGTGATGTATCAGCTATTAATGTCCCAGAACAGCATTTGAACTGGCTTTATTTTTCTTCCTGCTTTAGATGGAATTGAGAAAAAGCAACCTGAATTTTTTTTTTTTTAAACTGGGAGCTCTAGTCAGCCATGGAACAAAATAAGGAGATGTGGATAGTGCCAACAGCATTCCCGTCCTTGACAATGACCACAGTAGGTTAGTCCGTGGTGAGGCATTGGGAGGTGGGTTCATAGCTTCTGCTCTCAACCAACCTCCAGGTGAACAGCTGAAAACAGATGTGAAATTGTATCATAGTTTCTTGTTGTCTTCACAGGGTACCTAACATACAAGTGGGATAGCAGTCAAGTTAAACACTGATCAGATTCAGCTCAAAAATTAACTCCTTGAAATTTAAAAAGTGTTTTATTCTGATCTCCATGTCTACAAAATGTCATTTACAAAAATGAACTTATTTATATAGGAGCAAGTTTAATTTTTCATTGTTTTAAAATTGTTTATCAGGGACTTCCTTGGAGGTCCAGTGGTTAAGACTCCGCACTTACACTGCAGGGGGCACAGGTTCGATCCCTTGTCAGGGAACTAAGATCCCACATGCTGCGTGTCGTGGCCAAAAATAAAATAAAAATTTAAAAAGTAAAAAAAAATTGTTTTTAAATATCTACTTGCCAAAAAGCCTCTTCTATTGCAAAGAAAATGAAAGCTTTTAAATTTTTAATAGCAAGCCCTACAACACTCAATTATGACTGAAGGCTGTCTAACAGGCTGGTCCTGCCTGTAGAATACTGAGGCAGCAATTTTGCATACGCAGAAATTATCACTTACATACTCAGTCCTAACCAATTAGGAAGACATCCAAAGACCAATACCTCTAGGCATTACAGGCAACATTAAAGCTGCACAATTAGACAGCAACTTTCAGAGATGTGAAATTATTTTATAAGCATGCAAGTGAGGAGTATATACAGAGTGAGGAAAAAACTAGGCAACATATTTAACCGTTAAAGAGCTGTTTAAACCTTCCTTAAAGAGTTCCTAAGTGTGTTTTGTTGTATCGGCAAAACCATGGTGTTACTGTATCAACTAAAATTCAAATGTAAAATTACATGTGAAAAGATGCTTATCTAAATTTAAGAGATTCATCATTTTTCCCCTTGGGAGCTCATTCATAAGACCATCCGATCCAAATCCATCCCTCTGCAAACCCATAAACAGCCTCTACCAAACAAATGGCCTCATCCCAACCCTCCCCAAAGTCATCTCTACATTTTTCGGGTGTTATCCTGTTAATTCAAAAGCTCGAAACTCAAAACTCCAAACACCGTATCTTACTGCTGTTGGTATTATGAACTATTAAAAAAGTATTAGATTAAGTTTTAAAAATCAATATTATAATCATTTGGTGCACAATCCCACACATTTAACACTCAATTTAACTCATTTGCTAACTCACATACAACCAACACAATATGCAAGAAACAACTGCTGGGAATTGTTTCAGATGCTCTAAAGTATGTTAATTTCCAAAGCAAAATGACTTGTGCTGTGAATTTTAACGCACTTGAAAGCCTGTACTTTCTCTCCTTCTGCAACACAAATTTTGCATGTCTGAAGAGCTGTGATTCATCTTAAGAAAACCCATCTTGTGTTAAATGGAATGGAAACTGGACTAAGTGGTCAAATGACAAGTACATTCATATTCAAGCTGTATTATAAATGCATGTACAGTAATTTACGTCTCTCAGCTACCACAAAAGGCTCTTGATAAGCAGGTAATTTGCTAAATGGACTCCTTTATCCAAGTATTCGAAGGGCGTTACAAGAAAAATCTGCAGAGGCATTAATGTGACGTAAAGGTCAAGCATTGTGACATACCTTTCAAATAATCCCGCCTAACTTGCGTTATGATGAGGAGGCTGTTGGCAGCATCGTTCAGTGTGAAGCCCTTGATGTGGGTCTCAGCGCTAAAAGAAGCAGACATTTAGAAAGGAATTACTGACATGCTTCTGATACGATAATAAATGGTTGAGCACCAAGGTGAAATTATAAAAACTACTGTTCATATGTTAAAAATATTGCTGCAAAATATCGACCTGGAGACAGCTTTTGTGTTATCCTGTCAATGGTTATAGAAGGATAATTTTTTTTTGCATTCTGACAGATGACAAAGTTGGAAATGAGCAACAAAAGAAACAAAGTACAAGATTTTTTTTAAACAATTGGTTCAGATTCTTGAATGCTGACATATTAGATGACTAAAATAACTGCATGCCCTGCATTGTTCTGCTGTATCCTAAGCTGGATACTTTTTCCTCTTTTTTCTACACTCACCATAATTATAAAATGTAAAACTATTCTTTCAGCAACAAAAATGAGCATTTATTTTCAGCACTTTATATTTTAAATATAAACTAAAGCATATTACTAACACCATATCATTTGGTTGATTAATTTTCAAATTTCTGTCATCTAGATACATACAATTTTTAAAGGTGAATATACTGCAGAACTAAAACCACTGCTACGTTAAAATGTAAAATTTCACACAATCTTGTCCCAGCCTTAAATTTGAAACCCCCCAACTTTTTTTTTTTTTTTTTTTTGTGGTACGTGGGCCTCTCACTGTTGCGGCCTCTCCCGTTGCAGAGCACAGGCTCCAGACGCACAGGCTTAGCGGACATGGCTCACGTGCCCTGCCGCTCTGCGGCATATGGGATCTTCCCGAGCCAGGGCACAAACCCGTGTCCCCTGCATCGGCAGGAGGACTCAACCACTGCGCCACCTGGGAAGCCCAAAACCCCCCAACTTTTTAAAACTCAAGAGCAAAAACTCGTTTTTCTTATGAATAAAACCTACGTAATTAAAAAAAAAAAAAAAAAGAAAGAAAAGAAGACAAGAAGAACCCTAGCCAGAGATGATTTGTTTGCTACATTGTTTGCATATCTCCTGTGATGAAATTTCAGCATCCTTAATGCCCCTAGGGTTTATCTCCCGATTAGGAAATCTCCACAGGTCAAAAGGAGCAAAAGAAATTGCTGCCATTTGCCTTATCAAGCTCAGTGATGATCTTGCTTCCAACAACCTCGGCCTACCGACATGAACATCTAAGCTGAGCAGATTGTGAGAAAAGCAGGGTCACTGATAAATTACTCTCGTCAATCCCAAGAAAATCCTCCAAAGACACCGTGATGTGCCCATCCTCTCAGTCACTTTCAGCCTCTGAGGTTCCCCCCTTACTGTTCCTGGGGGAAGGATTTTCTTATCCCCCCGAACGATCCTCTTAATCCCACCAAAGCACCCACTGCTCAGTTTGACTTTTTTCCTTTATCCCATCTGTCAAAGCTCTTAAGTCAAAAACTCATACATGAGACTATAAACTGCAGAAAATAAAGGATTTACTTTCTCAATCTTTAGCATGATTAAATAAACAAGCAGACACTATTAAAATTAAGCTCACTTCTTATGCCAACATTATTACATGTATTATACCATATTTACTTGAAAATATTACCTAAAATTCATTAAAACCATAAGGTAACAAAACTTCTGACATCACACTTGATTGTCAAACCTTTTGAAAATCTCAAAACACAGAACATTTTTCTTTTAATAATCTCTTCCTATCTCAAGAAGGTGTGTATTCAATACACATTTGAAAGTGAGGATAAATAGGAAGAAAACTCCCCAGCTCTATTACATGCTGAACATATACATGTTTTACATATGTAGAAACTGACCAAGCACAACCAAAATATATTCCAAACTGGCAAAGGGAGAAAAACTACAGAAGGTACTGGTGATTCTGCAGTGTATTCATTCATACAATAAAATAAGAGGAGTCTACTTCTGACTCATAATTTTGATCTTTCCTTTTGGAAAAAAATCTAGTACACAGATGTCAAATCAAACTTCCTGTGATGATGAGAATATTCTTTTTTTTTTTTTTTTTTGCGGTACGCGGGCCTCTCACTGTTGTGGCCTCTCCCGCTGCAGAGCACAGGCTCCGGACGCACAGGCTCAGCGGCCATGGCTCACGGGCCCAGCCGCTCTGCGGCATGTGGTATCCTCCCGGACCGGGTCACAAACCCGTGTCCCCTGCATCGGCAGGCGGACTCTCAACCACTGCGCCACCAGGGAAGCCCGATAATATTCTTTATCCATGCTGTCCAACAGGGTAGCCACCAGCTACATGTGGCTACCTGGCTACTGTGATGGAGGAATGGAAACCTTAATTATATTTAATTTTAATAATTTAAATTTAAGTGGGCACTTATGGCTAGTGGCTACTGGACTGGACAGCACAGAATTCCAGACATTTTCTTTTCATTTTTAGAACTGCTAAAATAAAGGAAAAAAACTGCAGAGTGAAGGGGTATCAATCTTTTAACTTACAATCAACTGCAAAAATTACTCTGTCTTAACCAAAGGAGATAGTATCACATGGAAAGTTTCATATTAGAGATTTCAGAGCTATGACTGGTCTATGGATTGTACTTATATAACACGCACATAGGACACTAGGCAGTGATTAGAATTTATCTTACTTTGGAAAACAAAAACTGGCCAATCCAGTAAAAACCATCAGTTATTAATTTAGCATTATTTTTAGACAGAATAAAATAAGAAGCTAGTAGGAGCAAGAGAAAATGAAGTGCTATTCTTGAAAGATAAAGCAGAGCTAATCACATGATTCTCAAATTTCCTAAGAATAGAGTTCAGTGTTAACAGAGATTTAAAATAACAATTTATAACCATTACTGCTCTATGAATAAGCAGTTCCCCTCCCTTGAAAGAATTCACTATACCTAAATTTTTATTTTGAAACACGAGGAAATGTTGTAATTCTAACTAAAAATGAAAGAAAGTTATTCTTTCTTTTTTTCTTTCAAAAATGTTAAAGGCATCTGTTACTTTTGAGGTTCCATTACTTGTTGGGAAGGTTAAGTAACCTTCTTAATAAAACTGCAGAAATCTCACTAGTAGTCAAGTGAATCTGCAACACATTAGAGACAGCAAAGGTACAGCAAAAACAAAGACTGCATTAGTTCACAGGGAAGACAACACTCTTAAGATTGAACAGGTGGCATCATGTAGGTAACTGTAACAGACTGCTATTTATAGAGTAATATGAGAGTAGTAGTGCCAGAATAATACTGGGGGTACCTCAACTTGCTACAGTAGCTCATTTGGTCACACCACATTACAAAAAAGATGCCTCTAAAAAAAAAGCAACAATTATTTTTCATTCTGATCACTGATGCAGAGCCAGAAGGGGAAGAGATGACCTAGTGGAACACTGGCAAGGTTGGAACCAGGAAACAAATCCAGAGAAGTTATACGACATTCCTCCAGTAACAGAGAATTGGAACTCTTAACTTCCGCTTCTGAATTCCCAGTCCAGAGTTATTTTCGAAAGTACCCAATGTAGATCTAACCCAAGATACGATTCTTCATAGTCAGATATAACATTTTATTGGTTCAAAGAAAAGGATGTGCACAGATCCCCAGATTAAGTGCCTCTGGGCATTCTAAAGCTTGGCATCTAGGATTCTCTTTGGGCCCACACAACTACATGGGGAAGGTAGCTACAAAATACTCCTGAAAAGATAACACAGGGGAAGATAAAAGTAACCTCAGGAGTACAGAAAGGTTTCATGAACATCTAGAGAGGGAGGGAAGGAAAGAAGATAAACCTACATTTTACAGGTTGTGGACATAAGTGTAAATAGAAGGGCTGTGCTTATAACCATCTTCTAGGTCAACAGCTTTCACACTTGTTTGATCAAGATTCTCAGTCAGACATAGTAAGAAACGATGTTTTACGGTACATACCAGTGCACTGATATACAGATGCACATATAACTGAAAGCAAACGTTCACAAAATATCTTTACTACATGGAATGCTTTGATATTTTCTATTCTATTTAACTAAAAAAGATGTTGATTCTGCCCCACTAAATAGAGTCCATGATCCACTAACAGGTTATAAATGCAATTTGAAAAACTACTCTAGACCAGGGGTCTCCAGCAAGAGGTATGCACACTGTGTGAATGCTCTAGGGTGAGTCAAGAAAATGTTTAAGTTTCTATTTTTAAATCTTATTCTCCAAAAAACTGCTATTTTTGGAGTATGTTTTATAATATACTTACAGTAGTACAGCTCACTGATAATGGTATGTGATCAAAATGTTTAAGACGTGATTCTTGACTCACCTGGGGTGTTTAGTAAAACACAGATTCCTGGGCCCCACGCCAGATCAGGTGAGTCAGAACCTTTGGGGTGAGTGGTGGGTTATCTGTTTATGCTACCAGAATGTGAGGCTCACCATTCTAGAACAAGCCCAATTAAAATGAAAGAATTATAATCTGTACTTTTGGGAAGTATTTCAGAGGTCTCTGTGACCAACCTCAGGATTAAAAGACTTGAAAAAGTTTTCCTTCTTTGCTTCCATCTCCTCAGTTAATCATACCCAATTCTCAACACAAAATGTTCCTCTCTTTTTTCTGCCACCCTTTCCTCCCAAATCACTGTTGTTTCAAAACACCTTTGATAATTGTGGATAGTGTTTAGATAATAATTTTCCAAGAAAACTAACTGTAGGAAAAAACCTGCACCTCCTGGATGACTTCAATGGTTATGGATGACAGGATGTTGTTCAATGTCACATTTTCCAAGTCACTAATTGAGGATGTACTGAGTATTCCAGAGATAGATAATTTAATTAGCAACTGAGTAAAAACACAAATGAGACACAATGCATTAAAAACCTGAACTTAAATGTCTCAGTGCGACTGTCCTATATCAAGACATAGAAGTGATTCAAGATCATAGATATATATGGTGTATGTGTATATCCATATATATATAGTACTTAAGTATATATATATGAATTATATATACTGTGTGTGTGTATATGTCAATAGATACAGATATATTTCCACAGACAAGTACAGTCATACACAACGTATTTTTCAAAATGCACTGAAACATAAACAGTAAACACAGCCCTATGGTGCATAACTTTAACATAACACTAATATTAACGCCAGGTTTTCCAGTGAATTCCAAGAATGGCAAACACCCATTTTCTATTCAGGATTCTAATATTCCAAAAGTGCTGTGACTTAAAAATTTTGCAGGCCAAAAGTTAGCCAGGAGAGATTATTTCAAAACTTACAATATACTAGGAAAAGGTTGACCTTTGCCATTGAAAATAAAGCTATTGATTGACTCATCAACAGGACAGGTGTACCTTCCAGAGCAGGTGACCTTGATCTTCTCCTTTCTAGGCCCTTTCTGATTAATTACTTAACTTTTGAAGGTAACTCCTTGGGGATAAGACAACAGAGTCAGTTAACTGACACAACACCAGGGAAGAAAACTTTATTCTCGTTCTGATTAACGAAGTATTTTACTCTAGGGAACTAGCCAGAGACAAAACCACTACTGCCACGAACACCAACACCACTAAACAGATTACAAAGCAAGAAGGGGAAAGAGAAAAGGTATTTAAAATTGTTGAGTACCATGTATTTTCTCTACTTCACTCTATCTCCTTCAATAACTAGAAGAAATCATTAATGTAAGATTTATTATCATCTACTCATTAGACAGAAGAAAAACCGAGGCTCAGAGATAGGAGGAAATTTTCCCACGAGCTTTCAAGTAAGATTCAAACCCTTGCCTAAGTTCAAAGCCCTTGGTATCTTCATGTATCAGGCTGCTTCCACCATAAAAGGTACACAGATCGAGTTGCTGAACAAGAAACAGAATATGATTTTAAAAACTACTTTTCTGGGGGCTTCCCTGGTGGCGCAGTGGTTGACAGTCCGCCTACCGATGCAGGGGACACGGGTTCGTGCCCCGGTCCGGAAGGATCCCACGTGCCGCGGAGCGGCTGGGCCCGTGAGCCATGGCCGCTGAGCCTGCGCGTCCAGAGCCTGTGCTCCGCAGCGGGAGAGGCCACAACAGTCAGAGGCCTGCGTACCGCAAAAAAACAAAAACAAAAACAAAAAACTACTTTTCTATATATGAATAGAATACATGAGTTGTGAGGTTACATAAGGTAAAATAAAATACACTGCAGTGTGCAGGGCTAATAAAAGTTATATTTTTTGTAGGTTAAAAACCCCCATAAAATTAGAAAACCATTTCATATAATTTTTGTGACTAGTTGAACACAATTAAGCAACTGCTACTACAATACATCATTAGAAAAATCCTAATGATAGTTGATACATTTTTTTAAGTGTGAGGTTTAATAGATGAACTAATACTTACAAATCTTTCACTTGCATTGCTTGTGTAGGATTATCCTTCATCAACAGTAAGTTTGTAAGACTGGCATAAGTTTCACTATTGAACACAATGTTTTGCTTTTTTGCTTTCAGGAAAATATTAAATGCATCTATGAAGGAAAAAAACAACAAAAAATGAGATGACATTATTCTGAAATGGCAAAAAAGGAGGGGGAAAAGCCCTAAAACAAAGCCCCAAACCCCCATATTTCTGCTTCTTTTAATACTCACTCACAATACCACTCTACAGAGACACACACTGACCAAGCAAGCAGATGTTATCACTCTTCTAATCTTTAAAAAACAAAGTGACAGTTATGAAAACTACTAATTAATCCAAATGGATGGTACCAGAAAGGGCTTCGTTTTAAAATTATTTTTCATACTAGCTCTTTAAGGTCAACAAATTATTTTCATGCCAATAAAAACTAAAAAGAGCTCTTCTGAATTTGTTTATCAAAAGATGATCCCAGTTTCCAGTTTCAAAATAAATTGCAAAATGTGTGTTAAAGTCCAAATAAACCAGGGGTATAATTTAGATTGAGGGGAGCAAAAGATTCACTTTAAAGCGATCTTGAATCTGTAAGTGGGTGGTTCCTGCGGTTAAGACTCCAACACAACAGCATTACAGTGAGTATAGCCTGTAATGCTAAAATTAGGAGATCAAATTATTTGGCTACGACAGGACTTATACAAAAACATACAATTTTCAAATATACAGATATCTAACAAGTAAACTAAGCAACATTTGTTTGACTGATTAACAGTTTTATTTCACTTGTTCACAATAACTGTCAGTGAATGAAAAGATGTTACCAAAAGAGAAGTAACTACACTTTTCAGTCACTTACTTTTCTGAAATAAAATTGCCTGGCTATAAACATCCAACTGAAACTACAATCCACACTCTGGTGTGTATAAACAAATCACAATAAAGATGGGGCATAACTGAACTATCACATAAGACCTTTTATGGATATAAAGCTCCATGTAAAGAAATATAGAACACACAAATAGGAATGAACATGATATTAACGCTCAGAAGAACATTCTGAGCTACTGTGGAGGTTTCTAAACAAGCAGAAATTATGCTTGTGTTTACAAGTTAGGGGAGTTTGAATTAGCCCTTCAAAAAACTGAAGTGACAACATCAAAAACTTAGTTAACTTTCAAGCTAAATTCAGAGAAAACAAGAGAAAAAGGTTATGATCTTAGTATTTGTATATTAACTAAGAAAAGATAGAATCTATCATTCAGTACATATGCATATATTTTCCTTTTAATAGAGTTGAGAAGTTATGATGTACTGCAATTATTGGCTACATCCCAACAAGCGTTTATAATAGTTCACTACTTTGCTGAATGAAAATACACAGTAAGTACAATTTGAATATTTAAGGTAACAAAATAATCTAGAAAAGCTTACTAGTGGTTTTCTAAAACTGTAGTCTTGAATTCAATTTTCAAAGTATTCATATTTTGCCAAGCATTCAATTCTGAGATATACACAAAAGTAACTCAAACCTCTGCAGAATTAACAGAATGAAACCAACTAGATAAATGTAAATTGTATATTAAAACTAGAAGAGGGGACTTCCCTGGTGGCACAGTGGTTAACAATCCGCCTGTCAATGCAGGGGACACGGGTTCGAGCCCTGTTCCAGGAAGATCCCACATGCCACAGAGCAACTAAGCCTGTATACCACTACTGAGCCTGCGCTCTAGAGCCCACGAGCCACAACTACTGAAGCCCGCGTGCCTAGAGCCCATGCTCTGCAACAAGAGAAGCCACTGCAATGAGAAGCCTGTGCACCGCAACAAAGAGTAGCCCCCGCTCGCTGCAAATAAAGCCAGCACGCAGCAATGAAGACCCAACACAGCCGGAAAAAATAAATTAAATAAGTAAATTTATTAAAAAAAAATTTTTTTTAACTAGAATAGGGGTATATCTTTACATTTACAATATACACTGCATTATATTTAGTTAGCTGGTTAAAATGTTTTTACTTAAATAAAAACAATTAAAAAAAGGCAATATATATGGAGCTTTGGAATCTTTAAACAGGAAATATACACTAACCTTCATTCATTTTAATCAAATCAAAATTCCATTAGAATATTTAAATAGTATTGATAATAATGAACTTTATATTTAGGTTTAAGAGATACATGGTGAAAGACTCAAGGATATATAGACTGAATATGCAACAAAGGAAAATGACTCAGAAAGAATAAAAAGTTACTCTGCAGTATTAAGAAAGCATAAGAGCTTAGCTTAATTCCTCCTTCAGACACTTCGTCAGTGTCACAAAACTTCTAGTTAAGAAATTAAAAGGTTCGGACTTCCCTGGTGGCGCAGTGGTTAAGATCTGCCTGCCAATTCAGGGGACACGGGTTCGATCCCTGGTCCAGGAAGATCCCATATGCCAGAGCAACTAAGCCCGTGTGCCACAACTACTGAGCCTGCGCTCTAGAGCTGGCGAGCCACAACTACTGAGCCCACATGCCACAACTACTGAAGCTCACGCGCCTAGAGCCTGTGCTCTGCAACAAGAGAAGCCACCGCAACGAAAAGCCCGCGCGCCACAACGAAGGGTAGCCCCCGCTTGGCACTAGAGAAAAGCCAGTGCGCACCAGCGAAGACACAACGCAGCCAAAAATAAATAAATAAATAAAATTAAAAATACAATATTAAAAAAAAGAAATTAAAAGGTTCTATAAATTTCAAAATTGATGACTTTCTACTGAAGGGAGCTCAAAACTGTCAATACGAAAATGAAAAGAAAATCTGCTGCATAATGGTTAAGTTATCATAAAGCATACTTGAAAATGTACACAAAAACTGGAGGAGTTAAAGGTAACAGTAGCATTCTATGGAGAAAAATTAACAAAAATGAAGGAAACAAAAGTAATATATGATCTGGGGAGAGTACAACGAAGTCTAAATGAAAACATCTAGAATGTGATAGGCAAGCTTGTATCAGAGGGTTCAAGATGGTCAAAGAAATTTTAAAAGTAGTCACAATAGAGGTAGGCATACCTTCAGGAAAGTTTACCACTGAAGAAAGGGAAGAAACGCAAGAAACAGGGCTCATGTCCTGCCTTCAACCTCGAGATACTGCTTAACACACACTAGTATGATGGTTAACGCCCTAATCATTTTTTGCTTTCACATAAAAATATGTAACAAATACACTTGCCAAAAAATTAATGATAATGCTATTTTCAAAGTGTAGTTTTTGAAAAAATGCACTATTTTAGTTTTTATTATGAAAAATTTCAAATGTACAGAAAAATATAAAGAATAGTGTAATAACCCCCTCCACATACCCATCACCTACACCTAATAATTAACATTTTGCCAGATTTGTTTAACCATTTTTTATGGCTTAAGTACTTTAAAATAAATTATAGAAATCTTGATTTTTTTTCCCATTTCTCAATGCTTCATTATAGATCTCAAAATTTAAGGACATTTTCCTATAAATCATAATGCTGTTATCATATCTAATAAAATGAGTGATTCCTTAATGACCCACTACTCAGTCAATATTTAAATTTTCCCAATTGTCCCAAAATGTCTTTGTTAACTTAAAAAATGAAAGAAAATAATTAATATATACAATTTAAGTTCCATCTCTACCCGAGGTCACTACTAATTTGTTGGGTTTAAATCCCATGTTGCTATCAGAAAGAAGACCCCAGTGTACACATTTACCTTTGTCTTTCTTCCTGTGGCAGGCATTCAATAGCTCTTTCTGGAGACTAACTTCTACAGGTGAGGGTGATGAAGTCAGGGAATGTGTTTCATCCTCATACCACAACTTAAAAATAAAATTATTCAATTAAACAAAAAGTGGTAAACACAACAGTGACCTTTTCAGTGTAAAGCTGGGCTAATCTATTACCTAAAGTTATAGACAAACAAAAAAATCTGTTATGCTTACAGTTAAAAACAAATTACCTCAGGTACGTCAAATGGAACCTCTTGGTTATTGTTCCTAAGGATTTCCGCTAATAACCTTAATGTCTTTCCACGAGGAATAATATTTTCTTCTTGCATTTTATTCCAGACAGCATCAGCTCTTTGCCAGTCACCATTCACTTCTGTAAAATTAAGCAGAAATTAATGAACGTACTAAATAGAATTCATGACAATATTTAGAACTATTTTTATTTGATGCTGAAGGAAGTATTCCAAACATTGCCTCCAGGGAAAGGACCAGGGTGACTGTGGACCAAAGGTAAGAAGACTTCTTTCTGTATACCTTTCTGTATCTTTTGAATTTTAAACCATAGAAATTACTTACCTATTAAAAAACAACAGAAAAAAAAACCCACACTTTATTAAGAACTTTGAAAATCATGTTGATACAAAGTTTACCTTTTTAAAGTAACTGAGAAATTGCCCACTGTTAAAATCAAAATCAGAAACAGGTAACAATTCAACTATGACCAGTAGACTTTGGAAAGACAATGGGATACACATATACAGTACAGTACACAGCCGAAGGTCTAAAATGATTGAAAGTGTGCAAATGTGTGATTTATGTCAAAAGTGACAAATCAACAAACCTTTTTCCCTTAGTTAAGTAGGGAGAATTCTGTCTCTTCTGTCAACTTGAAGAATTCCTATGTCAGTGTGTAACAGATTTCTCATAATGCCCTCAGACTAAGTAAGATCACAGGAAGTTTACTGGAAAGAAATAGGCAGCTTCCTTCATAATGAAATATCTAGTTCCTTCTACGTGGTAACCTTGTCTTCACAAATAGCAAAGACTTAAGAATCAAGACTTTATTTTTAAACATTCTAATGGGTTTTGAAAAAAGAAAAGGTCAAGCCATTTCTGCTTGTGAGAAACTAGAGCAAAATATGAAAAATGTCTTATGACACTAAATTCAATATACCTATCAGGCACTAAGAAGTACTGTTTTAAATGTGGCCTTTAAAAAAAATTTGCTAATATGAATAAGGAATATCTTAATGGTGTATGGTCAGCTCCAGGAAGAGGGTGTGTTTCAGGACACAAATGTTCCAGAAAACATGAGTAAATTTGCTTCTCAAAAATACCAAAATACTACAACACATGGAATTTTCCTAGATTTCCCTCCCACCCTAAAACTGAAAAGCTAAGCTTTTTGATAACTGACTCCTGGAAGTAAAAAACTCAAAGAGGGCCTCCCTGGTGGCGCAGTGGTTGAGAGTCCGCCTGCCGATGCAGGGGATACGGGTTCGTGCCCCGGTCTGGGAGGATCCCATATGCCGCGGAGCGGCTGGGCCCGTGAGCCATGGCCGCTGGGCCTGCGCATCCGGAGCCTGTGCTCCGCAACGGGAGAGGCCACAACAGTGAGAGGCCCGCATACCGCAAAAAGAAAAAAAAAAAAAAACAAACAACTCAAAGAACTTTCATAAGGAATATGCTGAAAGGTGGCCCAAACAGTAGAAATTAACCTAAAGTTCAGAGTGATTTTATATATACTTTGACAATAAAAATCAGCCTAATATAAAACCCTTATTAAATTTACAATCAATTTTCAAAGCAAGACTCTCATAAGCTAATTATGCTTTTCCTTCATTAAAATGTTGTCATGTAATGTAAAATTCAAGAGTAATTTTTCAAGTATGTTAACGTATAAAACTTTATACATAAAGTTTATCAAATACACTTTAGTTTATTTGATTAAATAAATTAAAAACAAAAACCCAAGCCCCCAAATCTTTAATTCTGTAGAAGGGGAAAGAGGAACCACTTTTGTTCTGTGCGAAAGGGTACTATGGACTGTGGGGGACACAGGGAAGCTTTCCAAGTGCTGGGAACAGCCCTGCTAAGGTGTTTTTTTTTTTTTTTTTTTTTTGCAGTACGCGGGCCTCTCACTGTTGTGGCCTCTCCCGCTGTGGAGCACAGGCTCCGGAGGCACAGGCTCAGTGGCCATGGCTCACGGGCCCAGCCGCTCCGCGGCATGTGGGATCCTCCCGGACCGGGGCACGAACCCATGTCCCCTGCATCGGCAGGTGGACTCTCAACCACTGCGCCACCAGGGAAGCCCAGGTGTTTTTTAAAGAGATTAATTTTTAAGCTAACATAACTATTTCAGACAGTGAAGAGGTGGATGAGGTACAACTCTGCCTTCAGACTGAAAGAACTCTGGGAAGGTAATTCTTTTTAAAAAAGCACAAACTATATGAAAAGCTTCTACTTTGGGAGGACAAGATATAACAGAGATGCACCTGCTCAAATGGACTAGCAGCTTGTAACAAGAAAAATTTTTTCAAAATACAGGTGAGAACTAGACAGTGCATACAGCATAAAACAACTGAGATATACACACTTTTTTTTTTGGAAAAAAAAAATCTTGGAAATGTACCTGGATCACAGAATACATAACAAAAATTTGAGGCAATCAAACTAGTCAGTGCCAAAATCTGCAGCCATGCTCTCACAAAGGCACAGAAGGGCCATGCCTTTCTTTCATAATATCCCTCTGGGGCTTAAAATTCCTTCAACCAAGACAACAACAATCATACTTGTTATTTGAAGAATCAAACAGCCACAAACCTGGGCTGTGTGACCAGGGAATGGGCACTCCCTCAATAATTCCATCACTTCCCTGGAACTCCCCGTGTCCTCTTTAAAGAACAAGAGCGCTGACTACTAAATGATTTGAGAACTCTTAAGCTATAAAACCAAAGATTTTTGACACTATCAGTGAATTTTACAGGAACAGACATAGTTATGGGGCTTCATTTATGGCTATCTGACCAGTGTGTACAACAGTTGGCACTTCACGTGGGGTTTCTATGGTATTTGAACTACGAGATGATAGTCATATGGATGCTGTTGTCATAAACCATGGAGCAATGTATCTTTGTCTTGTGCATGTTTCTGTAGTATGCTGTAATTCACAACAAAATAAGTGTGTGTACCTGTGTGAAAGGTACTGTTTTAAAATAAACGAGCAAAACTGCTCTTTAACAAATAAACCCAAATAATTAAATGAACTCCTTTCAAGGGTGAAAATTACATCATGAAAAAGAATGAGCTCATAAAAAATTCCAATAGGTGAAACAAATTGTTTTCTCAGAAATCCACAATCTAAAACATGGATTTTTTTTCATGTGTTACAGGGCCACATTTCATACGTCATTCCATACTGTATGTTCCTGTTCAAATAAATTGAGTCCACAGTGCTTTATTTAACATATTTAAGTAGTGGTCCAAGTCAGTGGGCAAAACGGAGGGGGCCAGGTCGCAGGAGGAGAAACCTTGCTTTTTCTTCAGAAAGGGAAGGATCAGGGTTATCACAACCACATTATTGATTTATAGCAGTATAGAAGTTGGGAAGTAAACAAACTGGGTTAAAACGTATACTTCCCTATAACGATTCCTCCAGCTTCCAGTTCCATGAGAGGCCACCCTCATGTTACCTCAGCCTCAGAGGCTCCTCAGCTAAGGAGAGGAGAGCGCCTCAGACTATTGGCTCAAATACAGAGCTGGAAGGGGGGTGTCCATCAGAACAGATAGAGGGGATTAAAGAAAAAAAAAGGGTAATAAACCTCAGAGTTTATTTATAAGAGTTCCTGCTTATCCCTAAAGGAAACTTTAAGATGTAGTTCAAAGTTGCTTTCTCTTTTCTTTCTTTTTAAAAAAGCAACAGCAAAAGGTCATCTGCAGAGGAGAAGGAAGTCCGTAAGGCTGGCTGCCTCTCATCTTTCCCTGGACTACCGCTGTACCTCATGCATCCTTACAGCTGTTCTTTCACCCCAAGGTATTGTCAGTGTTGGTTCAGGTCTAACTCTTCTGAAAAGCACTACCTTTCTATCTGCAGTGCCTACCTCAACGGCTAGCACAGTAAGGGCTTCAGAGTATTTCTGAACGAAAGTTTATATAGTCTTCTTATGGGGATGATTTTAAAGGCTGAGATTCATTTGGATATATTAGTATTTTTTTTTAGTTTGCATAAAATTAGAATTTAAGCAAGAAACAGTTCTTCAAAAGTAAGAAAAAGCAGGGGAAGGAGGGAGAATCAGCACTCAAATACAGGTTATAATCCACTAATTGAGGACTACATACCTAAAACCTAAGTTTTTAAATTCTATACATTCAACAACAACCTGAGCATTGTGTGCCAGAATCTGATCATATTCAAGCCAAAGTTTTAAGAATTACATTGTGGTATGTCAATGCAACCAACAAATGAAATGTAAATTTTACAGCAAGTCTTATTTTACATACACCATCAAGATGTAAGACAAAGCTTCCAATGATAATAAATACAAGTTCAAAAAGACAAATGAAATCACCTTATTCATTGCTGTCTATGTTAGGTGAAGGAAAACTTCCCAAAAGAAAAAAAGAATAAATCTAGATCAAATATCTATGAAGAAAAGGAAGGAAGGAAAGGAAGGAAGAAAGGTCACTGACTATTCTAAGTGTTTTTCCTCTCTACCCAAATACCCTAAGAGACTGCACAGTTCTAGAGTACTGTTTGACAATAGAGATCAAAGGTTTCAGAAAAGTTCATCACTTTTAACCCTTAATAAAAACACAAATTCAGCCTAGGGAAACAATTAAGGGTGTTAACAAAGATTAGATGCAAAGATGACTAATTCAGTGTTATTTTATAATATGGAAAACTGAAATCTATTCACTTGTCTAGCAGTAGGAGACTGGTTGAGTAAATTCTAGTATATCTGTTCAATGTAGCCATTTGTAGGTGATAAAGTGTTGAAAAACATTTGTAATATAGAACTGAGTCAAAATTATATTATAATACAATCACATTTTAAAAAGTAATTGTTCAGCAATGAGTTTGTACATCAATATGCATTTTTCTGGAAAAAGATCTATACACATGAACATGTCAATGATTACTTATTTATAGAAGTGACTCATAAATCTACTAAAGAAATTAAATTAAAAGAAAAAAAGAGAATAGTCTCTCCTCAAAAACTCCTATTAAATTCTGTGGCTATGATGAAGATTTTTCTCACCTTCTCATTATTGCAGCAAGAATGTCAGAAATTATGAAGATTGTAGGGTGTCTAGTGATACAATATAACATTTTGTGAGAAAATTCAATCTGGCCTCTACGTGAGCCTCTGTTTAAGACTCTACATTTGACAACCCCTGGAGCTTCCTCACAGCCTGATATTCCTTTCTGGCCACTGCCTTCCATAGAATAAATGTCTCAAAATGAAAACACGAGGAACAGTCAGATTACTTACTGTATAGTTTTAGCAGACTGTAGTATAGCTGGTCTCTATCACATTCAAATAGCTTCTGTGTCAGCTCCACTAATTTTTCTAGAGTTTCAACCTTAAAAATAAGATTAACAGATGGATCTAGATTGTGTAAAGGACATTTTATAGTTGACAAATATAGTTGAATAATCCTTCAAATTAGCTTTACCCAAAGGGCAGATTAACTTCACTTCAAAAGTTAAAGGACTGAGCACAACATCGTGAATGTACTTAATGCCACTAAACTGTACACTTAAAAATAGTTAAAATGATAAACTTGATGTTATATGTATTTTATCATAATTAAAAAAAATTTTAAGTTAAAGGGCTAAAGGACTCTTTGGAGTCAATAACACATGAATAATTATCTAGTTGAGGGAACCTCCACAAAGGAGCATTCTGTAGAATTCAAAGATATTTAGGCTGGAGGATTCAGTGAGTATATCTATATTTGTTAATAGGAATATTCCTCCACCCAAACTTTAAACTCCTCTTTCCCTGTGACTTTTTCTTGGCAGGATGTGAACAGATACCTGTGCTGGAGTAGAGGTAAAGTAGAAACTCCAATGGGCTCCCATCAAGTGACTCCTCTGGTCACTAACAACTGAAGCAGATTTAAATTGCCAAAGAAACAACATTAGCCTGCTCAAACCAACAAGTGGAATGAAGCAAGCTAAAATCTTCAGAGCCCCAGTAAAAATTTTTAGGGATTCCACTGGACCTCAGAAACCAGAATAAAGCTATTGCTTATTCGGAAAACAACCAAGATAAGCAATGTTGCATCTCCTGAACTCCCCAAATGCTCACAGGACATGTAGGACACTTGCTTTCTACTCACAGTTTTAGGTGAGTGAGACCAGAAATTAAACACAAACCTGATTACTTGCAATACATCTATCACAAAACCACTGAAGTCTTGTAGGCCGAGCTCTAATGCCTGGAGTCTGTAAAATAAAATAATCATATAGCACACAGTTAAGGCTTCAGCTAAATGTTAATTTTCCCTCAAAGACAAACAGTTTTCCTTCTAATGACCCTGCTTCCTCCCTGCCAAGTGGAGATACTAAAAGAAACCTATAACTTAATCCCACAATTATCAAACACCTTTAGGATTAGAACAACCTATACTTAACCAGTGTCTAGAAGATTCGGGTTATTTCAAAACGTTACTTTGTAGGTCAATTTTCATTCCATAAATCTTTAATCATTAAAAATGGCTAAGCTTTCTGTAGCTCAAAAAGAAACCTTGAAATGATGGACTAAATCAACTCCAAAATATGTGAAATTAAACACACACACACACACACACAACTTCAGAGATCCCAATAGATTCAGGAAGCAAAAACTATTAATATGTTATGTTGACTTATTAACAATTGTCACAATGATAAAACCAATGGCTTTTTAAGAAACATGCTTTGTAAAACTCAGTGATAAAAGTATTCTGATTACAACACGTTTGCCTAGTATCTAAAACTAAACGTTTAAAGAGCTAAGTACTAAAAACAAGCTAAGTACTTAAAATTAGTTCATAGTCTTAGTTTATTTCAGTAATTGAGATGTGTGTTATAGCCTCAATTAGGAATTACTAAGGTTTAGTCAATAACTCTGGCTTCAAAACAATTACTTTACAATTCTGGATACTGAAATAAAAGACAAAACACTTCACATATAATTCCAAGGATCTGTCACTCTACCTCCAGTATTTTCATCATCTGTAATAGGGCTTCCCTATTAAATACTACATTTCAATCTCAGCATTACGATAAGAAAACAACATACTCATTACCCTGGCTGCTCCAGTCCAGAGGACATACATTTACTGCCTTCTCCACTCAGTTTTGTGGATGACACCAGGCAACTCTCAAATCTGATCTCTTATTTATAAGTCCTCATTACTTTTTATTTCTTAAAAATAGTATTGTAGGGGCTTCCCTGGTGGTGCAGTGGTTAAGAATCCGCCTGCTAATGCAGGGGACATGGGTTCGAGCCCTGGTCCGGGAAGATCCCACATGCCTTGGAGCAACTAGGTTCGTGCACCACAACTACTGAGGCTGCGCTCTAGAGCCCGCAAGCCACAACTACTGAGCCCGCATGCTATAACTACTGAAGCCCATGCACCTAGAGCCCGTGATCCGCAACAAGAGAAGCCACCGCAATGAGAAGCCCACACACCACAACGAAGAATAGCCCCCACTCGCCGCAACTGGAGAAAGCTTGTGCAGAGCAACGAAGACCCAATGCAGCCAAAAATAAATTAAATAAATAAATTTAAAAAATAGTATTGTACAATGTTAAATTAAAAACTGAAACAAGGGCTTCCCTGGTGGCGCAGTGGTTGAGAGTCCACCTGCTGATGCAGGGGATGAGGGTTCGTGCCCCAGTCCGGGAAGATCCCACATGCCGCGGAGCGGCTGGGCCCGTGAACCATGGCCGCTGAGCCTGCGTGTCCGGAGCCTGTGCTCCGCAACGGGAGAGGCCCGTGTACCGCAAAAAAACAAAAAACAAAAACCAAAAAACTGACACAAGAACTAACATCTCAGAGCTTTGGTAGAATGACAGAAAAATTGGTACAGAAGAAGTTGTATAAGTGTTCTCATTCTAACTGTGCAAGTACCCACATTTTGCGATACACGAAATAAATGCTGAATAAATTAACTGTTGATATATATTCTCAAACATCATTAATATTTACATTTGTACCCAATTTCTACTCAAGGATTTTCTCACATTATCTGTTTTGTTTCACATGCATTACATTGAAAATGAAGCCAACATCAAATGTACACAAAAAGCCCTTGAAAAAATACTAGATAATCCTCTTTAAAACATGGCAAAATGCAAGAGCTACATTCACTTATAACCTTCAATATTATGGCTCATCCAAATGCCAATGATCTGACTAGCACAACTTTTATGGCAAACTCTTCCTTTTTGTGGCTGATTAATCTGCCTGTCACTGGCAGGACAACTGACTTATACGGCAGATATTCCTATTCTTCATTTTGAAATTGAGAACTGTTTTCACAAATAAATCTCAATCATCAAAAGAACATCTAGGTCAGATTAACTAAATCTCCTAGGCTTCTGTAATAGTCTACATTTCTGGCTTATCTCTTAACATCTTATTGAATTTTAAACATTGCAAATTTAAAGTAAAAATGAAAAATGTAATAAAACATGGAGAAGAATAGAATTTTAATTGGGATGCTAAATATAGCTTATCCAAAACCAGTTACTGCTTAATTAAAACAATGAACTCAACTCTTAATTTTTCCTGTTTTTGTTACATACAATCTATTTAATAGACAGTAAGGATAAAGTAATTACTGTAATTAAAAAAAAACAAAAAGGTACTTCCCTGATGGCACAGTGGTTAAGAATCCGCCTGCCAATGCAGGGGACATGGGTTTGATGCCTGATCCGGGAAGATGCCACATGCCACAGAGCAACTAAGCCCATACACCACAACTACTGAAGCCCGTGTGCCCTACAGCCCGTGCGCCGCAACTCCTGAGCCCATGCGCCTAGAGCCCGTGCTCTGCAACAAGAGAAGCCACCGCAATGAGAAGCCTGTGAGCACTGCAATGAAGAGTAGCCTCCACTCGCCACAGCTAGAGAAAGCCCGCACGCAGCAACGAAGACCCAATGCAGGCAAAAATAAAAACACACAAACAAAAAAACACCAAAACCAAAATACAGCATGTTTGTTTCCACCTGGGTTAATGTGCTTCAAAACACTCTTTGTGCAGTTCCAATTCAGTACTAGGTTCACTTGTATAAGAAAAAAAGTAATCCAAAATAAAATAATAATTTTCATTAATTTCATTATATTACTTTGATGTAAATTTGTTGTTATAATAGGCTTCGATGTATATTAGTGAAAATAGATATCAAGTAATTATTACCTTTAAAGTGAAAACAAATGAAGATTCTTCTACTTCAAACTCTATCTCAAAGGCAATCATTTTAAATTTAACTAAAATAGTGATTTTTACCTGCTCTGAGTTTTCTTACCACTACTGCTAGAAATGGAAAATGGAAAACAAACAACTACTCTGGCTTCATGTCCTTTAGCTGGAGTAGTAGGAGGAAAATCAAGTGCACGAGGTGTATGGGACAAACAAAAACAGCAAGAACACAACTACTTATCCCCACAGCCAGGAGAGCAAGGAGAAAAGGGGGGACCATGGAAATTATTAAACCTTTCAATAATTGTCCTTTTCTGTAAAATCTCCAGAGACAGACTTAAGGACCATGGTCTAGTAAGGAGGAAAATATGTCTGAGCAAGTCAAACTAACAGTTTAACTATCATTAACTAAATATGATCCAGGTGTTACAGAAAATACTAAGTAAACTAACTCATGGGAGGGGGGTATGAATTTGCATGAGAACTGACTGACATCTCTTGAAATTCGAGGGCTGGAGGGGGAAACTAGCTCTAAAATCCCTTCTTTATATATAAGATCCATTCTGGCTTATTAAGGAAGGCAAATTAGGATAAAACCCTGAATTTGATCTATTAAAGAACAAAGGGAAGAGGAACAAAGGTTGGGAGACTGCTGTAATCCAAACTTTTGGTCCTAAAGGCAAAGTCATAAAAAGAAGGGTTTTGCCCCCTGAGAAGACAGCAAACTTACTCTGGCTGAAGTGTGACGGAAGGGTAATAGCAGATAAGACGAGAGGGAAAAGTCAAGAAAGAGTAAGTTTGGAGAAACGATAAGTTGTTTTGGTGGTTCAGATATTAAGGGTCGAGAGATCATGGAGGTTGTACCGAAATACATAAACATATCAAATAAACACATCCTACACCTTAAACTTATGAAATGTTATATCGTATCTCAATTTTTAAAAAAGAGAGATCATGGAGGTAGAAATAGTGTAAGGGAACCAACAGAAAATGTGAAATCAGGACGTGATTTCAAATTCCATGACTACTACTAACTAAATAAGCTCCACACTCACACCCTGAACTGAATGAAGTTTCATTGCCCTAATTACTTCTCAGAGTTGTTATGTGAGGCTCACAAGAAGATGTACATGAATCATTTGAGAATATAAAAATGTTACCAATATTGGTTAACTTGTAATCTAGGTTTGAACCTCAAGGGATGAGGTTAGAAAAAGAAATGCTAAATAAGTTTAAAGCAGACTCTTTACTCATCGTTGTGTTTGTATCCTGAGAACTTAGTGCCTGGCACATGGCAGGCAATCAGTAAGTGATTACTGAACTGCTCAAAGGGTTAAGAATAAAATTAAATAATATAATTCTTTATAGAAACCTTTAATATGGTTATTTAACTTTTTGTACTTGTTTTTATCATCTCTCCCTGGACTTAATCTCCAGTCTTAATACACAAAATGAATGATCTAAACTGTTAATTTATTTAAATGACCTGCAACACTTCTTTCCTGGGAGGTGAATGAAGTACCTTAAAAGACACTTGGCCGAAAGAATGAAGTCATTTTTTTTAAAAAACAAAGAAATACCGCTCTATTTTATCATAATTTCTAGCAAAAGAGCATGGGACTAGAACTCAGGAGGCCTGGGTTTTAGTCCAAATCTTTGCTACTATGAGCCATAAAAGAGGTACCATCTATAAAAACATGACAAAATTTCTAGGCCTTTGCACAGACTGTGCCCTCTAAGTGAAATGCTTTTGCTCCCACTCTTTACGTGGCTGGCTCCCAGTTCATCCTGTAGTTCTCATCCCAAACATCACTTCCTCAGAAAGATCTAGTCTGAAACAGATGCTTTCTACAGCACTCTCTGTTACAGCAATTATTGCATTTTATGGATTCATCTTTTTAAGGTCTATCTTTAGAACAAAACTGTAAGATGTGAGCCATAATTTATTGAAGGGCAGGAGGGAGGGAGGGAAGAAGGGGAAATTGGTCAAACTGGGAAGCCATTCAAATATTATCAACCACCTTAGTTAGAGGACTTTTAGGTTATAAAA
Source organism: Mesoplodon mirus (assembly GCF_964341445.2). Lineage (NCBI taxonomy): Eukaryota > Metazoa > Chordata > Mammalia > Artiodactyla > Ziphiidae > Mesoplodon > Mesoplodon mirus. The sequence continues at coordinate 60,335,532 of NC_138990.1, forward strand.
TCTGCCAATGCCAACTTATAAGGAAGGGTTCATGATGGGAGACGCTGTATCAGATCTAAGTTACAGCTTAGTTTCTCTCAGTTCAGAGCTTAGATGATCTTATGTCTCTGTTAATTCACCACACCTTCTGCTAATTAAGGTCACTATCCTGTAATTATTAGATATCATTTGAGATGACTGAGTAAAGTGTCTTAAAAACCCCTACAACAGGGCTTCCCTGGTGGCGCAGTGGTTGAGAGTCCGCCTGCCGATGCAGGGGACACGGGTTTGTGCCCCGGTCTGGGAAGATCCCACATGCCGCGGAACGGCTGGGCCCGTGAACCATGGCCGCTAAGCCTGCACGTCCGGAGCCTGTGCTCCGCAATGGGAGAGGCCACAACAGTGAGAGGCCCGCGTACCGCAAAAAAAAAAAAAAAAAAAAAAAAAAAAAAAATCCCTACAACCACTATCCTAATTCAGATCCTATTAATCTCACTGTCCCAAACCCCCTTTCATCTATCACATATTCTTCTGCTAGTATAAATTTCTTTCTAACACTGCTGAGAGTTCACTGTCTTCCGCATGAACTCAAGCCTGCTTATTCTGATTTTGAAGGGTCTCTGGGAACAATCTACCCTTACAAAATACTTCCTATAAATCCTATACCCCAGGATAAAAGAACTATTTAAGAAATCAAAAAGAAATAAAACTGTCTTTGTTTGCAGATGACAAGATATTATACGCAGAAAGTCCTAAAGACTCCACTAAAAAACTATTAGCACTAATCAACGGATTCAGTAAAGTTGCAGGATACAAAATCAACATATAGAAATCAGTTTCATTTCTATCCACTAACAACAGAATATCTGAAAAAAAATAAAATACCATTCACAAGATGATCAAAATGATTAAAAAAAAAACCTAGGTATAAATTTAACCAAGGTTGTGAAAGATCTGTACACTGAAAACTATAAGACTTTGATGAAAGAAACTGAAGACATAAATAAATGAAAAGATACCCCATGTTCATGGATCAGAAGAATTAATATTGTTAAAATGTCTATACTAGCCAAAGCTATCTATAGAGTCAATGAAACCCCTATTAAAATTCTGAATGGCATTTTTCACAGAAATAGAAAAAACAATCCTAAAATTTTTATGGAACCACAAAAGATCACAAATATCCAAAGCAGCCCTGAAAAAGAACAAAGCTGGAGGCATCACACTTCCTATAACTACACTACAAAGCTATAGTAATCAAACAGAATAGTACTGGCATAAAAACAGAAGCAAAGACCAATGGAACAGAATCAGAAATAAACCTTCATATATATAGTCAACTAATATTTGACAAGGGAGCGAAGAATACTCAACAGGAAAAGGATAGTGTCTTTAATAAATGGTATTGGGAAAACGAGATAATCACATGCAATAGAATAAAATTAAACCCCTATCTTTCACCACTTAACAAAAATTAACTTGCAATGGATTAAAGACTTTAACATAAAGCCTGAAATCATAAATCTCCTAGAACAAAACACAGGGAAAAGCTCCCTGATACTGGTCTTGGCAACAATTTTTTGGATAAGACACAAAAGCGTAAGTGAAAAAAGCAAAAATAAATAAGTGGGACTACATCAAACTAAAAAGCTTCTGTACAGCAAAAGAAACAATCAACAAAATTAAAAGGCAACCTATGAAATGGGAGAAAATATTTGCAAGTCATACATACACATACACACACCACGCACTATTCAGCCATGAGAAAGAAAGAAATTCTGCCATTTGCAACAGTGAAGATGGACCATGAAAGCATTATGCTAAGGAAAATAAGTCAGACAGAGACACGGAAAGACTGTATGATATCCCTTACATGTGAAATCTAAAAAAGCTGAACTCCTAAAAACAGTGCATAGAATGGTGGTTGCCAGGGTCTTGGGGTGGGGAGAAACGGGGAGATGTTGGTCAAAGGGTACAAACTTCCAGTTCTAAGACGAACAGGTACTGGGGATCTAACATACAACATGGCAGTTATACTTAACAATACAGCGTGCACATATACACACACACAACACACACACACACACACACACACACTCATATACTTGAAAGATGCTAAGAGTAGATCTTAAATGTTCTCACCACAAAAAAGAAATGGTAATTACATGAGGTAATGGAGGTGTTAACTAACACTACAGTGGTAATCATTTTGCAATATATAAGCACATCAAACCAACAGGCTGTACACCTTAAACATACACATGTTAAATGTCACTTGTATCTCAATGAAGCTGGAGAAAAAAAGGAACTACTTAGAGACTTCCCTTTTCTACTTCTTTGTTCTACCTCTAATACCTTTAATACATTGCCCAACCCTATCAAACTCTCAAATGTGAACAGTACTTACCACATCCATCAAGCCACACCCTAAACCGCATTTTCTCAATAAAATCTTACCTAATTTCCTACACTGGGAATAACTTTCTCTCTTGAACTCTCAGAACTATTTGTATTTTCCTTACAGCAGTCAACACTTCTCAGTCTTATACAGACATTATCTTCATGTATTAATCTCACATTAGCTCCTTGAGGGTGGATGTAAATCTTATTTACTTTTCTCTCTTTCTTTTAGTAGAAAAATAACACTCTTTCTGAGTATATATACAATAAGAATACATATGCTCATTACTGAAAACTCAGAAAATACAGAAAAGTATATAGCAAAATACCAGCTATAATCCCACCCTCCTGCAATAATCCATGGGTAGAAAATACAGAACTATGTTAAAACGTATTATATATATGTATACCAACTCATTTTAAAAACACAGGTCATATTATACACTGAATCTTGTCTCTTTCTTTCTTTAATTTAATGAGACCATTTTTATGACTTGGTTTATCTTATGTCCCACAGTGTTTCAAATACAAAGAAGCTTTATTGTATATTTTGCTTTGGAAATTCAACCCTAGTGAATCTACCCATTGATAAGACACTATTGTGTTTTGGGGAGTAATAAAAATGTTGCTCAGTATTTATAATATTCTTTCATATGGTGATACAGTCCTAGTTTATTAATTTTCATTACTTTTAATATTTCCAATAATCCTTAGAAAACCACAAGAGAGAACTCCAGGTCTTGAATTTTAATAGTCAAAAAATCAAGTTCCCACTTTAATTCAACTCCAACTAACCGTTAAAAAAAAAAAAAAAACCCTAAAAACGTGCTTCAGTATATTTCCATATATTGCACACCCTGCTGTCCTACCCTAGGGTACTGCAGAGGGATTCTGTAAAGCTATTCTGTATCCTTTAAGCAATTCTGTACACATTCACTATAAAAACTGTGTCATCAGTAGACAGCCATTCCTAAGTGATTACACTCAGTGATGTTGTACATTGGCAAAGCTTTAAAGTAATTAAGATGCAGCCTCCTCTCACCTATTCATGTGACAAACATGCACCTTATGCTAAGCATCATATTGTGAATTATGTGGGATGAAGAAAACACAATCTCTACCTTTAAGGGGCAAAGAGAATTAATAATATTGATTACTACCATAATCCAGGAAACACGCAAGCTGCTTTACATACATTATGTGATTGAATCTTAAAGGAAGATACTATATTCCCTTTTAGAGATGAGGAAGCTTAGAAAGGTTTAGTAACTTATTATCACATTAGCAAGTAGATGACAAAAGGAGAACCCACTCTTATGCCTTTTGTGCTTCCTATTATGTCTTGTTTATTACACAAAGAGAGGCACATGATTTCCTGCTGTAGAACCTCTAATCACTATTATCTGAATACCTGAGCTTTATTTCTGCCCTAATACTGATAACATGCATACAGAGTACAGAACTCAACAGGCAGACAGCTTCCCTCATTTTCAGATACATACACTGTGCACTTTCGATGAGAGAATTTATAACATTTTCTAGAAAATACAAATGAACTACTCGAGCTACAGAAGCACCTGTCCAAGACAGCATGCTCCACACTTCCCTCCGACAGGAGGACAGATTGAGTTAAAGACAGACAGAAAGATAAGAAAGTTCTGAATTAATTTGTCCTCCTTTTTCTTACTAGACTTTTCTTTGAAAAATGTCAAGAGAAACTAATAATTTTCTGGGATGTGTGCCTGTATTTTCAAATCCGTTATAAGCAGTCATCAACATAAAATCAAGGAGGCCAAACACCACCTTTGTCTCGTCCACCATGGGCACTTTTGGGAAAAGACATGGAGTAACAGTAAAGTATATCTGAGAGAAAAATGATTACTGATGTATTTACAAGTTTATTTTACTCACATTAAAAGTAATATTTCTTAAGGCGATGGGTCCATCTTCTCTGAAATGATTTTTTTTTAGTAGATACAGAATTGTTTAATAGTGAAATTAATCACAATTTGGACAGACTTTATCATTGCCCTTTGACTTATCAATTTCAGTAAGCAAAATTTCAATCAAGCCTAGATAAAATATACTAATGAATTTCAGTAAGCAAAATTTCAATCAAGCCTAGATAAAATATACTAATCCTAAATAGCCCAGGTTTGTCACCTACCATTTCCCGTAAGCTGCTTACCATAGTGAAAAAAAAAGAAAATTTAAATTAAATGCCAAACACTTGCAGACAGCACTTGTTTGGCTGATTAACTTATAGACAAGCATTACAAATAAATCTGAGGCTGGTCTGCAGCAAATTAAATTCCACTGCTTTTAAGAACAAAGAATTCCTTGGCAAAGAGGATTAGCAACTTTACACCCAGGAATGCCAGTTTAATTTAATTGTTCCACAATCCAAGATTTAATATGCAAATATCATTTTGATATATAACAGCGAATTTAACAAAGTGAAGAAACAAATTCAATATACAACCAGGCTGCCTTTTCTGAACTGTAATTATATACAATAAAGAAGCTGGCCGAGTCTCCCCCTCTCACCCCACATTATTGGGACTGAATTATATTAACATGAATCAGAACGTGTAATTAAAGGTTAAAATTTGTAAACATATTCTAATTAAGAGTCTAAATAGCTGTACAATTAGAATACTGTAGTTAAAATCATACCTCAATGATCTTCTTGGCCTCTTTGTAATTTCCTGTTTGTAGGAAGGCAAAGAAGAGATCATACAGCATAGTCATTTCACCTTGTTCTTGGCTCACAAAGTCCATTGCTAGAGAGGAAAGAAGAAAATATATTAGAAGACAAAATATAGACTAACACTATATCACTTGAAGAGTTCTGAACAAATGCAAGAAAACTTTAAAACAAATATTTAGAATAAAGGTTATAGCTAAATCAACCAACTTTCTGTCACATTCCTTATGTAACAGCATACATTTATGACATTAAGTACCTGTGACTAGCTTCAAAGAGAATTGGTGAGGATAAGGTTGAAAATCTCACAAAGGCAGATCATCAAGAAGCGGAGCAAAAAATAACAAGAGGGGGGCTTCCCTGGTGGCGCAGTGGTTGAGAGTCTGCCTGCCGATGCGGGGGACACGGGTTCGTGCCCCGGTCCGGGAAGATCCCACATGCCGCGGAGCGGCTGGGCCCGTGAGCCATGGCCGCTGAGCCTGCACGTCCAGAGCGGAGCCTGTGCTCTGCAACGGGAGAGGCCGCAGCAGTGAGAGGCCCGCGTACCACACAAAAAAAAAAAAAAAAAAAAAAAAAGAGGGGTGACTTTTCAAAATAAAGTTACTAAAATCAAGTACATTTATAATGTTAAAAATCTACCTGATATTTTTCAACTCAGAAGTGTAACAAAGTTTCTCTGGATGTGCTTGCCTTCCTGTTAAATTTTCTCTTCATAGCAACACATTAAGATTAAATAAGCAAGAGGGGAAAAAAGAAAACTAACAACACTAACGTAATAGAAGGTGACTAACCTTTCTGAATTAGATCAGTCTCGCCTTTCTCTATCAGTTTACATAGGACATCATGAATCCTTGGTAGTATTTTATACTTTTCATAGCAGTCAATCGTGACTTCAAGAGCAGTAGGTAAGTCATCCCTTGGAAACATCAAAATGTTAACAATGAATAAAATATATCTAATTAATTTGAGAGCTATACAATGACCAGTCAAAAGGTACACGAGTAAGTTTTATTTAAGGTAGAATACCACGAAGCCAAATTGGAAAAAAAAAATACAAGAAACAATCCTTATATAAAAATCAATGTTCAGAGTACAGACATCATTAGTGGTTCCCTGTTTTCCCTGCTTCAACTTTTATTATTTTGCTTGCTAAATGGCACTTTTTAAAAAGTCCAAAAGATGAAGGCATTCTCTCAGATTATATATAAATTGCTATAAGAATGCATTATTCTAAAAACAAGGACTACTGTCAAATATTTTTTCCAACCACTTTGTGTTTATGGTCCTCAATAATTCCAGATTTGGGAAACTTTATTAAATGTCCATCAACAGTCATCAAGAACTTTTCAAGCACTTTCACCTTTCTCGTCATATGTTTCATACTGCTGCTTCTCCAGATAAGGAGGAAGTAACTTTTTTAAATTTACTTTTGGCTGCGTTGGGTGTTTGTCACTGAGCGTGGACTTTCTCTAGCTGTGGTGAGCAGGGGCTACTCTTCATTGCAGTGCATGGGCTTCTCATTGCTGTGGCTTCTCTTGTTGCAGAGCATGGGCTCTAGGCACTCGGGCTTCAGTAGTTGTGGCACACGGGCTTCAGTAGTTGTGGCACACGGGCTTAGTTGCTCTGCAGCATTTGGGACTTTCCCGGACCAGGGCTCAAACCCGTGTCCCCTGCATTAGCAGGCGGATTCCTAACCACTGTGCCACAAGGAAGTCCCAGGAAGAAGTAAATTTAGGATTCATACATATAGAAACTTACTGTTGCTTAACCTAGGATATTCTTAGGGTTGGTGAATTCTAGAACTCTTTAAAAGTTTTTCATTAGAGGGTAAGCTTTTAAAAATTATTTCCAACTATAAAATCAAAGCTTCTCTTATGTGGTTAATTAATTAAAATAAAAAGGTATTTTCATTAAGTCCATTTATTAAATAAGAGTGTAGAAACACATTCTTGTGTCCTCAAAACCTACTGTTTCCCTTGGAAAATGACAGTATGAGAAATTATTAAGCCCTTGAAAAAGCTGTAGAGATTATGTGATCCAATTCTACTTGCCACCTTCCTTTATTTTTAAATAGATGAGGTAATTAAGGCATCTAGAGATTGACTGATTAGCCTAAGGCCACCAGGTAAACAGAGAAAGGCACTGTCATCAGGTCCCTGGACACCCCCCTTTCAGTTGAGTACATCTAATTATACATTATGCTCTATTAAAAGCAATGTTGTTTGTTTAACCTAATAAGGTGGTGTAATATGGAATAAGAAATTAAAGATTTTTGAAAAGAAAGTATGAAATGTATTAAAAAAAGAAGCATGGTTAGAGACATGGACCAAAGTATAAGTAGCGATAACGGTGACAATCTTTGTGGAGAAAACACATTTCTCTCATATGTGCAACAGTTTTCAAAAGGAAGAAAGCCTTTTAAAATTTTCCATCGAAGCCCTAACATTTTGGTTCATTATACAAATGTTATGTTGCCCTAGATTGAATTACTATTTTATCTAGATTAAGATTTTAAACTGTACTAAAAAGTAAAATATCATGAAGGAGCATTAATTTTACTACAATAATATTGACACAGTGAAAATGAACCTATCCTGATGGAACTCTACCTTATCCCCTTACTGAGCCCTGTTTACAGTGCATCTTCCGGCACCCCACAGAGTCATTTGAATTTTTGTCATTTGGGGTGAAGACTAAATTACAGGTTAATTTCAAAACTGCAAGTAGATGTTGCAGGCTAGATTACTGTCATACAAGAGAAATGCTACAATAGCTACCACATATGATATAAAGCTTTATATAATCAGTATTTTCCCTTGCTTCAGATACAAGTTCAGTTATTACCTTTTTACAATTCCATTTAATGGAAAACTACCAAAATATTTTTAAGAGAAAAACTAACACACACTGATTTTTAAAAAGCAGTACAATTTGCTTTTTCAGATCAATTCCCAAACTAGGATAATATTGTCTCAATTGTATTTTCCCTACATTAGGTCAAAGCTATCAATAAATGAGTGAATAATTGTTCTGTCAATCAAAGAGACATGTTAATAGTCTTTGGTCTCCAAATATATGCTTCTGAAGATTATACATGCTCAGAACAACAACAGAAAAGACAAGTATAGCAAAATGGAAATAATTCATATATATTTGTTAGTAATTTTAAGTAACAATGTCACTGACCCCAGGTTGCCAACAAAATGAATTAGAAATCTATAGTGAAACATTTCGTACAAAGTGTGCTTACTGATGACAGAAATGAACTAAGGTCTAGTCATTTCTTTTCAGTCCTTATTATCTACATTCTGACTTGTGTTTGGTTGGATCACGTCACTTTAAAGAGATAAAAATGTCCACTCCTCATATGATTTGATGTCATCATTAATCTTTCCTATTAAAGCTTGAAAACTTTGGGTGAGGGAAATGAAAAATATGAGAAAGTATATAAAATTCACATTACTGTGAAAATAGTTGTATACTCATAGGACTTTTGAATTTCATTCCCAATTGATAAGTACTACATGCAGCTTGGCTACATCAGTGTGACACACTTCTAGAAGTGGTGATGAAAGCAGATTATCACAACAGTTGAACTCAAGGACCTTTGGGTTCCCTCCCAGTTCTAATACTCTAAGTTCTATGAACTTGAGCTTGTTAGGTTCATCATCTCAAATGTTTCACACCAGCAGAAAAAATCATCACATGAAAATACCACTTATATTAGGCTGGATGAAATCAGTAAGTGCAGTAAAATATCAAATGGAAAAAGGTGGAAACTGCCTTATACCCAAAATGTGGGGGAAGATTTATCAATCAGTGTAATTCTAGTTTCTGTGACCTAAAATGATTCTGTGATTTCCTTTGTATACTTTAAAACACTAGAACTGATTTAAAACTCTACTCTAAAATAACAATAATCTTTTGAAGAAATCTTGTTGAAAACATTAATTCTGGATTCAAAACTTACTCCGTGCTTATTTCAGTATACACGCATAATTCCTAAAGCTTTATATACAAACGGGTCACAAATTTTTAAAAGTCCAATCCTGATAAAAGTTTAGCCACTGCTTTCACAAACCTCAAATACTACTAAGTGAAAATCAACTCTATAACATACTATCATCTCTAAGAAAAATCCACTCTGATATTTTCAACGACTAGACACCCTCCCAAAGTATTTCAATGATATACATAAAGTGATTTTCATAAATAAAACTATATATGCTAATAAAAAGTAATCATTTAAAAATATTTTTGATTGATGTAAGTTAACTCAACATAGCCTTAATCAAAATCCTGGGAGCCTATGAAATAAAAACAGAAGAGTGGAAAGGAAAATTCTGTAATTCCAAATTTTAAGAACACACATATATATAATAGACTGAGTCCAATAAGAACATGGCAAATCTGATGTTACCTCTTGTGTTAGTCCTTATTATGAAATGAAGGTATGCTTTACGTCACTGACAGAAAAACAAACCCTGGACATAACATTTATGAGGCTGATCATAAAACTATCTACTTAAAGGTACCAGAAAACAAAGTCCTCCTAACTCAAATTCCTTTATATATAACTGTAAAAGTCACAAGTGTGTTTCATACAATCTTGAACAAGAACAACCAGTGACAACTATCTACCTATTGGTAGCTTTAAACTTAGTCTCCTTACCTATAGAAAATAACTTCCAATTTAATCAAAATTTTAAATGACAAATATTAATTTTTTAATTGGAATAAAGTGCTTCAACATTATGCATAAAGTGTTAGTGAAGTGGCAATTTACCTAAAGAGCTTACTGACTGAAAAGCTCTCAAAATCTGAAATCACTGGAGAAAAGAGGGGCTTTAGGGGAGAAAAAAGTTCAAAACAAGGGAGGAGGAAACAAAAAACACCTTAACACTCTAAAAACTGACTGTTCTATAAATCTTAAGCAGATGTTCAGTGTGGAAAGAAATCAATTCAGGAGAAACCATCGACTTCACAAAAATTATTCTGTGAAGAGAACCAGCCCTTGAAAGAGCTAAATGTTTTTTTTTTTCTGTTCATCATCTATAAATGCGGAATCTTCAAGGAGACTGGTGTTGCAATTACAACTAATCCTCCCCAAAAAATTAACTGTGTTGAAGGCTTTGTAATTTCCCTAGGTACAATTTAGCTGTCACTTACTTTCAAATTTACTCAAACATGCGTTCGGAACAGCACTAACTTCACATGTCAAGTGCTTTCCAGCCAATTGAGTCTAAACTGGAAGTCGGTGTTAAACAACTGAATGATTAGACAAGATAGCTCATTTCCCTGCTCTTTTGTTCAGAATAAAATGCCACATTTACATTATCAGGCTCAACAGGATTTTCTGACAGAGGGAGAAAAAACCCTACTGAACACTGTCCGTACTAAGCACATGAAGCCTGTCATTTACCAATCATCCTTCAAAAAGCAATAGCCATGAATGTAACTTAATTACGACCCAATGATCCTTGACGAAAAATCATCTTATCACTGTCCTGTCCCCCTAGGGCAAATGAACCACTTTTGTCCTTTGGCACTGATGATGCTAAATTCTTAATTGCAATAATGGAGTAAAAGAGCCAAACCTCCTTAATTTCCTTTCAGCACATAAAGAGTTTTACTCCAGAAGGTGAGCATTCCCATAAATAATAAAAGTATCCAGTACAAATGAAGATGCCAAAATTGAAGGGGAGTGTATATGACAGAATAACCAGCATTATAAAAAGTGTATTTCCCACTTCTGCAACATATTGAAGTGTTACAGTGAGTTTTAAAACGTATTGGTATAGGTTCATCTTACAGAAATTGTGACCTTTATGAAGAACTCAAGATTAATTTAGCAAGAGTTCTGGGAGGATTATACGGGCAAAGTCCATGATTCACTTAAATGAAATGCACGTGGGTATATACAGATTATAGCACAAATCAGCACAGAAAAATCCTAAATGGAAAGCAGAAATTAAAGCTTCTTTGATCATTTGCACTAAATAATCCAGTTAAACAGCTTCAGATATTTTTCATATGAAATGAAACCAAAATGGATCAGCTATACAAGTGAATCTGAAACTGCATCACACAAATTTTTATGCTTTTAAAACTAATGGCCCAGATTTTATTAATTTTATTTCCTTTATCATAGCATAAAGACTAATCAAAAGCTCTTTTACCCTATTTTAAAGCATTTCTTTCTTCCTTAATATGGAGGATCCAGGTCATCTTTCTGGATCAGGCATGATTTCAATTAAAAGAAGTTTTTTTTAAAGTAGTTACAAAGGAAAATGTTTAACATTCATGTGGACTACACGTAGACATGTGTCTTATAGAACAGTCCCAGTGTAAACGAAACACATGAAAATTTTGTTCAATTCAGCATACTTCTTTTCTTTTCAGGGCAAGTATTATTTTGATAACACAAATCAGATTAGTTTAACAAGTTCTTCAAAATTTTGCAAACCTGTTGTTATTTTGGATTTCCTTTGGCAAATGAATAAAAACAAAATGTTATTTTTCATAACTGTAAAACTTTTAATACAATATCCAAGTAACAAACTGATACAATATTAAATTTCTCCTGTGTTTTATCCAATGCTGGAAAAGTCAGTCCAAAATTAGTATCTATTGAATCTTAAAGATCATCTTTCTAAGGAACTCAACCTCACAAATTTGTTCCAGAATTACAATTTGTAAGTGACAGCCTTCTTCAGAGTCTTTGCAATGACTTTCCAAAAAGATGCTTGCCTTTGAAAGGATGAAGATCTTGTAAAGTGTTCTGAAATGTTTCTCATAATTCTACCTCAAGTTTGAATAAAAGCCTCATTCTCCAGATGAGCTCATACCTGCTGAGGCCAATTAACTGATATTATTGAAGATTAAACATATTTAATCAAATCAAATACATGCAGACTTTTGGGCAGGCTAGCGTAGTTAATCCTAGTACTGCACTTGTCATGATTCTGAATTAATTAGCTATCTTCCATCAGTTGGGAAAACACAATTGAAAATAAGTTGCAAAGTCAATGTTTTCCCAACTTAGCCCCCACCAGGAGTGCTACTACTGTTTTCTGCTAAACATTAAATTTCCTTTATCTCCTTTTAATTATTCTCCTGACTCTAAAAGAGTCAACAAAACCTTTTTATCATGACAGATGAAACTGAAGATCTTGTCATGGAAAGTGCCTCTGCAAAGCAAAGATAGCAAAAAACAAAAACAAATTCAGGCAAATAAAAATAGAAGGTAATTTCTCTTTGTATCTGAAAGTAGTAAAAAAAACATAAAAGACACTAATTTAGATTTCTCTAGCCCAATTAACAGGGACAGTCAGATTTTACTGAGACACAAATCTCTGACTGTACTGTAAAATCGGAAGCACAAGAGTATGCTCCACATTAACATCTGAATCCCATGCTATTTCCATTTTCCCTTGGGGGAAGTTCTCCTTGGTTCATGAGCCCCATCTGCAGACCTCTTCTGGAAAACTTTTGTTATCTCCTCTGTCTTCAAAGTATTTCTATTTGTAAGACACTTTTTCTACCATGGCCTCATTTTCATTGTTAATTATTTTATTTTTGCCCAGTGGTGGAGGAGGGCCTAATTCTTCTGGGCACTGGGCCCATTTCTTTCAAATCCCTATGCAGAGCTCCACATGCAATTTGCAGAGACGGGTCCTTTAAACAATCAAAAAAATTCTAGGAGGAAGCATATTAATTATAGGATTTCTATATAAAGTAGGCTGTGAACATGAGAACTCAACAACACAATAATTGTTTGAATCACTATTTCTTTAAAAAGATGTAATGCTGAGATTGTGGAGGTTAAGATATAGCCAAATCATATAAGCTGATAAACTATTTTTTGATTGGATGGCAAAGAAATTATTTCATAAAACATTTATGTGCATTATGTGTGTGCATATATATATATATATATGTGTATACATATTTCCTAACAGTTAGTTAAAAGAGATGTTTTTATTCCACATTTTAAATTCAATACTAAATCATTCATTATATTCAATTAATTATACTCCCTAATAAACAAAGAAAAACTACCAGAAATGTGGGAAGAATATGAGAACCGTTAAGATTTATCTTTTACTTTTCTCCTGACACTGATATGACAACATCCAAACTAAAATTAGAAAATCACAATCACAATATAAGCAGATTAAAAATTGCATTAAGCCATGGAAGAGATGACAAAGAGGTAAGATCTGAGAAATTTTTTAAAACAGAAAAGAAAAACAAACACAAAAGGAAAAGAATAAAGGATACTTTATCATCTTACTAAAATGTTTCACTCATTACAAGAGAGTAGGTTGACTTTATGATTTGCACTGGAAAATATTACCTTAAATTGGGCACCACATGAACATTCCAAATGTAAAAATTTTCAAATTCAGTAAATCTCACCCTATTAACAAAATTCATCTTCTTCCCACAAGACACAGAGACATCTTCTACAATATTTATCAAAGCTAGAATAACTACTGTATTGGTACATGCAATTAAAATACTACATGGAGGAAAGGAGCAATGAAGAGACGCTGCCACATCATTACCTGAATAACAGTCATGAAGCATAATCAAAAGCCCCAGAGAATCCTTCTTTCTTATATTTATTAATAATTAACACTTATAAGGCTCAAAACTGGGAAAAACTAGATTTGGCTTCATGTAATATCACATGCCCCACAAAAAAAAAATCACCATAGATCATTCCATTGAGAAGTAATCCACAGGACCACAGGGCGACTGGTGATTTTATAGGTCACCTACTCCACCGAAGTCCTCTTATTCTGTGGCGAATAACCTCCAAGGCTTCCACAGCACCACAGAGAATTTACAAAGTATAATCCCCAAATGATTAGATTCATTCTTTCAATGCCAACATCTAAAATTGAAAATTCAATGAACTTACTTTTCCAGATATAGGGTGACCAATGGGGAACTTAAGGTGGTGGATGGTTTCGCTAACCCTAGAGTCACGATGGCTTCATGCAACTGTTTTACTGTTTCAGTTTCACCTCTTAAAGCTGCGCCATTTAGGATGTGGAAAAAGGACAAGACTGTTGCATCTTTGATAAGAACATCCTTCTCTTTCATCTCCTTTAGAATGTTAATAGCATCTACAATGAAGTAGCACAAAAGACCCTTAGGTAATTTCATGTAGGGAAAACAAACTGCTATTAAAACAGCATTTCAAGCCCAGCAGGAATGTAAATTCTAGTGTATAATGCCGATTTCAAGTTAATTACTACTTGCATTTCTAAACGAGACTACAATTATAAATCCACAATAGCATGGTTTTATCATTTCCCTGCAACTTTGACTACAAATTATAGATAGGGACTGTGTGCCCACTCTGCACCACATAACCCTGTACTGTCTGCCCTATAGCTGTAAGATCCTCCTAAATGGATGCTTTTATCGTTCAGAGCTAACATCTGCTAAATCACACCATTGTTTCTTCAGCAGATGGCTTGTCAGGAGGCCAGATAATAAAGATGTGTTTACACTGTATATACAGCCAGACTAATGGTCTGATACCGATAGGGCCTGTTTGCTATGTCGATACTAATTAGCCAAGCAGAGCCAATGAAAGCTTTCCAAAAGACTGCATGTTAACACATTAGATTCATTAAGCTTCATTAGGAAGGCAGAAACAAACATTTTAGGATATGGAATAAGTGCATTTTTATAATGTTGTTCTTAATTATTGCAGACAAAATGTTTTGACCGCTTTACAGAAAATGATTTTTAAAAAGCAGGCTAATCTTCATAAAGAATTTTCTGTGTTAGAAGGGTTTCCTAGGAAAAAATTCAATGTTCATATCAAATATTTTCTCCACACATTTTTCACTAAAAAGATTTTTAAAAAAATCTTCTCTAGGAATAAAAGGAAGAGAGGGAGGTTAAAAAAAGAGTTTCAAAATAAAGCCCAATGAGAAAGGAACAAGCAAACAGTAAGAATAAATTATCAAGTATAATTATATTAGGTTTAGCATTATCTCAACTATGAGAAAATTAGAGTGTGTACATCAACAATATAATCAGCTAGGTTCTCCCCGCAAACTTCTATGTAAAACCTTATTAAAGTACACATTTTGTTAATGTTATTAAAAGTGAAGACAAAGACTCCTGCAAAATTCATATTCTTGAATAAAGGTTGTATTTATAGGTTTTATGTTCAGCCTTCTAATGCTCTTAAGCAAAAACAAAGCCATTAGTTCAGGCATATAGGCAAATTGTGCCATAAGTCATGATCTTCAAACTCAATCCAAACCGCAATGCTAATAAAAACTAGCTGCAGAAATGCAAAAAGCACTGAGCTGTGCAAATGTAAATGACAAGCTTGCCAATCCATTAAAACTAATGGCCTACACTGTCCATGCAGCTCTGGCTGGATTCACATGCAAATTTGTATGCAAAGTGTTCAAGCACTTTGCAAGACATGATATACCATTAATATCAATTCACATGTTATTCCAGTGGCAAGATACTTGCATCACGTTTCCTTTATGTGCTGACGCTTACCTTGGAGCTTGCCATGTTTTCCCAATACTTTTACAAGTCTTACATACTTGCTGGTATCAAGGACAGCAGAAGAATCTAAACGATCACTAAAAATTAAAGCCATATTTATATTATGTTAGAAGTTGTTTAACTGTTAAAAGGACTGCAATATCTACTTGATCACTTTTCAAAAACTCATCAGAATCTGAACTGTTATTAACATTGGCCTCTACAATTTAGTTAAGGTTTATTTTTGAAGTCATATACAAATCCACATGTAATTATATTCAAAGTGACGAAGTAAAAATCTAACACTACACATATATTGCATCTTTTCATCTGCAAATGACACTAATAAGGAACTCTTTTGCTTCATGGCACTTAAGGTGATTCTAACTTTGTCATGAATACTGAAACACCCCCGAAAGACATATTTTTATGTCCTGATACATTTGGTAAATGTATCAGGATGGGAAACCAAAGATACCTTAGAAATGGACAGAATTTTGTTTACACTACAGTACAGAAAGTGGAATATTTAACAAGCTTTATAAAATAGTTACCATCACCACTGTTGTCATATGCAGTTATATAATCAAGAGGAAAAAAACTTTGGCTTTAAGGAATAGAACGTCTTATCATACTTAAACAAAGACTCCTTGCTGAAAACAAGCCATAATTAATCAAAGAGTCTTATAGTATGAAATTTCAAAAACACAAAAGAGAATTTTTAAAATTCACATTATATGAGAGTAGTATTCAAACTACATGATCCATCAAGGACTGTATATCAGCATACATGCTGATGATTTGTTTCAGTGCCAGGGTACTCACAATTCTCGTTTCAGGTTCAATGCCTCTTCTGCATTATCATGTCGACAGCACAAATTTATTAAAGAGGCATAGCCACCGATAACCATATCTGATTCATATTTTGCTTTCAATTCAAGAGCTTTATGCATGTTCTAAAATAAAGGATGGAAGTGAAAAAGAAATAAGAAATTAATATAAAAATAAAATAAAATTTCTAGTTTCAATGTTCAGAGTAAAAAAAGTTAATAGTACTTTTAAAATAAATGGATTAATGTTATTAACTTCACCTTGCTCCCTGAAAAGAAATGGATTCATGTTATTAACTTCACCTTGCTCCTGGTATTTTTATTTGCCTTTGAAAAAGCAGGAAAAGATATATGTATGTGGGGTTTAAAAGATTTGTTATCTACACTGCAAAACAGGCCACTATGCCAAATTTGATGTTTTAAGGTTTGGGTATAGTATTAAAAAAAAGACTTCCAGATTAAATATGTACCAAGTGAGCCCTTACTCACCGTCCAATTTCCATGCACAGAAATATCTGTCATTGCAGCGTTCCTCACAGTCTAGTTCAATATCCAAGTAATGGAAGGAAATATTTTAGAATTTAATAGTACCATGTTATAACCTTAAAGTCAGCTGTTATTTTTGTTCCCCTAGAAACACAGGCATAAGACCAAATGATACTGAACTAAAAACCGAAAAAGTCTAGTGATATACCACAAACTGCAGACGCACACTAAAATGAACACAAAGTACAGCTGGACGCCTGCTGAAAGAAGGCAAGAGACCCTTTATCTCAGAAAGACTTTTTTCCAGCAGGAAAATGGAATTTCAATCCCTGCATTAACAACCCAGTAATATTTGACTTGCAAATGACGACTGCATGTATCAGTTGCTTGACAATCTAGATATAAGAGACCGGAGCCATGGCTTGAAAGGACATTTGGCATGTATGATAAACCTATCATGGCTGTTACTATCATTCACTTTGCAGGTTATTGTAAACAAACTACAGCAACCGGAAAACATGCCATTCAAGGTGTAGCTGAAATTAGCTAACCTTTCACTTAATTGCATTCTTCACAGACATGATGTATAATAATTAATTGTAAAAATCATAAATATTATATTTGGCTTTGCTTACTTTTATCTATAAAGAATTTTTTTTACCTTAATAGCATATTTGAAATAGTTAAAAGTTACCTCTTCTGAACACAGCATTAATATGAGTTGCTTTAGGACATCTCCTATAGGTTGATTTTCAGCTTTTAGTTTTTCAAGTTTAGACTCCAAATCAGATGATGTAGGCTGCGTAGTCTACAGAAATGGAAAGAAAAAAGAAGGAAAGTAATTTCCTACGAAGAAAATGCACCCTTTGTCACTCTTCCCTTTAAACTGACCTTTCCTAAATGTCGTAAGTGCTATCATGGATATTAATCTGGGGATCTGAGGATGGACTCCAGGGGTTTATAAAGCTCCTGAGATTATATGCAAATTTCTCAGATATGCCGATTTTTTTGAGATATGCTGATTTTTCTGAAATAGCTTTTACCAACTTCTTAGAGGTACACTGATGACAAAAATGTTAGGAACCACTGGTTTTATAAGGACACAGGCTAGAACTCTCATTAAATGTGGTTATTATACCATGTAGAATCTATTCAAAAAGCCTACTTACTTTTCGAAAGTCTGTCTTCTCTCTTTCAACCAACATATTAACATCCTAAAATTGGGATTTAAATTAGAATCAGAAAACGTGTAAAATATATTAGCAGATGTCAAAAGCAAATTTTGGAAATTTCATTTCATTTTACTGTTATTTTTCCATCTTCCAAAATTTTCCAGAAATTCTGTTCATGCTTTATAACCACTGTAGTATTTTAAACACATTCTTCAATATATAAACAGCATTTACCAACAATCAATGAAAAGCCTTGTTTTAAAGGTTGTCATTTAAATAAACTTTTGGCCAAAAGCAACATATTTAAATAAAATTTTAACATGCTTTTATATATAAATTAAGCATTTAAAAAAGTTGATTACTGTTTCACACACACCTTAATCAATTCAGGAACATGATAGCTATCCAGCAGATTACGAATGCCTCTGTAGATATTTTCAGGAATTTTTACATTCTGTGCAAAGGGAAGGGAGGAGAAAAAAAACCCTGAGTTTTAGACAACCAAACTGAGATTTGTCTAACAGAAATTATCTCAGACATAATTTAAGTCTCCAACTCGTCTATGTCATTGAGAAGTGGTCTGGTTGTACTTAAAAGCAGCAATTTCAAATCTAATAGATACATGTCAGGCAGGACAGGCATTATATAGCAAAAAATGAAATGGTACCATCTCCATCAGCTGATGGAAGTATTGTCTCAAACGCTCCTCCTTGGCCTGTACCTCTGAGTCACTCATGCTGTCAATCAAGTTATAAAGAAAATAGCCAACAGCTTCTGTGGAAAAAAACAAGAGAAAGCATTCCACTAAAATTACTGAGACTGTCATGTTATCAAGATTAATTTATAAGAAATCATTTTGGTGTGAGATGTCACCCTGATGAGAGGCTCTGAAATGGCAACAATGATCACTGAGGCATAGAGATTATGTGGTTTGGGAGCACATATCTAACTGGTGAGTGAAAGGAATATTAATTATTTTCAGACCGAGTGACAGCTTTTCAGTACTGAATCTTACTTCAATCTATTTTTTTCCACCACTCTGTGACAGAAGTTGTCCTGCCCAAGGCCTTACCCCTTTTCCTGTCCAAATCACAAATAGTGAGAATAAATAAATGCCTTGTACACATTTCTATACTAATTTTTTGGTGGGCAATACTTAGGGAAACATAAAATTAGAGAGGATTGTTAAATGTTGAGTATAGAAAGTTAAATAATTTTAATAAGCAGATATAGTAATCCTGTGGAGAGCTGCCTATTAGCCAATGAAAAACCGAGATTAACAAAGATGCTTTGTAACAACAGTAATTTTCCTATGCATTCAAGCATAAAATGTATAGGGCCATGTGTTAATACCTAGGATAGAAAAATATGAACTTTCAAGAAGGGTACCTTCTTACAGAAACCCATACATTCTAGGCTTTATTATGTGAAAACAAAAATCATTAAATGTCAAATAATATATTTTGGGTAATAAATTATATTTAAGTGGAAAAATCTACATGACCGCTTTACTATTTTATATGTTTGATTATACTGGCAAAACATTAAAATCACATAAACACTAAGGATTACTAATTTTTAAGCCTATTTTGATTGATTCTATAAGAAGCATTTCTGCAATATCTAAAAAAAAAAGCCCTCCCAACCCTCCCTTTAAAAAAACAATTACGATAAAACCAAACACCTCATAGATCTCAAAATGTTGTGGTTATCAATATAAAGATTTATAACCAAATGTTTTCAAATTTCACTTTCAAAAAGAAAATGTTTACTGCTGTAATCCTTCTAGTCCATCATTACACAGAAGAATGGATTTGTGGATAAGTTACAATCATTGAAATTGAAACGCTACCCGTTGGTCCCGGAGGCTCCTGGCAATAACGTCCATCCTTGTACAACAGTTCTGTTATCTGGTAAGACAGAAAATGCGTGCATTGCAGCAAGAGAAGCAAACAAGAACAAATACAATCTGAAATTGAATTCTTGAAATAATAAAGCCTCTCCCCAGTAAGGTGTTATTCTATATCATAGTAATTCAACACCATCCCCACCTGCCAAGGAGATTGTTTCGTTTTTAAGTAATAGGCTTGTCTTTTAAAAACAAAACCAAAACAAATCCATGTTGAAGGAAAACTGCAATGTTTCATGAAATGTCACTAAGAAAGCCTCTAAACTGATCTTTTATATACTGTTTTAAATAAACTGTTATAATAGGAAATAGCTTATAGAAATTATCAGCCAATGTTATTTGTCACTGTATTGTTTTGGGTCTTGTTGAAATTGGTGCAGTTTCCTCCTTTTAAATGAAGTTTTACAGAAATAAGAAAGTAAAATATCCTGAACCATTAAGTAACTTTTTTTTAAAGTTTTTCAACATTTTCCCAGTCATTTTAATGGAATTAAAACAAAAGGGGGTCGACAGTTCTAACATGTTTGTTCTCATTGATTCTTATCAACTGAATACACAAAAACTAAAGACTTACTCATCAATATTAATTCTGCCCACAAAATTTCAATTAAAAAAATTCAAATATATATTATGATGAAAATGATTACAAAACCTACAAACAGTACTGACATCTAACTCTTGAACACAGTACTTGACTATATATCCACAGGCAGAAGATAATAAGAAAGGAACATAGTTTTCTGAAGTGATATGAGTTAGGAATTCTGAATTACCTCATGTGTATATTACGATAGAACTTATTTGTTCTTTAAATAGTGTCTGGCACATACTATAAGTATTAACAACTCAAACTACAGCAGCTTCTTCAACTATTTATTTTCTAATATGGAAAATTAGGCAAAGCTGACCATACCCCACTTCACTCCACCATGAAATCATGCTGCTGTTAATAGCAATTCAAAGGTTAAGGTAGAAACTGTTCAAAAGCAAAGCAAAACAAAACAATCCTTACCTACAAACTGTTTTTTAACCAACACAGACAAGTGTAGAAGGTAGACAATAAATTCTACCAGAAGTTGTAGCCATACATCAGACATGACAGCCAAATTTAACACCAAATTTTGAACAAAGACACATTTAATAAACCAATGAAAAATCTTTCTAGTCAAAAAATTAGTGCTAAATATAAACATCTCAACCATATATTATAACTGACTATACAGTTTGAATGGCAGTTTAAGGTAATACTAAAAAGAGAACTGAATGAAAAGATTTTTTTAAAACATTTAAATTGGGAATTCCAATCAATAATGTGCATTCTGACTTTATTAAGCTACAAATATTCTTGTAATTCAGCATAAGGATCATTGTACTTCCTGCATAAAAGCAGTTAACTTCTTAAAAAGATAGCAGTTTAAAATTGATTTGTATATCATTCATATATAGATATACATATAGATACACAAACATATACACACATGCATATATTTTTTAAAAATAATTATTAAATCTGTATGGTTGCTGCAATAATGTTAACAGTTGTTTTTTGGCAAAGTTGAAAACCTTATGAAGAATTTAGGACAAAGTAAAGGATCACTTCAATAATAAATTTCACGCTCCAGGAAAGCAGTTTTAAAACTAAAATGACCAACTTGAAGATTCTAAATTCACTTAATTTATAATGATACATGACAAATATATGAAGCTATTATAACTTTTGCTTTTTATATACCATGTTATGATTTGCAATATTAGGAATACTTACCTTGCTCCAAAGATTTATATTCATAGACCTGCAGGGGGCAGCAAAGGATTAAAAATAAACCCAAAAGTTTAAAAAACATTTTTAAGTTAAAAGACACTAGCAATTATTATATGCAATGCATACAGATGAAAGCCCTAAAAAATATAAGTAAATAAGTGTTTCCAAAATCAAGGTGAATTTTCAAGCCAAGGTAATTTAGAAAGATTGACTCTCATTTACTTTGAACCCTCAAAATAAAGAGATTTACTGATTCTTGCTCTTGCTCTGATTCAAGAACAAGTAAATCTTGGGGTCCCAGTTTGATGGAGCAGGATATTTGCATGGTCTCAAAGTATCTACCCAAGACTGCTTATTACTTGTAATGGTAAAGACAGTAACCACATAATGGAGAAATTGCACCAATATCTTCACTGAGTGATCAAAATTAATACCACTAATGAGATGCTGATGGACACATTTTAGATATAATTCCCTGAGAAGGACAGAACATCACTCCTGTGGTATTCCAATCAGGGATGTAACATGAAACTAATCACAGGGAACCATCATGAGGAACATTCTAGAAAATAACCGGCCTGTATTCTCCAAAACTATTAAACTATTAATGTCATAAACGACAAAGGCTGAAGAACTGTTCCAGATCAGAGAAAATTAAAGAGAAAAGACAACTAACATCCGTCCCTGAACTGGATTCTGTTCTGGAGGGAGGAAAATAAAGAGAGCAAGAAAGAGAAAATAATTGATAAAACTGGTATATGAGCTATATTAGATAAAAATATTCCATCAACGTTAAATTTCCTGAATTTGTCAACTGTGATGCAGTTGTGTTAAGGGAACATCTTTGTTCTGTGGAATTATATACTGACATATTTAAGGATAAAGGGTCATGACATATGCAACCTAAGCCCAAATAGTTCCAAAAAATTAAAATTTATATATACATGCATGTATAAATAGATGGAAAGAATGTATAATGATAATGTCAAAAACTGCTAAAAGTTAATAAAGTTCTCTGTACTACTCTTGTAATTTTCTATAAATTTGAAATTATTTCAGGAAAGCAAAAAGAACAGCTCACCCAAATTCTGACTGTTTAAATGAAAAATCATTTACAAAACTGGGTAACCAATGAACCCTAGTCTTATACTATTTAAGCTTTGTAAACTTAATGTCTATAAGCTTTGTATATTTAATTCAAACACAGAATCTACTTTAAAGAGACTAGTTACATTTTAATGATAATTTTACAATGCAAATATGATTTATATATTTATTATAATTATGTATATTATACTTAACATTGTAAAATACCCACAAAACTTACAGGCCTTTTTAAACCTATACCCACAAAAATTCATAGCCCTCTTTAAACTTGAGGTTGGGTAGTTTAGGGTGGACTGTTTTGGTATAGTGAGTTAATAAGGCACTTATTTTAACTTTAAAAACATTCAGAATGAACTACTGACACACACGACTACTTGGATGGATTTCAGGGACATTACGCTGAGTGAAAAAAGGCCAATCTCAAAATATGATATACTCTATGAGTCCAGTTATATAACCTTTGCAAACTAAAATTATAAAAATTGAGAACAAATCAGAGGTTGCCATAGGTTAGGGATGGTGGATGGGAGATAAAGAGGTACTGGGGGCGGGGGTAATTTGTAGTGATGGCATAGTTCTGTATCTTCACTGCAGTAATGGTTACACAAATCTATACGTGTGATAAAATGAGATGTAACCATTGGGGGAAAATGGATGGAGAGTATACAGGCCCTTTGTGTCCTATCTTTGCAACTTCCATGACTCCATAATTACTTCAAAACAGAAAATAAAAACATGTTCCATGCCCCTCTAGAATCCTCTGCCTTATAATAAAAATCATCCCTCCTACTAAAGCACATTAGGAAAAAGTTCTGAAAAAGATGAAATCTTATTCATAAGTGGGGGAAAAAAATGTTACAAAGCCCTGCATTTAATAGTGTTTCTTCCAATTTTGGAAAATCTCTGAGTAATCAGTTAGCAGAAGACATGATAAACTGACCTAAAAATTGTATCTCTAGGCTGAACTGGAAGACAATCTCTCAACTGTTACAAGAAAGTTTTTCATCTCATCCATCCACTGATTACAGAGCAGCCTCCTCCGACTTGACACTTCTATATGTTTAAAAAAAAAAAAAAATTTTTTTTTTTGGGCCAAATAGTAAGTGAAAGAAGAGTGAGCACTCAAAATATGAAGATATGGACTTCCCTGGCGGTCCAGCAAGTAAGACTCCACACTCCCAATGCAGGGGGCCCGGGTTCGAGCCCTGGCCGGGGAACTAGATCCCACATGCATGCCACTACTAAGAGGCTCACATGCCACTACTAAGAAGCCCGCATGCCGCAACTAAGAAGTCCGCACGCCACAACTAAAGATCCTTCATGCCGCAACGAAGATCCTGCGTGCTGCAACTAAGACCTGGCGCAGCCAAAATAAATTAATTAGTTTAAAAAAAAAGAAGATAAAATGCTGTGCAGTGAAGAATAAGATACAGTAGAAATCTATATTGATAAAAAAATCAGGCATCTTTTTTGGTTAGGCTAGAATCCGCTTTAATTCCAAGAAACCTGAACCTGTAGGTAGAAGCTTACCACACCTAAGGAATTGGGGTAGGGGGTGGTGGTGCTGGGGAGGAAGGTGGGAATAAGGAGAGTAGGGAAATCAGTTTGCAAGGACTTGAGAAGCCAATGCCCAAAAGTGCACAATATTAAGTGGCAAGATTTGCAGTGGTTTGTCATCTGTCCTGTACCATGGACCCCTCTGGGACTTCGGTGAATTCGTTTTCTCAGTTACTGTTAGTTTTGTCAGGTGTGATAACATTACAGTGGTTGTTTTATTTAAAGTAAGTTCTGAGGTATACATGAGACAGAATGACAAGAGGTCCATAATTTTAAACAGTCTAGGGGAAAAAAGGGGGGTGGCGGTGGGGAAGGAATAAATGAAACAAGACTGCCCAAATCTTAACTGTTGAAGCTGGGCAGTGGCTACTTTGGAGTTCTACTTTCGTGAATGATTGAAAGCTCCATAATGAAAAATAAATACATACCATCTCTGGTCTAAATTTTACATCTCTATTCTAACTCTCAGCATTAATAAACTGGGCTTTCTTTTTAAGGAAAGCTACTTTAATCATATCTTTCATCAAACATCAACTTAATGTAGAACAAAAAGTATTCCTAAGATAGTAAATTGCCATCAAACCTGGCATGAAGTACCTAGGGAAGGCAAAGAGGCAAACCTGCAAAACCGTACACATATCTAAAGTAACTGAAAATGACTAAAAGCACTACCTTGAACGTGAAGCTTCATGACAGATGGCACAGGTCCAGAAAAAACTAAAAAACCCCACACAGAATCTTTTAAACTAAGCTGTGTGAAGGATAGTTAACACTTCTTCATCACACATTCAATCCGTGCAATCTGGCTTCTGGCCCCAAACCTCCACTGAAAGTACTCTTACTATTACCACTAATCTCAATTCAAAATTCAACTAACACCTTCTGGTCCCCTTTGACTAAGTTTTGAGATTTGTGTTGTTGATCATTCCCTGCCAGTCTTCCAGTGATGCTACTCAATCTGTTTCAGAAATTCTCCTTCCCTAGGTGCTCCTTAAAAACAATCCTCTGTACTAGGTTCCAAGTGCATTATATTTTTTAATTTTTAAGACAATCCTACAAGTAGGTATTTAAATTCCCTGTTTCCCAGAAGAAGCAGACTCAGAAAGGCTAAGTTTAGAATTATCTTCACCGGAAGTTCCACAGGCACCTAAAAGGATTCCACGAATTGTTGATTACCTCTTGCTGTTGTCCTATTCCCCCACCTACCCTTACCGGTACCCTTTTCTCCCCGCTTCAAATATCCATTGTCAGTCTTAACCTTCATTATGTCAATCTTTCAGCGGCTGAAAGCCATGACTCAAGGTCTAAACTTCATAACTTAGAATGAGATCATTTGTGAAGAGCCCCAGGCTACCATTTTGGCTTTATTTCTTGCCATTATTTCATGGGCAACCATTATGTCAATCTATCATCAGGTTCCCAAATGCACTGTTCTCTCAGCTTCAATGCCTTTGCCTGGAATGCCCTTCCTTCCCCTGGGCAAATGCTTATTCATCCTTTAACCTCAGTTCAGCACCTTCTCTACACATCTTGCCCTGACCCATTCCGCCCCTAACCTTGGCAGAAAGAGACAGCGATTCAGTTATATATATATATATATATATATATATATATATATATATATATATATATATACACACACATATTCTTTTTCATTATGGTTTATTACAGGATATTGAATATAGTTCCCTGTGCTATACAGTAGGACCTGTTGTTTATCTCTTTTATATATAGTAGTTTGCATCTGCTAATCCTAAACTCCTAATTTATTCCTCCCCCCATTTCACCTTTGGTAACCATAAGTTTGTTTTCTATGTCTGTGAGTCTGTTTCTGTTTTGTAAATAAGTTCACTTGTATCATATTTTAGATTCCACATAAAAGTGATATATGATATTTGTCTTTCTGACTTACTTCACTTAGCATGATAATCTCTAGGTCTCTCCATGTTGCAGCAAATGACATTGTTTCATTCTTTTTATGGCTGAGGAGTATTCCATTGTGTGTGTGTATACGTATGCGCATGTGTACACACCACATCTTCTTTATCCATTCAGATAGTATCTTCTCCTCTATATATTCATAATTATCAAGAGAAGTTTGCAGTTGCTTTCCTATTTTCTGGTACCTAGTTAACAAGTTGGGGGCAAGAAGATTCCTATTCATTCTTGAATTACCTATTACCTCACAGTCCCAGCCTTTAACACACACTAAGAGCTAATATTTCCTGAGTACTCACAAACTGTACTTCATGAAGTACTTCCCTTCTCCTTGTAAAAATGTCATGAGTGGGAGCCTCACTGGCTGACTGAAAAGAGGAACTTCACACCTGGCACTTAACTTGGTTGACTGTGACAGGGCTAGTGTCAGAAACTTGATTTTTTTCAACATGTGAAAGGCAGCCCTGCTCCAATGGTACAGATTCCCACTTGTCAAGTTCAAACTCTTGCCACTGGGTCAGGAAAATCTCTCCTTATATCACAGAACTCTTTATCTATGGACTATGAAGACTTAAGTGCCTCCAAGCCAATTCTCAAACATTTCTCTTTTTGGTATTTGCCAACCAAATTTTGAACTATCTTCAGTGACATTTTGTCTCTTAGAAGTGACTCAATATTTCTGGGTGAAGTTTTCAGTAATGTACAAAATGTACACTGCCTTCTTTCTCACTTGAACTTTGTTCAGCTGGTGCTATTGTTAAGAGGAAAGAAAGTCTTATTCATACTAAACATATTCTTGCCCTGGATTTGACAGAATTCACTAACTTTACCAGTCAGAGTAAATGCCCTTTCAAATTCTTTTTTTTTTTTTTTTTTTTTTTTTTTGCAGTACGCGGGCCTCTCACTGTTGTGGCCTCTCCCGTTGCGGAGCACAGGCTCCGGACGCACAGGCCCAGCGGCCATGGCTCACGGGCCCAGCCGCTCCGCGGCATATGGGATCCTCCCAGACCGGGGCACGAACCCGTATCCCCTGCATCGGCAGGCGGACTCTCAACCACTGCGCCACCAGGGAGGCCCTCAAATTCTTTAAAATAGCTTTATTTAAAAAAAAAATTTTTTAAGTAAAAATTCCCTAATAACCTTGAATAATCCCACCCTAATAGCAATACTGAATTTTAAACATTTTATATAGGTGACTTCGCCTCTATAGGCTACCAATTTGGTGTATACATTGGGAAACTTTGGGAAGGCATGACACTTAATTGGTATTCAATGACCATCTCCTGAGCTTATCAATTTACAGAAATACTAGCTTGCCACTTAAACACCACTCAAACACCACTCTCAGAATATATGAAGAAAATAGTGTTGGTCTTTCAAAAATATTGTGGGATGGCATAAAAAATTAATCTGGGCCCAAACAGGTTACAGAACACATGGGAGGAACTACTGCCTCTTGGCCCATGGATCTACCACTATTAGGCAGGTAATACTAAGGGCAGATAACTCTTACAAAAATTGCATTCCAATACCGAAATGCACATCCAAGTTTCCCTTAGAATTAGCTAAAGTGACTATGCTATCTCATTTAATGTTTTATAACTTATTTCTGATAACTATGAATAATTTTTTTTGGGTAACTTTAAGTGAATCTCTTATGGGCTAATCCTTATAGGAGCTGCAAGACTCTACTGGCATTACCAATCAGTTTGGTTTTCAGAACAGCTTTCAGTCACTCAGCCAATTCTAAAGTTGCCAGAAGAGTACAACTGGACCCTGAGAAGCATGTGATAGGTGACTGTTTCAAAAGCTGTACTGAATGTACTGACAAAGGGATTTGAAAATATATATACTATTTGGTTCAGCATCAATTGAAAGAATAGAAGGCTACATTAATGCCAAGATAATGGACTGTAATGACTATGTTTTGAATTTTTAATAGTTTTGGGGGTGGGAGGAAAAGAAAGAAATTACCTCTAGTCAAATACTTCAAATTTTGCACATTCTTATGATTAATGCCAAATTACCACAACCTGAAACTTTTCGGTCTCTACAATAAGAAAAATTCATCAACATAATACAGTTTTAGAACCTAGAGATTTAAAATATTTCTCTGGAAGGGACTAATTAAAACTTGTTTTTATAGGGCGGACTATCAGAGCAGACAGACCTTGACAAATAGAGAGCCCTGGAGAACTGCAGAGGGTTGTCCTCAGGCTTCAGCTAAGTACTGATAAGCACATTCGAGTGAAGAAACAATCCGAAGTCCAGGAAACTACATGAGAACTTTCCAGAAGCTCAAAAAAAGACAATTCCCAAAACCCACACATGGAATTGGAATAGTTCACATTCCCAATAATCTCAAAATACATGGGCTAGCAGATAGAATTATCATTATCAGGAGGATACTACCTTAATAGTATAGGGCTTGACTAATTTAGTGGGAATAATCCTAGACTAAAAGCTGCTCTAGGGCTTCCCTGGTGGCGCAGTGGTTGAGAGTCCGCCTGCTGATGCAGGGGACGTGGGTTCGTGCCCCAGTCCGGGAAGATCCCACATGCCACAGAGCAGCTGGGCCCGTGAGCCATGGCCGCTGAGCCTGCGCATCCGGAGCCTGTGCTCCGCAACGGGAGAGGCCACAACAGTGAGAGGCCTGCGTACCGCAAAAAAAAAAAAAAAAAAAAAAAAAAAGCTGCTCTAGTCCTACCTAACAAGGCACAGAAGCAAGCGCTAAGAAAACTGTTCCAAGTAACTTAAGACTGTCTCAGAACAAAACTCAAAAATATTTAGAGGAATTGAAAAAAAAAAAAATCCGTATCCACCAACATAAAATCCACATCTGGCATCCAATCAGAAATTATAAACAAGTACAAATGTATGATGTCTGAAAAAAAAATTAACAGAATTAGTAGGCAAGAACATCAAAACATCTATCATTAATATCTCCATATAGAGAAGAAAGAAGCATGAACATGATAAGGAGACATGGAAGATTAAAAAAAAATCTGAATTTCTAGAAGTGAACAATATAACGTCTGAGATTCAAATACATCCTAGATGTATCTCTGCTTCAGCCAGCCTCCACACTGCACAAGTTAGTCTACTTTCTTCAGAACAAAGGACAAGTTCCTTCATGTTTTTAAAAAATTTTACAATCTGATCCTAACCAACATCTCCAATCTCAACAATAAATACTTGGTGAATTAAGGGGAATGCTCAAAAACAGAGGCAGAAACACAGAATATATAAGGCCTCGATAATTAATTCAACAGTGCTGATCATGTGCCAGGTATTAATATCTACATGCTGAAGATAGTGCAATAAACCAAACAAACATGGAACTTATGTTCTACTAATCAAAATAGCTACCACAAAATCTCTGTTACAAAATAGGAGCAAAAAAAGATAAGCATGCCCTTATTTAGAACATTTTATTTTTCCAAATTGCAGTGCATTAGGGTACCTAACTTCCCAGCCCACAATAAACCAGAAACAGGGCTTCCCTGGTGGTGTAGTGGTTGAGAATCTGCCTGCCAGTGCAGGGGACACGGGTTCGAGCTCTGGTCTGGGAAGATCCCACATGCCACGGAGCAACTGGGCCCGTGAGCCACAACTACTGAGCCTGCGCATCTGGAGCCTGTGCTCCACAACAAGAGTGGCCCCCGCTCGCTGCAACTAGAGAAAGCCCTCGCACAGAAACGAAGATCCAACACAGACAAAAATAAATAAATAAATTTATTTAAAAAAATAAAATAAAATAAACCAGAAACAGCAAATTATTTTAGTGTATGTAGGTTAAGGTTAAGTACACTGAAAGTTGTCAAGAGGGACAGTAAAAAAAAAAAAAAAAATCTTACAGCAAAGATGACACAAAATTAAAAAGTAGAAACAGAAAACACAGCAACCAGACACGCTTACTGGAGAGGTGAGCAGCTCTCCATACTATAATCTTTAAGCCACTAAAAAGGTCGATGACTGACCTAGGTATATATCAGAATATGCAATTAGGTTTTTTTCATCATAATGAATCAACTTTATAGTCCAAGTACTTTGTTTAAGAAGTCTAGGATTGGGCTTCCCTGGTGGCTCAATGGTTAAGAATCCACCTGCCAATGCAGGGGACAAGGGTTCAAGCTCTGGTCTGGGAAGCTCCCACATGCCACGGAGCAACCAAGCCCATGAGCCACAACTACTGAGCCCACAGGCCTGGAGCCCCTGCTCTGCAACAGAGTAGCCCCCACTCGCTGCAACTAGAGAAAGCCTGAGCTCAGCAACGAAGACCCAACGCAGCCAAAAATGAATAAATTTATTTTTTAAAAAAAGGAAGCCTAGGGCTTCCCTCGTGGCGCAGTGGTTGAGAGTCCGCCTGCCGATGCAGGGGACGCGGGTTCGTGCCCCGGTCTGGGAAGATCCCACATGCCGCGGAATGGCTGGGCCCGTGAGCCATGGCCGCTGGGCCTGCGTGTCCGGAGCCTGTGCTCCGCAACGGGAGTGGCCACAACAGTGAGAGAGAGGCCCACTACCACAAAAAAAAAAAAAAAAAAAAAAAAGAAGTGTAGGATTTGTGAAATATAACAACCGCCTTTCAAACTGACTAAAAAAGTAATAATAAAGGTAAAGAAGGAAATACCCATGATCTGGAAGTTTATATGAAAAACTTTTTTTCAAGTCTTTTGTCAAGGACAATTATATGAAAAGTCACTATATTTCACTTCATAATGCATTATGGGTTCTTGTTTTAAAATCTGGCTCTACTAGCATTTTTATCTACTTGATTATGTGTTCTGTATTTTTCAAATTTTATTTTTAAAGGCACAGACCTTGGTTTTGTTTTTTTTTTCTTAACTTCAGGAAAACAGAAATTATTTAAATGTACGTAGGTGCATGAGAGGAGTGGAACTGTACTGGCTAAATAAAGAATGGCAACAAGAATCCCTCCTACTTGTTCTATCTCTTCTTGCCTGCAATGGAGGTTCCGGAGATGTCAACAGAAAACCTAGTGCTTCCATCAACAAACAGTCTAAAAATTACTGGGATCAATATCAGAAGTCATTAACATTATAAACACAGAAAGAATGACAATATTAGAAACTCATCCTTTTGCAACCACCTCTGCTAACAAATGATTCAACAAGGACTACCAACGGCTACTATCACCACTGAGTGAAAGGTGCTAGGAAACAGGGTAGACACACTATCTCAAAGTATCACCCCACAGATGCCTTACTAATTACAAAGAAGATGAGGTTCCTTTGCAAGGAAGAGAAGTGGGGGCCACCAATGTAAGCAAATGATCAAAATTAGCTGATGGCACCAAAGTTGGACACCTGACATTACATTCCTTAAGAAATGCCAATCACATATACTTGCTAAAAATGTTCAGTCTGAGTCTGATCGTGAGGGAAAAATTAGGTAAACACAAAATATGAGAGGGACATTCTATAGAGAAAGAAGCCTCGACTCTTTCCCCACCACCACCAAAAAAGTAAGGAATTGTTTTTAAGAGAATAAAGAGATAGCAATCAAATACTGTGCATGAACTTAACTGAATCCTCAAAAAGTAAAACAGCTATAAAAGAATTTTAGAACAGCTGGGACAATCTTACACACACTATGTATATTAGTTGATATTATAGTATTGTTAATTTTTAGGAGTGATACTGGTATTGTGATTACATAGATGATGACCTTATTCTTGAGAGATATGTTGAAGGATCCAGTATCATGATGTCTACAACTTCAAGGAGTGCAGCAAAAAAGGAGAAAAAGTGTATATATGTATATGTATATGTCCATATGTATATATTAGAGAAAAAGTGTATGAGAGAAAGCAAGTCAATATGGCAAAATATCAACAATTGGTGAATCTACATAAAGGGTATGTGAGTATTTCCTTTACCACTCTTTCAACTTGTCTTTATGTTTGAATATTTTCAAAACAACAAAATTGGGAGAAAAGGTCATTAACGTTCCCTGAGCAGACTGAGGAGGAGAGTAGTATTACACTGAATAAAAGTCTTCTTGTAATTAAATGCTCAAAGTATAAATCAAATATACATGCAAATTTGTCTATAACTCCAACTCGCCATATTCAAAGAGTGCTTTCTTTTTTTGAAACAAGACCTCTACCAAATCAGTATGAATTTCTTGGAATAGATGATAAAAAAAAGGCAGCCTAAACTCACAACTACTTAGTAGGAAGAATAAAATAGATAAGGTTATTTCAGGTAACTAGTATATTGGAAGATAAGAATATCCGTTTCTTTCCTCACACAGTAGGTCAAAAAGGAGAAATCAGTCTATATTCAGGCAAAGATTATATAAGGTGATCATCTTACCTCCTAAAGCCTAGAATTAGGCTGCCTCTCAATGAAGCAAATGAGAAAGGCAATGTATTTGATTCCACTGCAAAAGAAAATAATCATCATAAAACCCCAGACCAAAACCAAAAACTTAAATTATCAATTTATTTGAAAGCACATTTATACCAATACCTTTCAATTTTCATCTGGGAAATATTATTTTAAAAATGGAAAAGTTTTCATACAAAGTTAATTAGAAATTACAGAAATATATACTGGCAATCTAAGCTATCCTTTTAAAACACTTTACTTCATTTACATAAATCTATACAACTAATGAATTTATAAATATTCTTTTGTATAAATGGCAATAACTAATCTACCAGCATATGCAGTCAGTCTGGTACACATACCAAGGCTGTATGTTACTGGACAACATGGCACTATGAAGGGAGAGACTGTAACTACCCTTTAAAGACAGAAGATGTGGAGGAAAGTTCTTTTCTGAGAGTGGTGTTGGATTCTGTTGAACCACTTACACTTCCTCATTCTATTTTCCACATGATCTATGACCTACATTCATGCAAGAGTGACAACCTAAAGTCGTAATAACCTCTTTACCTCTGTTATGTAACTGATTTATACTCTTTCACTTTTCTGATGATTTGTTTGCTCTACTATTCATTTTGGTATTTAAGTCTACAGCCTTGTATGTTTCAATGCTGACATTCTAAGCCTGATTTGCCTTAGTATAAGAATCAGGCCTTAATGCATAAGACCTGGTTCTCCACATAACCCTTGCCATAATTAGCTTGGGACAGAATCACAGTAGGCATATCCTGAATTTATTTTTCCCTGTCACTATATTAAAATAGTGCCATGTTATAAGTGATTGTTTTAATCTTTTCAGTATATATGCAAAGCTGCTACTGAATGATTCAAGAGCGATGGACTTAGATAGGAACTCATAGTGGAGGCAAATTCTGAAGACAGAATTAATAAATACAGTTTAGGTAAAGATTAAGATAGCTGGTTAACTTAAAAAAAAAACTCATGGGAAAAATCAGAGTAGGTTTTAAGATTTGCTCATCTCCCTAAATATGAATAAAAATTTAACCCGCACACATAAGGAGAAATACTTTAGACTGACTGTTAGATCCCTTGAACAGGAAGCATAAGTTTCTCAGTGGTTTCATGTGGCATTTAAAACTCTAAAAATCGTCTCTGAAATGAGCTGTATTTAGTCACTCAGGAATTTTAAAGTGGATACACCACATGCTTTTCGGTAACCTTTCATTTTGCCTGATCAAATTAATTTCCATGCCTACAAAATCAAGTGGGAAAATGTTTCTTACTACTCCACAAACTTGATCAAAATAAGCCATTTAATAAGTCAGGGGGATGGAATGTACAGCATGGTGACTACAGTTAATAATACTATATTTCATACGTGGAAGTTGTTGAGAGAGTAGATCTTTGAAATCCTCATCACAAGAAAAAAAAATTTTTGTAACCACGTATGTGGACGAATGTTGACCAGGCTTACTGTGGTGACCACTTTGCAATATACACAAATATTGAATCATTATGCTGTACACCTGAAACTAATATAATATTGTGTATCAATTATACCTCAATTAAAAAAAAAAGACAAGCCATTTACTTTTCTCTACTACCTGCCATTCCTCGTAGTAACCAAAAGTGCCTATCTACAAGCAGCCTACAGGGAATACCAGCAATTATAGAACTAACTGCTCTTCAAAGATCTGTAATTCAAAGGGTGAGGAAGCTGAAATCTTCTTTAGTCTTTAAGTTCATGGCATGTTTCTTTTTCATATTTAATAAACAACCTCTTGGAAACTTATTTCTAAACTATTCAAATTACTATTTTACAGAATATTATCAAGTTTTTATTCATTAAAAAGGTGACCAGAAACATCTCAGCAAGATGGAAGGCTGCTGACAAAAAGCATCTAGTTTCCTTAGCAACAATCAAGTGTGAAAAAACTCAAGAGGTTGACAATGAAGTGGAATGGATGGTATGATAAAGGGAAAAGGCAGCTCTCATGTATCCACCTTATGCACCTAGATTCCTCAGCTAATGCTTCTCTGTTTTCATCTTGTCAGCATGGAAAATCTATGTATTATACAGAGTAGAAGGCAAAATCAGTACTCTCGGATAGCAGCCAGCATTACTACTCAACCTTACACTCAAATAACTACACCTCTAACAGTCAACGCTTTCACACTGAACACTTCGCCTTTCCCCTTATAATAATACAATAAACTATTTTAAGTAACTCAGACACAGGTAATATATACCAGTAATCTGGTGTTTACAAAGCTTCCGCTTACACAATTTGAAAATAGTTAATAAAATCTTAACTTTTAACATTTCGGTGGGCTAGAAATTGATGTTTGTATATTTATTTTTAAATGATATCTCTTTCACAAGATCTGAAACACTGTCAAGATAATGCCATAGATATGTTAAAAATTAAAATTAAAAAATGCCTAATTTATTAAAATTAAAACATAGTACAGTGGAAAAATAAGTTTAAGATTAGATGATCTTGGTTGGGTCTGACTCAATCACTAACTTTGGGCAAATCATTTAACATCTCTCTGCCTTTCTTCATCTATCAATGGAGGAAGTTTATTAACATGTGATGAACGTTGTAAAGCACCCTATCATTTATAAGTGTTTGGAAACATTTACTGTATTTTTAATAATGAGGACTGGGAGATGGCTTCGTGTAACTGAGGGCCATAATAGGCATTAGTTTAGAAAACACTTTCAAAAACAAGATCTCTTATGATTCTCACAACTCCCACAAGGTAGACAGATAGGCAATACTATGCCATTTCATAAAATTGAAACAAAAGAACAATACGGATATTTGTCTCAGGTCCTATAATCAGCAGCTTAATTATAAATAGGACCCAAGTCCTCTGGGTCCCCAGTCTAACCCAACACCACGTTATCTCCAAGGTCCTATTAACTTTAAAGTTACTTCCAAATTATCTACAAGTTAAACTCATAAACTATCTTATAAGGCTAACAAATAAAACATATAAAAACTTCCTTGATTTTGAGGAAAATACTTTGAACTACTTGAGGCAGGCAGTGAGAGCATGAACCACCCTGTATGCCCTCAAA
This sequence comes from Mesoplodon mirus, assembly GCF_964341445.2. Taxonomy (NCBI): domain Eukaryota; kingdom Metazoa; phylum Chordata; class Mammalia; order Artiodactyla; family Ziphiidae; genus Mesoplodon; species Mesoplodon mirus. Next base: position 60,371,374 of record NC_138990.1, read on the forward strand.
AGTAACTGAAATTAACACCTGTCAAGCTTTCTTCTAATGCTGCATACTTACAAAATGATAAAATATAGTCTAAGTTTCCATTTACTGCTTCAATTCTCAATTCAGCTTGAGAAAATATACTATCTTCATGTAGACATCCATTTTCCTAGGGATAAAGCATATTTCAATGATAATACACCTCAACTAAAAATATTTTGATATGTCATTCAAATTTCCTGTTTTCCCATTTCTTTATATGACCGTATTCTGATAATCCTTCATTTAAAAAAGATCGTTTTCTAAAATAATGCAAATAAACTGAATAATCAAACTTCAGCAAAAGCTATGAGATACAGTCCCAACATACCAAATTAAATGCTTATCTTCAAATTCATATAATCTGTTACCCTCAGAGTGCCTTCCTTCTAGGAAGAGTTTACTATTGAAGACATTAGAACAATTCTCTAATTAACAACAAAATAAAAATTGAATGCATTGATCTAAAATGATATTTTAAGACATATAATGAGGTAAAGATCAAATTTATTTTTATTTAACTCCAAATGGCTAATGACTTATCTCAACATCATATTTAATAATCTAAGTATATGGGCTGAAATTTAGCCAAACATGTTTACTGAACCACTTTATAATAATAGCACAATATTAAAAATTAACTAATCAATAATAAGAAATGAATAAGGATAAATTACAGTATATCCACACAATAAAACATCATACAAGCATAAACAATCATTTGTGGAATTACATACTATAATGTAAAGGTGCCAAGTGAAAAAAGTAGGTTTTGGGGAAACAAGAACATGTGGGAAAATTACTTTTTTAAATATATTTTTTAACAGTAAAATATGTATAGCACAGTGTCAAAACACACTGTTAAATACTCAGGGAAGAAAGGTAAAGACACTCAAGACATAAACTCTCCATTTAAGAGGACTGTAATTATGAAATCATTTCAAGGAAAGAACACTCTAACAATATTAGAAAAATAAAGGCATTATGTGAATAACCACCTAGGAAACAGGTCTTCTGAACAAAATATTTCTTACTAAAATGTGTGGTACTCCACCACGTTGTTCCTAATTGCATAGCACTTTATTCTGAAAACGGAAAGTGTAACCATTGCTGACCCAGTGCACTGGGTCAATTTTTCATATGCCCCTTTATAAATGCCTTACTTATTCTGGTGGGGACAGGAATTATCTGGCAGGAAAACAATGCTCTGGGGTCAAAGAAAAGATTACTTAAAAAAAAAAAACAGAATAGTAAATAATCCTAAGAGTTTATTATGAAAATTCATATAGAAGTGAAAAGTAATATTCAAAAATGAAAGGTACAGTTGCACTGTAGAGTGGGATTAAAGAGTGAAACTGTTTCATTTAAATTTTGTCTGATACTGGCATACTGTCTTTTCAACACACAAGAAAAACACTACTTTACCTTTGTAAGACTTTTACGTTTAATAACTACAGATGCTAGACTTCCCTGGTGGTCCAGTGGGTAAGACTCCATACTCCCAATGCAGAGGGCCCAGGTTCAATCCCTGGTAGGGGAACTAGATCCCGCATGCATGCTGCAACTAAGAGTTCACATGCCACAACTAAGAAGCCTGAATGTCACACTAAAGATCCCACATGCCACAACTAAGACCTGGTGCAGCCAAAATAAATAAATAAATATTAAAAAAAAAAAAAAAACTACAGATGTTACACTAACCAATATTTTTACAAAGTTTCAGAAAATTATATACCAACATAACCATTTTAGTCTCAGCTCAGTGACTTTTTTTTTTTGATTACCACGAAACATTAGGGAGAAAAAATGTTCTTCAATTATGAAATTAAAACCACACTCGCACTCACCTGCAAAATAGCACGAACTGACTTTACACTGTCAAAGCATGGAAACACGTAATTTATGTATGTCTCCTGATCAGGAGTTACTCCTATTTCATGCATTCCTTTGAGGACTTCAACTATACCTGTAAAATCAAATTTAGAAGCACAAAGATGAGGAACTTGGAATAAATTAACAATCAAAAAGTTCAGTTCATTTACTTTCTGAATTATAATGTAGGAAAAGTACTCAGCATTTTGTTTATCTGAAAGAGAAAGAACAACAGAACTGGATAGTAAGATGATAAATGAAACAATTTTATTGCTCCTTCCTTCATCTCTCCCTATTAATTCAGGAGACAGTGCTAAGGAAATACCCTAGAAATTATAAGAAAAATGAAAGCAAGCAAGATGCTTAGTAATTTCCAATATCCCAACTGAACAGAGATCATAAAACAGCACCGCTATCACAGAGCAATATGGATCTACAAAATAAAACTTGACATGACTAAATACTGCAGAGAGAAGGGTTTAGAGGGATGGGGTGAGAGGAGATCTTTCCAAGACAAAAGTGTTTGTTTTTTTGTTTTTTCAGTACGCGGGCCTCTCACTGTTGTGGCCTCTCCCGTTGCGGAGCACAGGTTCCGGACGCACAGGCTCAGCAGCCATGGCTCACGGGCCCAGCCGCTCCACGGCATGTGGGATCTTCCCGGACCAGGGCACGAACCCGTGTCCCCTGCATCGGCAGGCGGACTCAACCGCTGCGCCACCAGGGAAGTGTTTTTAAGTTAAAGTTTAAGTTTAAGTGTTTTTAAGTTAAGCACTTACGAACACTTTTGTCTCAGGTATGGGACTCAGATGGGATGGAGTAGGCAGAGGATGGCTGCTTTTGTTATAAACCGTGCAGTATATTTGACTTGTAAAACTATGTATGATTTTTCTGAGTGATTACTTTGATAAAAAATTATATGTTTAAAAAAAAAAAAAGTTAAGCACTTACGTAAAGAATTCCCTAATTGTGACCAACAAGTGATTTCCTATTTCATAATACAAGAACAAAAAATGAAGAGAACTGATTCTAATGAATTAGTCTCATTATATTTTAAACTATAAAAGTCCTTTCTCTTCCCCCATTTGTAAAAATATCTTTTATTAACTTCTTAAAAGTACAGTTCATGTTTTCCAAAGCTACAGTTAGCTTTAAATAGTATAAACTGATTTAAATCAGACTAATTAATTCTAGAATATTGTCAAACTACTCAGGTATTACCTATTTTTGACAGAGACAGCAGTTTAATAAAAGAAAGGACTCACTTGTTTTCCTCTTTAAAATTTACTTCTTTAGCTTCATTACTTTCACAGTATTAAAACTTCCCCTAAATGTCCCTGTTTTTGCCCTATGGTATCATCTACAGAAAAACTGTATTTCTATATATTTGTTATGTAATACACTCTAATACAAAAACTTGACTGTAAATTCTCACTGAATACAAAAACATACAGGCAAGTCCAACTACATTATGAATATTTGCACAATTCTTTTAGATAAAATTTAGATTATAGATCAAAACATTTTAAACAGTTCATTATGTTTAAAATTACCTAATATCTTCAAAACCTTAGATAATTAGATATATTTTTCAAGATGTAAAAATAAGAGGGAAAAAACCCTGAAAGACAAAGCATGTGCTTACTTATAAATTTAAGAGAACATGCATGTAGAGTCGGTCCATATAGCACACAAAAGTCTAACAATAATTGTAAGCAAAATTTAGAACTATTCCTCTAACAACTTCCTGGGAATCAGTACTAGTCACCTTCATATCTATCATAAAATGGCAATCACACTGCGCTCTTCTTCATATGCAAAGATTACTAAGCACCTGACAGGAGGATGTAGCTGCTTTTCTTTTGTTTTTAGCTGCTTTTCAATTACTAGTAATAGTCTTGTGCTAATCTAATGTCCTCCATGTCCCTTCTGGCCAGTAATGACTGCTTTCATGACCATGGTTTAAAGTACATAGCTGAATGTCTGATAAGACACTACAGAGAAGTGACAAAACAAAAACAGGTTTTGCAATTTAAAGAGACCTACCGGGGGCTTCCCTGGTGGCGCAGTGGTTGAGAGTCTGCCTGCTAATGCAGGGGACGCGAGTTCGAGCCCTGGGCTGGGAGGATCCTACATGCCGCGGAGCGGCTAGGCCTGTGGGCCACAACTGCTGAGCCTGCGCGTCTGGAGCCTGTGCTCCACAACAAGAGAGGCCGCGATAGTGAGAGGCCCGCGCACTGCGATGAAGAGTGGACCCCGCTTGCCACAACTAGAGAAAGCCCTCGCACAGAAACAAAGACCCAACACAGCAAAAATAAATAAATTAATAAAAAAATAAAAAATAAAAAAGCAAAAACAAACAAATGGGACCTAATCAAACATAAGCTTTAAAAAAAAAAAAAAAAAAAAGAGACCTACCTTTCAACCCTGGTTCTTCCACTTAATGGTAGTGTAAATCTGAGCAAGTAACTCCACTTTTCTGAGCCATAATTTCTTAGCTTACACACTAGAAATGGCAATATGCCAGAACCGTGCCTTCTAGACACTTTAACATGTACCTTTTGGCTTGATCCTTCTACCCACCACCCATGGATTAAGCAAGGCAATACGAGTTAAGGCACTCAATAAATACAGCAATTTTCTGACCTGTAAGAGTTCATGCCTATTGAATGGATAGAAGCAAAGTAACAAAAATTGTAAATATTACCCACAGGTATGGAAGAAATTCTGTGGTCTAGGCCTACAGGAAGATGGAGGTCAATAGGAAAAACAGAACATACTGAACAAAAAGAACCGCAGTATTACAACTCAGTTTAGATCAATATATCAGGTTCATATTAACAAGGCTTTCATTTCAGCCTACTGGGTGGGTGGGGAGAAGCGGGGGTGTATACTTCTCTATTTAAATAAAGCTGGAAATGCCTTTAGAAGTCCAATAATCTGTATTTTAACAAAACTGTTAAAGTAAGCGATTTCTTCAAGATCAGAGACATGTCTTGAAAAAGAAACCTTGTCTCCTAATTGCTGGCAGGTGCTTGTAACACTACAAAACTGCAAAAACCTACACTTTTCCCTCCAATCAGAAGGATGTGGGATCAAGTCATTTTGCATACAGGAATGATAATAAAGCTGCCTATTTACTTCTCAGGGTGGTCATTAAAACTAAAAAAAAAAAATGTGTGAAACCCTAAAAATACTAAATAAATGCTAATGGTAACTGTGATTTAATTTTTTTAGCTGTCTTAAAATACTCTAATAATTTCTAAAATTTAGCATAAGGTAACTTTCATTTTCTAATGTTTGAAAACAGGCCAACAAATTGATTACAGAGAGAAGATTCCTATTCCTATACAAACACTTCCCCTCATCATCTGTGCCTCAAATCCATTTCATTCTCTTAATTCATTTTTCCAATAATGTTTTTCAGGGAGAGGAGTGCATTCTGCTCATTTAGATGACCTGGGCTGGTATTTGTAACTTATGTATCTTTCCAACTGAAACTAAAGCAGGTTTAAGAAAACCTGGGTTCACACCATTGCTCAGCCAAGTTCAGTCACTCCCTCAAGCACTCTGAGGAAGCACACAAGGATATCCCTTCAGTAACTATAGTTGGGACAGGAAGAGGGAAACACTTCTCAGTAAGGAGAAGGAAAGGTGATTGATCTGACATACCTACATACATCCTCCTCAAAAATACAATTCATATTTCTTTTTAAAATAAAAGATTAAAATAATCATATATTAACTTAGATAAACGAGGATCCCAAACCTCTGTGAACTTAGAAAATCTAAACAATCTAGTAAAAATATTTCAAATGTAGGCACAAGAAAGTTTATGAATCTAAAGGAAAGTCTCCATTCAAAAAGTTTTGTAAGAATTAAAGTAGTTCAAACTATTGGGAAAGATACATGGTTTTCCTGAACAAATTCCACCAACTAGGACTGTTTACTCCACATAATTTTAGACTCTACCCAGAGTGCTCACTTTATGAGGAGGCAATTTCTTACTTTTAAAAAGTATCATCTACTCAACCATTCAGTCAACTGGCATTTAGGTTTTCATACCAGCCCTTCCTTTTCTATTTTATCTGTTTCATATTCTTATTTTCATGTTTCCTAAATATACCAAGGAATGTAGATAATCCCTCAATCATTCTGCATTATTTCCTCTCACTTGGGCCAATTTGCTAAAATTCTAAGAGAGGACTTTTCTATTTGCACAACAGAGAAAAATACTAGCAAGATAAGCCATGAGGAAGTCATTATAAGAATCTTTTTTAAGGGTTGGTGACGGCCAAATCTGCAGCCAGAAAAATTCTAGAATTCAATACAAGTTTGATCATCCTACTGTTGAGCACTTGGTTCAGTCTGATCTGACCTCTACATACCTTTCTTTGATTTCCTGAAGGGTTTTATTTACTCCTTATGAAACACTCCTCTACATCCTCCATCTCTGCAGCCATTATTTTCTTCTGTTAATTATTTATTTCTACCAGTTTATAATGACTTTCCCCAGACAAAAAACAAATTCACTGCACTAAAAAGAATCTTACTTTCTTATCTTACACTGAAGAAACTATATAGAATATACACAGCCATTTCCCTGTTACATGAAGAAAAGACTGTAGAATACATACTTTACTGTATTTCAGGACTTCCTGCAAAGGAGAAAGTACTTTTTAAAAGCTGTAAAACAGCTAACAATCTCTTGTACTCTCAAGTTAACTTTCCAGCTTTCCTACTTTTCCAGGTAAAACCTTCACTGATTAAAAAACTTGGTACCACTTTTTAAATATGTCCTTAATGCCAAAATCGATACCCAATTTTTAACCCATAGCTAAGAATTTTTATAAAACAAGTACAGCATATTTACAAGTGTCTAATATGGAGGTGTTACGGTATTAAAAGTAAGTATTTAAAACAGGAGGACAGAAATCCTAGTTCTAATCCCAGCACTACTGACAACTGGATGTGGAGCCTAAGATCAGCCACCGAATCTCTCTGGGCTCTCAGTTCCCTCATTAATATAATGTGAGCTTTCAACAAGGCACCTTTGATTCTAAGAAAAAAATGGCTTCAAGACAAAGTCCACTTTTCTACTGGTTTGAGCTACAACTATGGAAAGAATTACCTGAATTCTTTCATGTTTACTAAGTAGTAAAAATGCAGTAACCAATTCAAGTCTAGATACCATGATAGGCTGAGAAAAGCAAATTTACCTGATGAATAAACAAACATTTCAACAGGAGTACCAAAAGTATTTGCATATCTGTGTATTGTAGACAGTACTAACACAGTCAAAGATTTTCATGCAATGATGTAAACTTTCTGTGGTTCAAAAATACTAGGGTTAAAGGTTAACTCTTATAGAGTTTTCAGAACTGGAGGATATGCAAAGAGTTAATCAACTAGCATATTGTTTTCACAAAAATTTTTCTAAAAAGGATTTAGAGACTTTTACAGCCAGAAACAATTAGAGAATACTTGTTTCACTATTTCCTTTAAACCAGAAGACGGCTATGTATTTAAATAAAATTGCAATATGAAAGTCTGCTAAAAGCACTTTTTTTTGTTGTTTGTGCATTTTGTTTGTCACCCAATGTCATACTAACAACTCTGCATCTCATTCTAAAGCACATTATACGGCGAGATAAAATGAAAAAGACCATTTTTTGTTTCCCCAAGGGGGAAGTACTCCTGTTAAAAGCATCTTTTTATGAGACTACTCTTTCTGAATTACCAATAATGCAAACCAAAGAATTAGATACTGTACTCTAAAATTTAGTATTTGTTCAATTCTTATTCATATCCTATAGACATCCCATGTGTACAGGGAAAAGTATGCTAAATGCTTAAACGTACTTAAGAACCTGAAAGATTGAACATTTCTGTCCTTCAATCAGTTGGCTGTCAGGTCATGAGCATTCATTTTGCAATAAAAGTTTTCCTGCCTTTCCTATTATTTTAACTCAGCTCAGTTAAGAAGAAATAGACTGGTCCACAAAGAAAACGGTCTGATTGTATATATTTTATCTTTAATAAGGCTAAACTAATTTCAAACACTGTATGTATGTAAAATCAAGAACTAAAGAGTTTTTTGAAAATCTTAAAAATAATGAACTATTTAAAACCATAATCACAAGTCTGAATATCAAGATCAGAGATGAATTAAGAAATGAAATTGAGATGAAAGAAAGCCATTATGTTTGTTTTTTAAACGTTTACCTAATACTTTACTATGACTTAATTCTATTTTCTCACAACATCTAATAAGCATGTTTTCCCAAATAATTCAATTAGATGTGTGTAGAAACTGTTATACTGGATATCTAAACCACTATTTTTTTTTTTTTTTTTTTTTTTTCTTTTTGCGGTATGCGGGCCTCTCACTGTTGTGGCCTCTCCCGTTGCGGAGCACAGGCTCCGGATGCGCAGGCCCAGCGGCCATGGCTCACGGGCCCAGCCGCTCCGCGGCATATGGGATCCTCCCAGACCGGGGCACGAACCCGTATCCCCTGCATCGGCAGGCGGACTCTCAACCACTGCGCCACCAGGGAGGCCCTCTAAACCACTATTAAATCTGTAAAAGGTAAAACCTAACCTTGAACATTTTTCTCCTTCTGATGTCCAACTAGTAATGGCCAGAAATAATGAGTTCTGATAGGAAAACCTTCTTCCTTCAGAGCCTTCATTAGAGCTTTTGCCAAATCTGAAAGAGACACCATAAAAAATTACAAAGCTACCTCAGCAAAATTTATTTATGTGAGTTTTAATTACGAGAATATAGTACCCATTTTTTTGGCTACTAAAGCACACTGGAGTGTGAACTGGAAAGGAGATGTGTGCATCTGGGCTTCCTTTAACTTCTTACAGTAGTCTTTAAGCTTCTCTGCAGGCTAGAAAAGAAAGGCACCACATCAGCTGAATCTGCAAATATCCTACCATTTGACCTTCTGCAAATATTCTACCACTTTTGAGATAAAAAATTTGAACTTCTCACCCTCTTTCTATCCAATAATCTTCCAACGCAAAAACAAAGTTCTCTTAATATTTATAGTTGGTCTAATCTCATAATATGTTCTCTTATTTTAAAGAATATTATTTCACTGCCGATTACACTGTCTACAAAGTAAAAATGGACTATGTAAATACCGTATTCATAGTCACACAGTGTCGTAAAAAGAAACTGCCAAAGTCACTCAGACTGTCTTCCCTTGATATAGGACATGCTAATAAAATCTGCAATGCTGTATCTTCCAATTTTTCTGTGACTAAAAGCAAAATGAGGTTCATTGTATCTGGAAAGAAAACAAAGACATCTTTTGTTACTGATTTGAACAATATTTCTACACTGCTACCAATATGAAAGACAAACTTATGAACTACAAATACCAAAAGGATTTATCTGCCTAAACAATAGTGAAACACTTCCAAATCAAAACATTCCCACGTATTCATTCACCCAAGTTTTTCAGTTTATTAAGCTGACTTTAAAAGAATCCTATGTTCATCTACCACAATACCCTATTGTTAGAGAATGCCCTTTCCATGTAAAAATAGTAATTCTTATTTTTAGAAAAATCATGAAAATAAAAATTGTAAAACTACCTGGAATATATCTTCTTTCATATGTAATTTTTCCCAAAATTTCTGAGACATATTGAGGATACCCAGCTTTACTGAAGCTAAAGATAATTTGCAATATATCACGATCCATAAGGTAAAGATCAGACTTCTCCACTTTCTCCAGGGTCTATAGACAGTTCCAGAAATTAGAAGAACAACTTAGAAACAAGTTTTTTTTTTTATTAAAGCTAAATAAATTAAAATACCAAGATTTTAAAAAAATTAGAAACGCATACCATCTAAAGGTTTAAGACTTCTTTTATAAAACAGAAAAACATTCTATTCCAACAATAACTGTTACATCGACACCAAAGTACTGAACTATAGTAAGAATTCTCCTTCAAGACTGTCTACAAGAGATATGTTTAAAAACAGATATAAACTACACTTTTCTGCATCATGCAAAATATAGCACAGTTTATACAAATGATTTTAAAGTATGTTTATTTATATAAGTCACACCTGTTTAACATGGTCAATGTCACCCTTCTCGGCATATGCATTCAACAGTGCTAGGTATGTGTCCGGACCAGGCTCAATTCCAGCCTCTTTCATCACTGTGAGAATATTTTCTGCATTCTCCATATCTCTGTAAGTTAATTCAAAGAAAATAAAACAGATTACCATAATACTGCCAAATGTCGTATCATTTAATCTAGGATGTATTACTTACGCTTATTAAAATTAGAATTCTTAAGTACCATTTAGAATCGTAACATCAGAAAAGGATAATACATATTAAACTGGTAACAGATTTCTGAAATAATAAAGATCATAAACATCTCAAATTTTTATAGGTAACTTTTCCAAAAGAGAAACCAAATTAAATAATAATTACATAGACATTAAATAACATGCCCTCTTTCACTTGGTATGTTGTGACTCAAATTTACCTTTTTAGGAAAGAATAACATTTAGTAAATTATTCTTCAAAAATAAAAATCTTTTCCAGGTCACTAGCAGAGTAGTTAATAAACTTTACAAAGTCAGTTACTTTGGATCAAGTCCAATTTTTAAAACTGAAATCTTCAAATAAAAGTTTGATGAAACAGATAAATTTAAGAATAATTTACTTTAAGATGTGCATGTTCTACCACACACACTCAAGATTTTTTTCGAGAGGGTAGATAAACATAATTTAAGAATTTTCCACAATAATTTTCTGTAATTTAAATCTCACTTGAGAATAAAACCTTAGGTGGAACATTACCCAGCTCTTGCATGCCCTGTAACAAGAGCACTGAATACTGCCTCTGTGACTGGAAGATCCTTAGTTTTCATAAATCCAAGAATCTTGCTGCAACAAAAGAGAAATAAAAATACTTCTTGGAAATACACATGAAAAACACCTTTTACAACATGTGCACACAAAATTCCACTCCCTGAAGTTATATCAATAGTCTTGAAGTACTCTTGTTAAAAACAGTAGGTAAGTTTTAAAAATCTGATTGTTTCTTCTGTATTAACTAACCTTTAAAAAGCATAAAGTTTAATGATTCATTTCATTAAAAATGAGACTGTACATTTCAATTTATTCCTTATTTCCTAAACCCTCCATCCAAAAGTATTAATAAATTTTACATGAGCAGAGAAATGTCATAACTAATTTTATACAAATCACTGAAATAAAGAGAATATTATCAGTTTTATAAATGAATACAGTGTAAATGGTTAAGAACATTTACTTTTGGAAACAGCAATTAAAAAAAAAAGTAAAGCCAGCTTTGTACCTCAACAATTTTAAACTTCTGCTCCAGTAAACGAAATCTTTAATTAAAATAGCAATTTTCAATTACATTTCCCCTTTTACAAAATTTTATATTTTATCTAAGTCATATGACCAAATTTGCTAGGTTAAAATACTTCTGAAATAATTTTCTTACTAAGTAGAAACTTAAAAAAAAAAAAAGAAGAAGAATGAAAATATTCTAGGTTTACAAGACTTACAAATTTGTTGGCTTAAACATACATTTATAGAACTACATACCTGGCACCTTCAATATCTCCCATATTACAATAAGCAGCAATCAACCTTTGGTATGTCACCTGTCAATGAAATGGGCCAGTTAATACTTCCTAAAAAATTTTTTTTTCTGGGTAAAAATAAAAGTGGATATGACCAATAAACATTTATAATAGCAACTACTTACTCGATTTGGTTGAATGTTTGCTTTCTCCATTTTTTCCAAGAAGTCAGTTGGTGAAAATTTATACTCATTTTGAAGGTAGACTTTAAGCAAAGCATTATAGTGACTTACATCATACACAGTACCTACAAATGAAATTTAAATCAAATTTTTAGAAGAGCACTTAAAGTCATACCCTTTATCACAACTGAAATATATGCACTTAAATGGAACAAACGAGGGTAAAATGATCACTTCAGCGTTATACCCCATATTTAGACCCACCTATATAAAAATCCTGTCAGAATAGAGGAAACTAAGTATACAAGAGAGTAATTACTGAATTAATGGACAGTTACAAGTAACTGCCTATTCAAGGATTAAAAGTTCTCTTACTTATGAAACATAGTATTCCCTTCCTGTTAGAAAATGCTGACAAGAGCCCTGTATTTTTTTTTAACGTCTTTATTGGAGTATAATTGCTTTACAATGCTGTTAGTTTCTGCTTTATAACAAAGTGAATCAGCTATACATATACATATATCCCCATATCTCCTCCCTCTTGCGTCTCCCTCCCACCCTCCGTATCCCACCCCTCTAGGTGGTCACAAAGCACCAAGCTCATCTCGCTGTGCTATGTGGCTGCTTCCCACTATCTATTTTACATTTGATAGTATATATAAGTCCATGCCAATCTCTCACTTCTTCCCAGCTTACCCTTCCCCCTCCCCGTGTCCTCAAGTCCATTCTCTACATCTGCGTCTTTATTCCTGTCCTGCCCCTAGGTTCTTCAGAACCATTTTTTATTTGATTTTTTTAGATTCCATATATATGTGTTAGCATACGGTATTTATTTTTCTCTTTCTGACTTACTTCATTGTGTATGACAGTCTCTAGGTCCATCCACCTCACTACAAATAACTCCATTTCGTTTCTTTTTATGGCTGAGTAATATTCCATTGTACATATGTGCCACATCTTTATCCATTCATCTGTCAATGGACACTTAGGTTGCTTCCATGTCCTGGCTATTGTAAATAGAGCTGCAATGAACATTGTGGTACATGACTCTTTTTGAATTATGGTTTTCTCAGGGTATATGCTCAGTAGTGGGATTGCTGGGTCATATGGTAGTTCTATTTTTAGTTGTTTAAGGAACCTCCATACTGTTCTCCATAGTGGCTGTACCAGTTTACATTCCCACCAACAGTGCAAGAGGGTTCCCTTTTCTCCACACCCTCTCCAGAATTTATTGTTTGTAGATTTTTTGATGATGGCCATTCTGACTGGTGTGGGGTGATACCTCATTGTAGTTTTGATTTGCATTTCTCTAATGATTAATGATGTTGAGCATTCTTTCATGTGTTTGTTGGCAGTCTGTATATCTTTTTTGAAGAAATGTCTATTTAGGTCTTCTGCCCATTTTTGGATTGGGTTGTTTGTTTTTTTGATATTGAGCTGCATGTAAATTTTGGAGATTAATCCTTTGTCAGCTGCTTCATTTGCAAATATTTTCTCCCATTCTGAGGGTTGTCTTTTCGTCTTGTTTATGGCTTCCTTTGCTATGCAAAAAGCTTTTAAGTTTCATTAGGTCCCATTTGTTTATTTTTGTTTTTATTTCCATTTCTCTCGGAGGTGGGTCAAAAAGGATCTTGCTGTGATTTATGTCATAGAGTGTTATGCCTATGTTTTCCTCTAAGAATTTTATAATAGTAAGACCCCTACATTTAAAGTGGCTGAAAGATTTTTCCTTATAAAGCAGTCCTTGCCACATTATAGATACCCTGAGATGGATGGATTGTGACTGCAGTTGTTATATACAGGTAGGACTGTGCTAACAATTTTGCTTATTTACTAACCAGGCTACTCAGTGTTTGAAGGCTCCATTTCCACTCCATTTCCAGTTGCTGAACACCATTTCTAGTCTGCTATTGTTAATTACCTGTATTCCAATGCCCTTTGTTTTCTTTCTATGTTCATCTTGCTTAAGGCCATATCAATTAAGGTTACCACTCAGCCTTACTACACCAACGCACAACATGACATCATGGTTACCATATCAATACAGTGCTAACATGTTTTACTAAATTGTCGGGAATTAAATTTTATATCTTTATTCAACTGTCTGTGGCTACACAGGCCTGTGGTGTCAGTCTGACATTCAAAGCAGTAGAGTCCTGTTCTATTAAATCAAAACTTGTTTTTAACCTTAGACATGTAGTGTATTTACTATGTTTCAGGCACTGTACTAAGTGCTCTGTATACAGAAGTTGAATTACTCTTCACAACAGCTTTCAGGAAGGTACTATTATCATCCCCATCTTACAGATTAGGAAAACTGACTCTTCCATTTATCCAAGGCCACAAGGCTAGTATGTGACCATAAATTTGAATGTAGGTAGTCTGCCTTGAGAGCCCAATCTCTTAACCATTGTAATACTTTATACAGGGCCTTACAGGGAACTATGTGCAAGTCCACATCTGTAATATAATTATGCAACAAGGTTACCAATGTAGTGTCTGAGAACTTTCAAAAAACCATCAACTCAAGTTGAACTCTTAACAATGGTTGGCTACAGCTCTAAGGCTGAGAAAGTTATATTCTATCATTTTATAAAGGTATTTACTCTAGTGTGCTGGAAAAGCTGAGGAAACTGCTGAAAATCCAGATAAGTAACATCTATTCTGGATTTTCATACAGATTTTAGTCAAGATCAATGTTAACTCAACTGGGTTTCATTTCTGTATTTCTGCCACACTGACAAGGTTCTACAGATGACAAAGACATTTCTGTGAACTTCAATAAAAATCTTATCCCCATATTTACTATTATGTCTAGTTAATTTCATGGGTCATTTCTTAAAGAATAGAGGATTTAAAAAAAATACATAGTGTATCTTTCATAGAGTGAATTAAAGTCTTTAACTAAAATTTAAATTAAAAACTCCAAGTTTAGGGACATAATCCTAAAATATCTTACTTTAATAATCAAAAGCTATATAATAGTATTTCCTTATGTACCTTACCATATCCCCTTATACCTCGAATACTATCTCATGGCTCTGGCTCTGCTGTCCATTACTTTTAATGTTTTAATATTATGTTCTTGTTCAATCTCGTTATGTAATAATTTTGTAAACTGTCATCTACTTACATTTATCTTATACTTATTTTGTTCAAACTTGAAAGAATATCCTAAAATATTACTATTTTAGATAAAAGCCAGGTTTCTTGCTAGATTAGTGCTCATCCATTGGTGTATTTTGGATAATTATTCTCTCCTCCATGTATTACCTTGTGCTTGCCCACAGTAAGTTACCTGCCACTTTTCTGTCATCAGGGCTTTTTATGTGTAGTTATGTTAATTAGCTTGGCATTTTACTGTTCAAGAAAAATATGGTGTCATCTGAAAACTTTAAGATGTCATTATATAGTCCCCTTCATTAAGATTATATAAATATATTAAATGTGGACCTGCCCTTAATACCAATACTTAAAGACATGTTTGCACTTTTTTGTTCAGAGTTAATTTTTAGTTTTTATCCCTCCCTACCTTTGTCTCTAAACCAGAGTTCTAGTGATCAAGGTTTTTTGTAATCCCAAATAGATTAACAGCCTTTGTAAGAAATAGTTTTCTAAAAAAATTATATCTATCTTTTTCCAAAATGTGATTATTATCTTAGAGAATTTTTTTTAAGTTAGATTTGACTGATTGCCCCCAAGAGTGGAACTGGGTGTTTGGGGAACATAGGTCAAAGCCTTTCACTATAAACTTTATTGAACCTTTTGCATTTGAACCATGTTAATATTAATAGATTTACTATTTAATGAAGTAGAAGTTGAATTTTTTTGAAGTTAAGTTAAATTTGCTTGAACATTTTCTACAATTTCAACTATTACTACTTTAGTACCCAACATGTGCAAAACACTGGAAGGTTCATGACAAAGATCTAAATATGAATAAGATAAGATCATCAGCCTCCAAGAGAAGAATATCTATTAAAAAGACAAATTCAGGGACTTCCCTGGTGGCGCAGTGGTTAAGAGTCCACTTGCCAGTACAGGGGACACAGGTTCAATCCCTGGTCCAGGAAGATCCCACATGCCGCGGAGCAAGTAAGCTCGTGCGCCACAACTGCTGAGACCATGTGCCACAACTACTGAAGCCCACATGCCTAGAGCCCGTGCTCCGCAACAAGAAAAGCCACCACAATGAGAAGCCCACAAACCACAACGCAGAGTAGCTGCCACTCACTGCAACTAGAGAAAGCCCACGTGCAGCAACGAAGACCCAACGCAGCCAAAGGAAAAAAAAAAAGACAAATTCACAATTCTAATGCAGGCAACTGATGAGACACTAATTGGGACTGGAGGTAAAACTCTAGAAAGGAGGGATTTAGATTATAGCTTGAAAAATGGATTGACTTAAAGAATAAGAAACAAAAGAACACTCCAGAAAAGATAAATAACCTGAATAAAAAAACTTAAGGAGACATATATTATCACAATGTGGTCAAGAAGTACACCAGAAGTAATTATATTTTTAAAATTTAGGGCTTCCCTGGTGGCGCAGTGGTTGAGAGTCCGCCTGCCGATGCAGGGGACACAGGTTCGTGCCCCAGTCCGGGAAGATCCCACATGCCGCGGAGCGGCTAGGCCCGTGAGCCATGGCCGCTGAGCCTGCGCGTCCAGAGACTGTGCTCCGCAATGGGAGAGGCCACAACAGTGAGAGACCCGCGTATCGCAAAAAACAAACAAACAAAAATTTAGCATATGGCAACATTGAAATGAGAGCCTATCATTTCCAGACTAAAGGGGACTAAAGAATCCCCTTTAGTCTGGAAAACTCAGTTCCAGTCTCAGATCTGTCACAGCTCATTCTGCAACTTTGGACATATTACCTAAGCTAAAAAATCTCTTACAGCTTTATAAAAGTCTGTGAACAAGAGTCACGGTGGCTCTTCTAACAATATGTTTCTAACAATATGTTTCTAACAATATTAATTCAACAACTAGTTAACAAGTGTAATAAGTTCAAAGCATTATTCTACTGGCAAAGAGAAAAACAAAGATGTTATGAATTCTACTCTCACAAAGGATATACAGTATAGAGAAAAGACATGTTTGTGAACAATTATAATAGAAAGTAATACGTGTCTATCTTTCTATTGAGGTATTAATGTTATGATTACTATGTAAGGGCTCTTTTCTACTTTAGAATATAACCATTCTCACAAATATTTCTCCCAGTTCAACATGTGTTTTTAAATTATGTGACTTACTGACATATAGATATTTCTAGTTTGCTTTGTTAAGATTTTCTTTTTTTTTTTTTTTCAGTACTCGGGCCTCTCCCATTGCAGAGCACAGGCTCCGGATGCACAGGCTCAGCGGCCATGGCCCACGGGCCCAGCCACTCCGTGTCATGTGGGATCTTCCTGGACCGGGGCACGAACCCATGTCCCCTGCATCGGCAGGTGGACTGCCAACCACTGCGCCACCAGGGAAGCCCTGTTAAGATTTTCTTAAATCAGGAATGAACACTGAATTTTATCAAATGACCTTTTAAACTATTTTATTTTTTGAATAGGTACTATTCATAGCCCCAAAATGAAAAAGTATGAAAGAGTATAGGGTAATCAACTATAATTTTTTTAAAAAGTATAGAGTAAAAATTGTATCTAGTGTTTATCATCCTTCAAGAAATATTTTAATATTATATGCACATACACATATAAACATTTTTCTTCATAATGGTATCAAACTATACACTCTGTTCTACATCTTAATTTTTAATTATATTTTGGAGAAAACCCCACATTAGTATATGAAGAACTCCATTCTTTTAATGGTTGCACCATATTCCATAACAATTCCATAACTGTTATTCCATAACACTCCATAATTTATTTAACCAAACCTCTAGTGAGGGACATTAGAGTTGGTTCCAATTTCATACTTTTGCAAACAAGCTACAATGAAGAATATCCTTTTGCACATGTGAGTATATCTATCTAAACTCTAACAAACAGACTATGTTGTACACCTCAAGTTAATATAATATTGTAAATCAACTATACTTCAAAAGGAATTATTTTAAGTATAAACATATTAAAACACTGAAATGCTTTATATGTTAATAAATTCTAACAAATAGAAATGCTTGGTCAAATAGCACGTACATTTATAACTTTGACAGACTAAATGTCTTTCTACTTCGTTCTTTTTAACTTACCCTAAAAGTAATACTTGTTATGAAAAAATATTTTATTCTTAATGCCCCTAGATGTCACTATAACTCACCAAATAAGTCACACCACAAAAAAATATGAATCAAGTAAAACCCTTCCATAAAACTGAACTACAGCATTTATGAAAAGAAATTCTTTTTTACTAAAGAAAAAGTATCTACACCCTTTATACACATCATATATTCATACAATCATACCCAATTTCTGAAGTTTGTCCCATATCCTATGAGCAAATTCTGTTCTCTCTGAGAGCTTTAGTTCAGGCAAGAGAGAACCACAGCTGCGCAGCAGAAGCAAGGCTTGATTACCACCTGGGCTACCTATGAAAACAGGTTAACGGAAAATATTTAACACAGTATCAGTACCATGCAGATAAATATCAAAACTTAAGTTGAAATCTGTAAATATTTTAAAATCTCCTGCCTCACTAAAGATAATATTAAAAGAGTACTCATAAATCAGAAAAATCCTATCCCAATCAACAAGTATCATTTACAATGTTACTACAAGTTTTTAAAACTGATCTGTTTTCTTAGGGAAGCTAAGGTTATAAATCTATACAATCTGCAAGACTACAAAGAACCTAGTGCTTACTGCAATAGAAACGCTAAACTTCTCAGTATCTTATGAAAATAGCACAAAGCAGTACAATTAAAACCCAAGAATATCCAACTTAGGTTTATAATCCTCTACAAAATATTAACTTCCTTCTCCCTTTATCCACGTCTCTGAAAGCTGACTTGAAAACAAAAACAAAAATAAACCACTTATTGCATGATTCCATTTATATAAAGTATCCAGGATAAGCAAATCTACAAGGAAGTACACTAGTGGTTGCCTAGGGCTGGAAGGGATGGGGGTTTGGGGACTGATGTTTAGGAGTATGGAGGTTTCTTTTGGGGGTGATAAAAATGTTCTAAAACTGACTGCGGTGATAGCCGTACAACTCAATAAATCAAAGAGAGAAAATGATAAAAACTGTTTTTAAATGCAAGTTATTACTAATACTTCTTTAGTCTCCCTCATCATTAGATTCTACAGCTTAATGTGACTGAAATCACGGATGGGCTTTGGGAAGCTGGTGAATGCTCTCAAACTATATACAAAATTATGTGTGTGGCTTGCACATGGGCTTTTGTGTGAGCATGTGTGGTTAGGGTTTTTTTGGGGGGGGGGTTGAGGGCAAGTTTCTATCAGATTATCAAAGTTGCATAAGTGACTCAAATAAATTTTAATAGCTAAGTGAAAATGAAAGGGAAATAGTGATTATCAGTCTTTCTGGGAATTTGTCATATGTGATTATCTTAGGGAAAGCAGACACTATACAATAGAAGATAAGAAAAACTAGTATCTTCCAAGAAAAGTTACCACTGAAAGTGATTCCTTCATAAACTGTGGGAGAAGACAATTTTTATTTGCTGATTTTGAAATAAACATGCAAAACAAAATGTTTTACTCAAAACTTTGCTCTGATGAGTTGGAAAAACAGAAAGATCACAATCATAACATAAAATCATGAACAGAAATAACAAAATTTAAAGTATCAAGTAATGTGCTCTATAATGAGCTTACCACCAAACCAGTACTTAAGAAGTTCAACTTTTTGAACAGAAAATCTTGAAATACCTGAGTGGCAGGTGTTATCAAAGACTTTTTGTAGAAGAGTCTTAGGGATGCGGCCAGTTCTTCGGACAGAATTATCTAGCCTCATTAGAGCCCAATCAAACTGACTGGCATTTCTTCTATGAGAAGAAGTGGGCTCCTCTTGAAGATAATTCTTTTTTTCAGCAGCAATGGCATATAGCCTGGTTTGGCTCAGTAGCGCTCTACAAAATGATTAGAAATAAACTGTCAACTACTAACCACATAGGTCATCTTTGTGAGTAAAATTTATACAAAGCTTTCTTATTAGTTACCAAATACCTAAATTCATAGCACAATAGCAAAAATGCACAGAGAAGTATAAATTGGTAGGGAAGAAAGTTTTGACCTTTGCTTTAAATGAAGTCACATGCACATAAATTGCGTGCAAAGTAACCTCTTGAATAACTGTTCGACAATGTCTCGATAACTTTTCACATGGAATCAACTCAAACTAAGACAATAATATGGTATGTTTTAAGTGTTTTTAAATCTCCCTTAACCAAAACCAAGTCAGTGAAGGAAAATGAAGATTACGCTACAAAGCTCTTCTCACCTCTACAAATGAGACAAGAGATCTAAAATATATCTAAAATTCTGAAGAATTCTAAAGCATTCTTCAAATGCTTTCTAGGTGTTGCTTATTATGAATTATTAAGAAGACCAATTTCCAAGTTAAAATTATACATTTTAAAGGATCATTAATGACAAAAGAATTTCCCATCTTTCTAAATAAATCTGAAACATTTTATAGTGATGTTTCAACTCTCAATTCATATGTCAAAATGCTAACTGTGTACTTTTCTAATCATTTTAACTGCAACCAACAAATATAAAACTAGATTTCTGCTGTTAAACATCATTAATTTGGGGAAAGTCAAAAGGAAAAAAAATGCTTATAAATTAAGGTCAGATTAGTACATGTGTGTTTACAAAAAGCAAACAACCTTTAAACCATTCAACATTTTAATAAAACAGGTCTAGCATGCAGACCAAATGCTCCAAAACGTGAAATCAGAGGTATTCTACGCTGTAGAAATAGGCTCTACCTGATTTACAAACATCAAACTTAGAAATAATCCTTATGTGTGAAGGAAACCCTGTCATAAATCTTTGAATTGAATTTAAACTTTTTCTGTGCATTCAAATCTCACACAAAGTTATCTAATTCTCAGAGATTTACATCTTTACCCCCAAATATCTTAGACTTTTCAGAAGTAGCCAGTAAGTATAACTAAATAATACACACTAAGTACACAGTAACTAAGTATAATGTAAAAACACTCTACTTACTAATTTAAGAATGCCTTTAGGATGACAATCACATCTTTCTAGCATGTGCACATTTTTTACCACAATTACCAAAATAAATATTTACATACTAGTGAGTTTAAAAATAAAATTGTTGACTTCCTATCCTATGTTATTAACCTGGAAAACCAGTCACAAAGCTGAATGATTAAGTACCTGATGTTACATTAAAGAAAGCTACACCAGTAGTTTCACAACAAGGTTATGTAAAACACAGAGGCAGTAACTGATACTCGACTAGAAAGTCTACCTCTGTGGCCTGGGACAAATCACAACCACTCTGACCATCAATGATCCCACCTATGTAAATCAGTAGACTGGAAAACAATGGAAAAAATCAAAATACTAACAAGACAATGTCTTATCTTGTTTAGTTAAGAAGCCTAATGATCAGCACTTGTAGATGGCTAATTGATTAAGGTTAGTTAAATGAACTGAATTAATTAATTAATTAATGCTAGATTTTTACCTATAAACCACAGAAGATACATGCCTACATATATTTATCCCTTATTTTCAAAAGTTTTCTCTGGCTGTCTGTCTGGCTGTTACTAACCTATGCCCTTGTTAGTCAGGCAAACACAAAATATTATTTTAAATCACCCAGAACAATGTGTCAGGTTCAGGTGAGTGTGCAATAATATTGTTCAACAATGAAAGCTAAATAACATAAGAGATTTCAAAATTGTAGTGAAGTGTATTTGTCAATGTTTTTTATACAACCCAAACCTGATAAACTGTGAAGGGGCATAAAAATAAAACCTTTGCTTAAAATGCAGTTTTAAAATGTGAGATCAGGGACTTCCCTGGTAGTCCAGTGGGTAAAACTCTGCGCTCCCAATGCAGGGGGCCAGAGTTTGATCCCTGGTCAGGGAACTAGATCCGCATGCATGCCGCAACTAAGAGTCCACATGCCACAACCAAGACCCTGTGCAGCCAAAATAAATAAAAAAAATTAAAAAATAAAGTAAAATGTAAGATCAAACAAACACAAATAAAATTCAGGCAGAAAACAGAGACGTTAATAAACCAGCACTGCATGCTAAACATTCTAAAGCTAATTTTTCTCACAAAATAAATCTTTAATGCTGCTAAGTCTACTTCAAGTGTGTTTGGCTTTAATTAGTTAAGTAAAATATGAATCTACTATAAAATAAACTGGGGAGGGGAAAGGTTACATATTTAAACCAAAGGATTCTTCACTCTTCAAAAGGATTCTCCAGGGCTTCCCTGGTGGCGCAGTGGTTGAGAGTCCGCCTGACGATGCAGGGGATGCAGGGGACACGGGTTCGTGCCCTTACGAACGGGCACTTCCTGGGAGGAACGTGATCCTGGGAGGATCCCGCATGCCGCGGCGTCCGGAGCCTGTGCTCCGCAACAGGAGAGGCCACAACAGTGAGAGGCCCGCGTACCGCAAAAAAAAAAAAAAATTCTCCAGTGAATCCTCACATGGCAGCGCTTTCTACATTTCTTATTTGACACAGAATTTATTTTTAAATTCACTTGAACACACCCTGAAGGAAAAAGGGTGTGTTCACAGCCTAGAACGATAGGTATGTTGTGATGGAAAGGAAAGAACAAGTGCAGGGGTTAAGGTGGGTCCATGCAAGGCAGGAACCTAACCATCAGGCCTGAACAAGCTGGAATGCACTGCCTCCAAAACCTGATGACCAAGTGATGTAAACACATAAGGGAAGATTATTTTATCATTTCACCCAAGTGTCATAAATGGCTCCTTTATATTTTTGAGTTAAATTTCTCAGGTTCCCTCCTGAGACTCCAGCACTCACAGCCAACTTCCAGGTTACCCATGAATTTTCTCTAGCAAAATCTGGCATTTAAAAAGTTATTCTTCTCAGGTTTTGTTGTTTTTTATAACTGGTGCTAGTGTTTTTTGACTCTTTAGTGAAAAAAATAATGATTTTATAGTTGAGCGTCCATATTTCAAAAAGGTACAAGGACTAGATTATTATTAGATTATAAACAGGCTTCCATGGGTTCCCTAATTAATAGGCTCCCCTATTAAGCCTGTCACTTTTAAAAATCAATGCCTTGGGCCTCCCTGGTGGCGCAGTGGTTGAGAGTCCGCCTGCCGGTGCAGGGGATGCGGGTTCGTGCCCCGGTCTGGGAGGATCCCACATGCCGCGGAGCGGCTGGGCCCGTGAGCCATGGCCGCTGAGCCTGCGCGTCCGGAGCCTGTGCTCCGCAACGGGAGAGGCCACAACAGTGGGAGGCCCGCGTACCGCAAAAAAAAAAAAAAAAAAAATCAATGCCTTACTTTTTCAAGGCATTTTTAAGTTTACAGAAAAACTGTCCAGAAAGTACGGGGTTCCCATGTATTTTAACCTCTTCCCCCTCCACCTAATTTCCTCTATTAACATTCTGCATTAGTGTGGTACATTCGTTACAAATGATGACCGATACTGATACATTTTTATTAGCTAAGGTCTATAGTATACAAAAAGGTTCACGCTCTGTGTGTACATATCTATGGGTTTTGACAAATACATGACATGCATTACAGAACCACAGAATATTTCACTGCCCTCAAAATGCCCTGTGTTCCACCTACTCATCCCTTCCCCCTCCTCCTGAACCCCTAGCAACCACTTTTTACTTGTCTTGTTTCGCCTTTTCCAGAATGTCATATAGTTGGATCATACAGGATGTAATCTTTTTCAGATTGGCTTCTTTCACCTAGCAATACACATTTAAGGTTCCCCTGTGTCTTTTCATGGCTTGATAGTTCATTTCTTTTTAGTGCTGAATAACATTCCACTGTATGGATGTACCACAATTTGCTTATCCGTTCACCTGCTGAAGGACATACTAGTTGCTTCCAATTTGGGGCAATTATGAATAAAGCTACTGTAAACATTTGTGTGCAGGTGTTTGTGTGGACAGAAATCTTCAACTCATTTGGGTAAATATCTAGGAGTGTGACTGCTGGATCATATGGTAAGCTTATGTTTATTTATCTTTGTAAGAAACTGTCAAACTATCTTCCAAAATGACTGTACCATTTTGCATCCCCACTAGCAATAAATGAGAGTTCCTATGCTCCACATCCTCACCACAAATGCCACGGGTGTTTTAGCCATTCTAACACGTATGTAGTGGTATCTAATTGTTGTTTTAATTTGCAATTCCCTAATGACATATGATATGAGCATCTTTTCATATGCTTATTTGCCTTCAGTATTTCTTTGGTGAACTGTTCAGATCTGCTCATTTCTCAACTAGGTCATTAAGTTTTCTCATTGTTGAGTTTTAAGAGTTCTTTGTATGTTTTGGATAGTCTCAGTCTTTATTTCTTTCAAGTAAACTTTTTATTGAACTGTTATTCATTCCTTTTAAACTTTGAATATACACCAAACTAATCACACACATTTTTAAAACTCTCCCTTCCCTATCCTCTTCTTCCTTTTCCACTGCTATTATGAGCCAATTTGGCATCACTTTAGAGCTATCAGAGTTTAAAGATACAGCGATAGAATAGGTATAGTCAGTAGCTAATGTTTATTATGCATTTAAGACATGCAAGGTAATAGAAAAATACGACTATAATCTTGACTTTACAGATAAGAAAAGTGAAGTAACTTGCCCAAAGTCACAGTAAAGCTAGTTAAATGACAGGACCTGTACTTGTACGTGGGTAATTTCATTCTGAAATGAGCTCAACATGGCGGAAGGGCATCAAGGAAACTAATCTGGCTGCAACAGGCAGTTCACACTGGAAAGTGGTAAAAATTAAACCTAGGCAGGGAATGTGAGACGAGATAAGGGAAAGTCTACAATGGCTGATAACTACGGGATTTGGATTTTATGACATGCTTATAAAATACAAGACTGATTTTCACAATGCTGCTCTCACAGCAGCATATTTTTTTGCTGAACTATTCTGTAGGCAATAGGTAACCAAATTTCTCTTAT
Organism: Mesoplodon mirus; assembly: GCF_964341445.2. Classification (NCBI taxonomy): domain Eukaryota; kingdom Metazoa; phylum Chordata; class Mammalia; order Artiodactyla; family Ziphiidae; genus Mesoplodon; species Mesoplodon mirus. Next base: position 60,396,146 of record NC_138990.1, read on the forward strand.
GTTCTCACCAATCCCTTATTTTAACTATTCTACTTGAGTTTTCTTTAGTCTGTTGATATGGTTGATTACATCAATTGACTATTCAAACGCTGAACCAGGCTTGCACACCTGGAATAAACCCAACTTGGCTGCAGTATATAATTATTTTATACATTTTATGTATATACTGATTCCAATTAAGTTTTAACATGTTAAAAATTCAAAAATCAATGACTCCTCCGAAAAGTGGTTGGTATTCCTTTCAAATTTCTTCACTGCTACTGACTACACCATCTTTACATTGTTCCCTCAAGCTCAAAATCTTAGGATAATTGCTCAATCCCTCTCATCCTTCACAGCGCATCTGCTGAGCCCTCAGATACCTCCTTATTTCTGAGTCCCTTGTTCAATCCAGAACACATGGATTTTTGCAACAAAACTCCTATTAGTTTCTCAGGCTTCACCTTTTCTTCATACAACTGCCAGACCAATCTCCCCCAAAACCGTCTCATGTCACTGCCTCCTTAGGATCCTATAACTGTTTTTTTCACTTTTATCACAACACCTACATTCTTTCATTTTTTGATTCAAAGATTTATTAAGCACCTTCTATGTATAAAGCACTGTGCTAGTATCAGCCTTTCTACTTATCTAGTAAGTAAACCTGATAAGTCAATTAGTTAAACTTAAAAAACAAAACAACAAAACCCACGAGTTGTGTTAAGTTCTGTGACTCCAATGAAACAACAGTAGGGTTCTACTTTGGATTAAATGTATAAAGATGATGACACTCAAAATTTTTAACTAAGGATGAAAAGCAGCAGCCATACAGATATCAGAGGATGAGTATTCTAGGCCAAGTAGAACAGTCAGCAGACCAAGTGCATTAGCAACAGATGGGATGAGATTGAAGAGGAAGGCTGGGCTAGATCATGGAGGATTGTGAAGGTAAGGAGTCTGGATTTTATTCTAGATACAGATTTCATTCCAAGTACAAAACTGTATAGAACCCTACTGAAGGTTTTGTAAGCAGGGGTTGTGGTATGATCTATTTCTGTTTAGAAAGGATCAGTCTAGCTGCAGGGTGGACCATAAATTAGACAGCAGCAAGAATTTAATAGAGATACTATTTAGGATGCTGTTGCAGCAGTCCGAGAGACTGAAGCTTAGAGGAGGGTGGGCGCGGAGATGAGAATCACCAAGGCTCCCACCTGATTTAACTGCAAATTCCAGGCAACAAGTCTTGCCAGTACAATTTGTTAATTCTCACTTCCATGTAATAGAGAAAAATTCATGTAAAACAGCCCTACAGAGACTTAATTAATCCTCTGTATACATCTTAACGTATTATGTACCATTTTCATAACACTTGATAAGCACAATCTTAGAGACAAAAACAGAAGGCTCCATGGCATAGTGGAAACACACCAGCTTTCAGAATGTGGGCTTGAATGTAAAAATGTAAAATGGTTATTGGGATAAGGAGGGGAAATTTTGGCAATTACTCCTAATTCTGGTCCTTAAAATTCTTATTTAGAGTCAAATTTAACAGGAATATTTTATGTGTTTAAAAAAATTAAGAATTTCCAACATGGCCACTAACTGTAAACTCTATATTATAAGGAGAAAAGAAAGAAGCTTAAGAACAGAAGAGCTTGTACTGAAAAGTCTAGAATTCCAAATTTGCTAACACCAGACTCAATAGAAACCTAGATTCCAATAAGAAATGTCTAACATATTCTTTTTATATCTGTTGCCATGTTTCCTGGGAACTATCACTAATTATAAGCCAAAAGTCTCTAATTATATGAAAAAAAAGGATAAACGGTTAGCCATTATGCAAAATTTAGGCCATTCAAGACATTCTATTGGAAGGAAAAAACAAAAAACAAAAAACCAGACTGTCCTGATTTCACGCTCTGCCATTTCTAAGATATGTAACTTTGGCCAAGTTACCACAACTCTCTCTAAGCCTGTAAAATCTCAGAGATAATAGTACTCACCTCACAGGAATATCACAAAGACTGAGATAATGCAGTGTTTCCCAAAATATTGCACTTCTGCCAGGAAAATGATTTTAGATAGCATGTAGACAAAGACTTTCTATTTCTGTAGTTTTATTTACTTCAATAAATAGTTTAAAATAACTATTGCATCTAGCTCTTTATCTTCCTAGCATTCTTGCTTAAAACAAAATTAAGTTATAAAATGTCAGTTTAAACCTAAACCAAATGAAAAGAAAAATGCTAAACATAAATAATAGCTTAGGTAGTACTAGATTTGGCCAAAAGTGTGAAGGCAGTACACAAATGCCCAAGGTCTGGGCAACACTGAGAAAAGTATACTTAAAGGACTCAGCAAAGTAAGCATAATAAATATTAACTATGTTATTTCTTCTTTTTAAAATGTATTAGCAGAAAGTACAAGACTTATTTTAAAAGGCCTACTGAAATCCAAGCTATGCTGTTTAACAGGTACGTGACTCTGGGAAAGGTATTTGGTTTAAGCATTAGTTCCCTCACGTGAGAAAAAATACCTAACTTGTAAAGATCACATAAAAAATAAATATAAGATTCCTAACAAACGAGTGCTCAATAAATAGCTCTTATTATAGAAGGTACTCAATAAATATCTGCTGTTTGATCTTTTAAAAAATCTTTTGTAAAGCTGTCACAATGAACTTTCTCCCTGAACTATTTTCTCCCTGAAAAATTCTCCCTGAATTTTGCAAGACCTCAATTCTCCAAAAACTCTTGCCCAGCTAGGCTGTCCCCCAAACACTGCTTTATGCTTTACGGTAAGTCACAGAACTTCAGAGTAAAAAAGTCATTTGCAACCCTCCTACACTTGGTAACAGTCTTCTGGCTTGAAACAATGCCATTCCTTTCCACCTATCCAGACGTCCCCTCCATCTCAGGCTCCTCCAGTCCAAAGGGATGTCTCCTTTGTCTCAGCTATGACAGGAAGTAAGAGAGTCAGTTAACCAGGCTGGGACCTTTGATGTAATGTGGAGCAAGATACTCTGTAGAATCTATCAATATAAAGCAAGAGTGGGATAGACTAGGTTATTCTAGAGATGCCCTCCAGAGTTTACATTCTGAGATCTTATCATGTGCTTACTTACTTGTGATAGTCTCTAATTCCTCAATTTATACTGTATTATGTATTGCCTTTTTAAAAAAAAGTTTTTATGTCCATAAGTAATCCCTTCAGCACCTAAAACACAACATATTCAAAGCATTTGGGAACTGAGAATCACAGCATCTGCAGTTGAATCCCAACTGGAGATCCTGGATAAATTAACTTCACTCTTCTAAACCTCAGTTTCCTAATTTGTAATATCAACCCACAGAAGATGAAATGTGTGTGATAAATTCATACAAACACAGTCTGACAATGGTAAAGATCTACCCCAAAGGTACTATTATTTATCCTAATCTCCAAATCAATTCTTCCTAATTCTAACATTCTTGCCAAGCTCCTGTTCTCTTTCCTTCAGAAAAGGAAGTATCTTTTCTTCAGTTCTGCACCACCTAGTTGTGGCCCTATTAACCCTAATCTGCTGTATGTATCAATGTTGTTCCTCACTGGTCTATCTATCCCCAGTCCCTATTTCTCCGAGGGTCTTTGTAAACTTTGTCAAGACCTGTACCTCTCAAAAGCCTCCAACGGCTTCCAACCAACTTTCTAATCAACCCTGGTAGCTTTAAGAAATTGACTGGGGACTTCCCTGGTGGCGTAGTGGTTAAGAATCCGCCTACCAATGCAGGGGACACGGGGTCGAGCCCTGGTCCGGGAAGATCCCGCATGCCGCGGAGCAACTAAGCCCGTGTGCCACAACTCCTGAAGCCCGCATGCCTAGAGCCCGTGCTCCGCAACAAAGAGAAGCCACCACAATGAGAAGCCCTTGCTGCAACTAGAGAAAGCCCACGCGCAGCAATGAAGACCCAACGCAGCCAAAAGTAAATTATTTTTTTTTTTTTTTTTGGCGGTACGTGGGCCTCTCACTGCCGTGGCCTCTCCCGTTGTGGAGCACAGGCTCCGGACGCGCAGGCTCAGCGGCCACGGCCCACAGGCCCAGCCGCTCCACGGCATGCGGGATCCTCCCGGACCGGGGCACGAACCCGTGTCCCCTGCATTGGCAGGCGGACTCCCAACCACTGCGCCACCAGGGAAGCCCCAGTAAATTATTTTTTTTAAAAAAGAAATTGATTGGCTTTTGCAGTATCAATTTCCACTACATCCCACCCCACGTAGACACACAGGATAAAAGTATGGCCCCAAGTTTCTTCCTCCTCTTTCTTCCCCTGGAACATTCTGACTACTCATTACCACATGGCCTCTTAAACTTGAGCGATTCCCTACCACAAATGTTTCTTTCCTTCTTCTGTCTGAAATGCCACAGTATTATATTCCTCTCTATGGATAGCACATATATAATATGTTGTACACGTGCCTATCACAGTCCTCTGTAATTGATAAACTTAAACCCACAGGGAGCAGAGGCTGAATCGCAACTCCAAAGGACCCAGACAGACTTTTAAGATGTGCTGAGAAAGTTTTTTTAATGAGAGGTAAACAAGGAAAAGTTTTCTCTCCTTTCAATTTTAGAAGTCGCATCATTCTGTCATAGGGCAATATGTGCTCTTCACCTTTAAGATAATCATCAATCCAGATCCGCTTCCAAACTGATTTAGCTCAAAGCTTACCTTTCCTCTGAAGCACCTAAGTATAAATAAATTCTAATAATTTCACTCAATAATACTCATCTGTCCTTCTCAGACATTCCTGGAAATCAAGATCAGGGTGAATTTGTGGAGATCCACTGCACTACATGAATGGGTTAAGTACCCCTTCAAACTCCTTTGCATCCCACAAATACTTCTTGCTCAATGTCTAAGATTTTCATTGATTTACTCAACAAACATTTGACACTATGTGCCACAAAGTCAGACACCAGGGGAAGCAAAAAGAGTAAGACAAAGTCCCTGCCTTCAAGGAACCTTCAAACAGGTCTGGAGTGCTGGTGGGTACACATGCAATAGTGTTCATGGGTGCTTTAGTGATTCTGGATCTGAGAGAAAGCACAAGAAGGGAGTGGTCAAAGGGAGAAGACAGCAACAGAGATTAAACAGAGAAGAGGAGACACATCCCAACAGTGAACATCACAGTCAAAGGTAAAGAGATGTGCAACGTGCTCCATCAAAGCCTTGCTGGTTCACAGACCAGCAGCACCTTTATCATCTGGGGGCTTGTTAAAAATGCGGAATCTCAGTCCCCTACCTATACCTACAAAGTCAGAATCCACATTTTCAGAGGATCCCCAGGGAATTCTTATGCTCATTACTGTTTCAGAAGCCCTGCTGTGGAGGACTCTGAAGTAGAGTTTGATATGGCTAGCACAGAGGACACAATGGGAATGAACTCACAAGAAGTGAGGCTCCAGAGGCATCTCCAGATCATGAAGCACCTTATCCTGGAACAAATGGGAGCCACCACAGTGTCTAATTCTTAAGTAGGAAAATGACAAGATCAAATTACCAGGGAAACTACAGAATAAAGTGGGGGTTGGAAGAAGAGGGAAATCATTCCAGATGAAGTAGCTCTAACAGAACGTAATCGTTTGCGCAATCAATGCATAGGAGGGAGGATGGGAACAGGGAAGGGTCAAAGAAATATGAATGAAAAATCTCTAGAAAGCTGACAGAAATAGCAACATTCACTAAAACAGGGAACGCACAAGGAACAGATTTGGGAGGAAAGATGAATCCAGTTTGATATTTTCTTTTTTTTTTTTTTAATTTTTAAAATTGAAGTATAGGGCTTCCCTGGTGGCGCAGTGGTTGAGAGTCCGCCTGCCGATGCAGGGGACACGGGTTCGTGCCCCGGTCCGGGAGGATCCCACATGCCGTGGAGCGGCTGGGCCCGTGAGCCATGGCTGCTGAGCCTGCGCGTCCAGAGCCTGTGCTCCACAACGGGAGAGGCCACAATAGAGGCCCGCGCACCGCAAAAAAAAAAAAAAAAAAAAAAAAAAGAAGAGGGAAAGGCCTTGTTACCTCTACTTCACAGACAAGGCACTGAGGATCAAAAAGGTTAGGTAAGGTTACGCCACAAGTAAATGGAACCCAGGTCTGATGAGCAGACCAACACCCTTTCTGCTAGATTGTGTTCCCCCTACTGTTTTCCTCAAATGCAACGGCGAAGATGAACTGTAACATCGACCCTCCCCTGGCCTCACGGGGATGTTAAGGACTAGAAAAATATAAATAATTGGCACAACTTTGTCGAAAGAAACTCTCTGAAAGCCAAGAAGTGTAGATCTGTGAAAGCAGAGGCACAACTTCTAAAGGTTAACTGTTCAGGCCTAATGAGAAAATTCAGGTAGGCTCCAGGTCATAAGCAGACTACATTCCAAAGATGTATAACTAAGTTGTTAAGAAGTCATAAAACATTTCCTCCACGTAATTGTACACATAAAGTAGGTTTCCAAGCAGGACCACAAAAAATCCACGCAATCACAGTTATTACTGCTATTAATAGTAACTAATACAGCATTTACTAGGAGCCAGGCCCTATGTTAAGAGCTTTATATAGATAACCTCATGCAATGTCACCAACACTATTACTACTCCCATATTATAACTAAAGAAACTGAGGCCTGTCAACGTCACGTAACTTGTCCAGTGGCATAATGCAAATAGAGAAGCCTGCAGTCCAGCCCTGGCCTATTCCAGATCCTCAGCTCTTAGTCCTTATGCTATCTCCCAAAGTACCTCTATTTATAAACACTCGTCTTTCAAAATCAGTTTTTCTTCAATTCTAAAACCTCAGTGCCCATCTACCCTTCTCAGGCGATCAGAATACTACTCAAATTAACACCTTCATCAAGCTTCCTTATCCTCTCCTTGGCAAAGTCTATACCAAACTTACCTCCTGATAAACCTCAATCCATGAGAGCATTTATTCACACATTTGACACCCACTAAGAACTTAATTTGCCTTTGCACCCCCAGTTCCCACAGAGTGCCTAGAATGTGTCCACTTATCCATTCACTGACACTTACAGAGCCTACTGTCCCGACTCCCAACCCGCTACACACCTTCGTAAATACTGAGAGGTAAACTCCACTGAAGAAAACGGAGGCAAAAGCCCAAACTAATGATAATTAAACTTCCACCTCTAAACTACTCCTAGCTCACCCAAAATTCCCAACCTATCCTCCCTCCAAAAAGAAAGCTCTCGAAACTTAAGTCCTAGATGGTTACTAAGCACCAATAACGCTTGCACGTGGGACAACACCCGAGCCGGTTAATCATAGAAGAGTAACACCTGACCCCTGGCAGCAGCCTTCAAAGCCCCTCTCAGCTTCTTAGGATGTCTGTAACCCGAGGGCAGGAAGGCCGAGTCCGAGGCGGCGACGGTAGGATCCATGACGGAAGCAAGCCACGCCCGTGGCCGTAACCTTCTGAGGGCGACCAACCCTGTCACCCTAAACCCCCCGGTACCCCCCGGTAAGGAACGTGATACGAGGCCCGGGGACGCCTGGACCTGGAGCAGCAAAGAAGGTGTGGAAAGGTCACAGGTGGGACCCGGCCCTCGCCCACGTCCACGACCCCGAGGAACTGCCGCGCTGCAGGCGGGCTGAGAAAGCAGCCGGGCACTCACCTGGCGACGGGCCCGGCGCCAGCGGCGCGCGGACAGAAGGCGGCGTGCGGCCGGCTCGGGCCTCCCGCTAGAAGGCGCAGGGAGAGCGGGAGGTGCGGGGCCGCCCCGGCGCGGAGGAGCCACCGGGCCGGTCTCAGCAAGGCCGCCATGGCTCGGCCGTCCCCACCATAGGCTGCACGCTGGGCAAGAAAGACAGGGGGAGCACGTGACCTCGGGGTCGCCCGGCGCGGGAGAGACCAAAGGCCGGGCGCGCCAGACGTAGGGGGAGGCACGTGTTGTTATAACTTGGAAGATGGAAAAACCTGTTTCTCCCAGGACATATGATCCCCACGAGATATGTGCATTACAAGATGGCTTGACATATCATTCCAGGGAGCGTGTCTTTCCGTTCTCTTTCCTTCACGTCAGCATGTTCAGTCCCTCCACCCCTTCACTTTTCAGTTGGTAGAGTCGGAAGAGGTCGACTCCTCCCAGGTTCGCGCAAGGGCTTGTGGGGGGCCAACTAGCGAGAACACCCGGGAACTCTCGAGAAGAGCCGACTGTGAAGATCCCGGAGTGTGGGACTTTTCTCTGCAGAGTGCGGGAGTTGTAGCCGACTTTACGCGGTTCCCGCTCCAAGCCCAAGATGCCGCGCCTACTGAGAGGAACGTACTATAGTCAGAAGTGTGGGACAGGAAGAACGTTAAGGACCTTTGCTCTGTGCTAGGGGCCTCCAAGGTTAAATATGATGTGATTTGTGTGCTTGGGGCCAGGGTAAAGGTATACATACGGAGGTCCAACTTTTAAGTCCATGAGCAGTGCCTTGCTTTATGAAATGGATGGATTCTAACGAAGGTCGTATAGTTTTAAAGCTGGCGGTGAACGCATTATATTCCCCAACTCCCACCCCACCCATTCCTTCAGTAAATGCACCAGCAAGATAACAGTATAATTAAGAGTACTGAAAAAAAAAAAAAAGTCCTGAGCCAAATCTGGGGATAAAATAGGGGGCCCCCAGCCTTACGACCTGGAAGGGTACCCTGTGCATGTAAATCAACTTAAAGATTTTTTGCATATTATATATGTAAATTTGGGTTACAAGTTCCCAAGTTACCCAAAGGTTTCGACTCATAAACATAACTTTTAAATCAGTGCTGTGATATGCCATCTCAGTTTGTAAAAACACTAATTGATAGTCAAGTTATGTATGTATTTTCAAACACAATTCAGAGCAGCTTTCTCAGCAAAGTTTTGCCCGTTCAGTATCTGTTGGGGCAATCGGAGTTAATGTGGGAAGCCGAGAACAGGCTTCAAGTACAGACAACTCTGCAACGCCCTCTTCACCTAGCTGTATTGTAAGCATTCCCAGGTGAAAGCTCAGAAGTTTTTTCCGGAAGCCCGACAAGGAGCTCCTTGAAAGCAGGAACTGTGCGACCTTCTCCTGTAGCGGAAGCACCTACCCAGTGCCAAGCACACGGTAGGTTGCATTAAATAATTACTGAATAAATGTGTTTGGAGGTTATCCAGCTCATTTCTCCTTTGAGAGATGAGAAAAATGAGATCCAAAAAAAGGTTAAATTATTTACTCTGGGTTATACTACTAGGCACTAGGATATAATTTATTTATTCGCTCATTCAACACTGATTTATTGAACACATAAATAGTGTTCTCAAATAATGCCAGGCACTGTTTGAGATGCGGATACAGCAGAGAACAAAACAGACCAAGTCTGGATTTTGATTCGATTGGTTCCAAAGTTTAGTTTGGGAAGACAGATAAGAACTGTGATGTAAAATAAATAAGGGGAAAGGAATTGAGGGTGGTATGCTTAACCCCCTCGGAGAACAATGAGGACGGTGTGGCTGAGAAGAAAGAGCAAAGGGGGTGGCGGGGACCCGTGGGTGTTGGGATCTGAGAGGTAGTTCGGGGCCTCATCATGCAGAGTGTTGTAGTAAGGACTTTGATTTTTATTCAGAATGAGATGGGAAACCACTGGAAAGTTTAGTATGTTGTGATATGAATCCATTTGCATTTTTAAAGGATCACACTGGCTGCTGTTTGAAAAGGTGATTTTAAGGGAATAAGGATAAATAAAAGTAGGGAGACCAGTGAGGAGGCTTTTGCAATAATCCAGAGTACAGATGGTAGTGGCTTGGACAAGGGGGGTGGCAGGTGAGAGAATGAAAAAGGGTCAGATCCTCACTCTAAATAGAACCAAGAGGATTTACTGATGGATTGGCTATGGGATGTAAGTCAAAAATGACTCCAAAATTTTTGACCTGAGCAATTAGAAAGATAGAGATGGCACTGATTAAGAAGGGAAAGACTGAGGGAAAAGCAGATTTAAAGGGTGAAATCAAAAGTAATCTGGAATATTAAACTTGAAGTGCCTGTTAGACATCCAAATGTCAAGTTTGAGTAAGGGGTTGGCTGTATGATGTACAAGTCTGGAGTTCAGAGCTAGAGATACACTTCGGAGTTTACAGTCTGTATCTATTATTTGAAGCCATAGAAATGGATGAGAAATGGATGAAAGCACCTAGGAGGAAAATATGGATAGACAAAAGATGAGGTCAAAGGACTGAGATTTATGACACTTCAGTACTTAGAGGATGCGAAGATGAAAATCCAGCACAAGAAACTGAGAAAGAATAGCCAGAGAGGTAGGGAGAGAACCAAGACAGAGTAGTGAGTTCACAAATAACAGAGAGAAATCTTTCAACCATGGGAATTATCAACCGTGTAAAATGCTGCTGTTCTGGTAAAATGAGCACTCAACATTGACCATAGGATTTCTCAACTCAGGTCCCTGGTGATGCTTAGAAGAGCCATTTTGGTGACATGTTGAGCTAAATGATTGAGTGAAGCAAGTTTAAGAGTACATGAAGGGGCTTCCCTGGGCTTCCCTGGGCTTCCCTGGTGGCGCAGTGGTTGAGAGTTCGTCTGCCAATGCAGGGGACACGGGTTCGTGCCCCGGTCCGCGAAGTTCCCACATGCCGCGGAGCGGCTGGGCCCGTGAGCCATGGCCGCTGAGCCTGCGCATCCGGAGCCTGTGCTCCACAACGGGAGCGGCCACAACAGTGAGAGGCCCACGTACCGCAAAAAAAAAAAAAAAAAGAGTACATGAAGGAAGGGGAAGTGGAGATTTAAATTTAAATAAATTTTAAAATTCAGTTCCTTAGTAATTAACCACATTCAACCACATATAGCTAGTAGCTACCATATTGGACAGCACAGAGAACATTTTCATCATCACAGTAAATTCTAGACAGTGCTGCAGTAAGTGGTGAAAAATTGATAATGCAGAATAAGATGAAGAAAGAGTACATTGAATATGCAAGACGGGATGGGATCCAGTACAAAAGTGAAGGGATTGACTTTAGGTAAGAATCCAGACAGTCCAACCAATGTCACAGAAGGAAAGACAAGGCATGTGGTTGCAGAATCAATGAGGCTGGTAGAGGTAGTAGTGAGAATGAATGCATATTCTTTTCTACTTGCTTCTAGCTCTGAAACCGTTAATCCCCAACCAAGATTCTCTCTGTTCCTGTACCAGGCTTCCTCTTGAAGTATGAGGCAATACTGATGAAATTTGTCTAGGCATTCATTTATTCAATCATGAATGTATTCACTATTAAACCCCTAAGTTCTGCCAGGCAGCAAGTTAAGTGTAGAAAAAAATATGATGGGCAAAAGCAGGCATGGTCCTTACTGTTATGGAAGTTACATTCTAAGGGACAAGGCAGATATTAATCAAATAATCACACTAAATGAATTAAACACTGAAACAGGGGTTCTGAAGGAAAGAGACATGTTTCCTTGAGCGAGTATGCCTCACCTGGGAATCAAAAAAGTTTCCAGGGAAGGGATCTTTAAGTTGAGGTCTGAAGGATGAATAGCTGTTAACACATGCAAGGTATGTGCTGTGTGTGTGTAAGAGAGAAAGAGTGGTTTTGCCTGTTTTTCAGTTCAGACTTAACCAAGTTGTTCTCAGATTTCTTTAGTCTCCAGAAGATGTGACAAAGTGGAAGAGAAGCCCAGGTTGAGCATCCTTGGTTTCTCCCTCAGTTATTCTGAACTATGAAATGTGTTCAACTGTTGGTTAGAAAATTAGGGGTCCCCATCCCAGTAAATAGAATAGCCTCTGAACAGAATTTTAACAGTTTAGAAGCCAGACTTTGCAGAAGTACTTAACTGCTTTTTTTTTTTAAATGTGTAACACTGGTGATACCTACCCTTTCCTCCCAGGATTATTTGGGAATATTAGTGACGTACTTACAGGCACATAGGAAACGGTGAAAAATAATGTTACTACCGTCAATGTTGTTGTTGCTTTTCATAATCAAGTCTAAACCTCATGAATTTGGGTTCTTCTCCAGTCCCTCCCTGGGGTCCAGTTTTTGACCCCAACATCTTTACTGCCTAGTAATCTATAGCCAGTGTCCCAAATTCCTAACTTAGTTTTCCAGTTGTTAAATGCTTAGTGTAAGCAAAGCACGGGGCAAGTTACATCTCAGGGCAAAGAAATTATTCATACTACATTTGATGAGCTTAATTTATAGGAGAGGATAAAACACATATTGTATATAGATAACCATTCCATTAGGCAGTGTGATGAGTAGAATGAAGAAGAGACAAGCCAAATGACAGCCCGGCAGGAGAACAGAAGAAGGTTTCATAGTGGGAACGATATTTCAGCCCTCATAGGCTGGGGAAGATGTTAAGTAGTAGACATCAGGGCGAGAGGACTTCTAGTCAGCGGGGACAGTCAAAGTAAAGATACAGAGCTCTCCTTTCTGTATATACATCCCTTCTTAAACTGCAGAAAGTGTTTTTGGACACAGAAGTCTGCCCAGAGCCTATCGAGTAAAGGAGAGGCTCTCTAAACCAGTGGTGTTCACGCTTCCGTGGCTATGACCAATGGTAAGAAAATATGTTTTATAAGTGACACGAATACACACATACCAAAAAATTTTATAAAACAGTAATGAGCCTTGCTACATGTGATGCCATTAGATATTTACTTATCTATTTTCTATTTCATTTTTTACAATGCTGATTGATCCTAATTCAAACAAACCAGCTATAAGAAGACTTTTTTAGACATGAATATAATGCACAATACAAGAATTATTGCTTTTTTAGTGTAATAATGGGCTCTGTTGCTATGTAAGAAAATACTTGTATATTTTTAGAGATACATGCTGGCATATGTAGAAGTAAATTAACATGCTGTGTGGAATTTTCTTGAAGAAACCTCCCCAAGGAATAAAAGTTAGAACAAAAGTACATAAGAAGCAAGTGTGAATATCTTGCTATTTTTGAAATCTGGGTGGGTGTATAGGAGTTCATTTTACTATTCTCTCTACTTTATATATGGTTTTAAGTGTTCATAAAGAAAAAGATCTTAAATGCTGGTTGTATTTTGATTTCACTATTCATTAATACAGCATGACTTGGAGTTTGAAAAACACTGTACTCAGTCATGTCAGTATAAGTGCAGGGTAAACAGAAGCAGGCAGATAAATGTATCAGACTGTACCTCTTCGAATTGGAGACATGTTCATGGGAACAACATGGTTGATTGACTTCTCCAGCAAATAGTTGCTCACACATTAAAACTTGCTGTTGTTGCTAAGTCATTTTACATAAAACATGAAATATCTGAGATTGTAGCTAATACAATCTAAGACAAAGATTTTCATTTAAGACCAAAGTTTAAAAAAAAAAAAAGATTTAACTTCAAAATTCTTAGCTGAAAGTATGACACTCAATGCCCTGAATGGGAAATTTACGAGGCAGTGGCCATTAATCTCACTTAGGTCAAATTAACCTTTTCTTGGCCTCATATAATTTATGAGGAATCACAAAGAATCAAAAACTAGAGCTGATCATTCATAATTGTTTATTGGCCTTTTTGGAGTCTCCTCCAATTTTCACACAAATACATCCAAACTAGTGTGAGCAAAGAACCAACTGATTGCCTTGAGTTTAAAAGCCTGGTTTGTTTAAAAGCCTTAACATATATTAAGCAGCAGATTTAATGTTTAGTTATGATTGTATTTTTTCTTAAGGCAACTTGTCTGATGAATCAAGGGCTTCTTTCATCTGTGACTACATTTTTCATATCCAAACTTATACACGTATGTATAATTCCCAATTATTCAAAAAATATTCTGCTCAGACCTTTATTTGCACACAGCCCGGAGATTCTCATTATAAGTGGAGGTCCAATTTGTCATTGTTACACCCTTCAGCAACACTTCCATCAAACAATAATTCTTTCGTAAGTGCACAAACCAGGAAGACAGATGCAGGGTCATTTACTGTAAGAAAGTAACCAGCATTGGCAACAAGGGGTTAATTGCTGATATTTTCCCAGTGTTACCATGTGTGAAGGCTGAAAGTTTATGTGTTTCCCACAGGGCAGATAGTGTCTGGATAAATCAATATAGAATAGTAGTCAAACGTAATTGGCATTTCAATGTACTATATACAACTGAATCCCTTCAAGACAGAAAACTATCATCCTTGTAATAGCTGAACGTAAACTTTAGGAAGTCTTTATTAACAGTCATTGTTAATTCCTAAAATGTGACACGGGTCTCTTAAATTTCCTGTTTAACTGAAGTTTTTGTTGTTGTTGTTTTTAAGGAACTAGAAAATATATTTAATTTTCTAAGAGCAATAGGTAATAGGAAATTTTGTTTTAGCTTGTGTCTCTCTAAGGGTTGGAAAGTAATTTCTTTTACAAGTTGGATACTTTTATGCAATTTACCTTCTGATAATTTCAGTTTAAGCTGGAGAGGGAAACTAATAGAGTTTACTTGTGCTTAGTAAAGAATATATGGATTTTTCATTGCATTAAGTTGCAAAGACATTGATATGGCTATTCTTGGCTGCCCATCTTGCTTTCCAGGCCTGACTGGGAGGAATGCAAATCACCTGCAAATGTGGCACAGCAAGCAGGATGTAGAACCAATGTGTGTCTTGGGGTTGTCTCCCACTGGAAAGTGAGTGGTGTGTTTTTGTTGAGTGTGGGACAGTTGAATTATATTGGATTAAAGCACTTTTTTGAATTATATATGGCAAGAAAGATACGTGTTCATCGCTGCATATTAGAAGGAGACTGTCAGCATTTTTTTGTCGTTGTTCCACAGTGTTTCCCCTACATTCATACTTCTTCTAATTTCCAATATTACACCCCACTAGTGGTCAAGGGATAAGCACATGAGCCAGGGCTAGCCTATGAGAGAATCCCATCCTTTTGGCTAGAGTAATAGGGACCCAAAATAAAGCAAATGGCATAATTCATTGAATTTTTAACTGCAGCTGGTAGGAAAGACACCTTATCCTAGAGTTATCAGCCATGAGAATGTGAATCAGTAATTGCTGGTGGCATTCTCCCTGGCCCACTAAGACACCTGTATGTAGTAGGAGAGAATGAGAACAACACAGAGAAGCAGAGCCAAGGTCTGGAGAGAAGGCTTATGACTTTATTGGTGTTTCTGTATCCAGTTGTACTTGAAGCCAGATTTACCCCTGGACTTGCCAGGTACATGAGCCAATAAATCACCTTTGTACTTAAGCTGGTTTGAGAGAGCTTTTGCTGTTGCACTAGAAAAAGGCCCAACTTAATACATACTGACTTTGGGTAGTACCATTATTCTCCATAGTTTTATGTTTAATTCTTTAATAGCATGCTTCCTCTAAACATCAGTAAGTTGATTTTTTAAATTATTTTTACTGTTTTAATTCATTCTCTGTGTTCTCATTTCTTTATCATTTTGTTGATTATAACTTCATTACATTAAAAGAAGATAACACACTGAGAATGTTGAAAGATTAAAATATAACTAAGCTATACTCCAAAGTTTCAACAAAAGGGAACAAGTCAAGAATAAATGAACTTTAAAAAAAATCAGATATACTCCAAATTGAAACTTCAGATATACTCCAAATTGAAACTAACACACCAAAAATATTCCACAGCAAAATTGTGCAAGAGGTTGAGGAGAAACACCCTAGAACAAAGGTGAAATGGTCTGCTGACCAAGTGGCTTGGAAATAAGACACTCAAAGAAAAAAGTCTCCACACTATATTCTACCACCATCTCACCAAATATAATTAGCTGCACTAGGGAGCTTGGTTTCTTTAACTTCTACAGACCCCATATTTTACATAACTCCCCAGGTGATTCTGATGCACAAATTATAAACTCATTGCGTGAATTACATATGTTAGCTCATTTAACGTTCCTAACGGTTCTATAAGGTGGGATCTGTTAGTAACTACATTTTATAAATGAGAAAACGGAGGCACAGAAAGGCTAATTTGCTCCAGATCACACAGCTAATAAGTGATTGAGCCAGGTTTGAAACCCAGGCAGGCGGGTTCCAAAGCCAGTGTGTATCTAACCACTATCCTACACTGTTTTAAAATAATAACCACAATGCAAAGGCACAGCAGTGATGGTGACAGTTGCAGGCAGGCCTGCAGACGAATATGTCTGGGTTCATTGGGGGTCTTTTGCTTCTCTGCCTCCCAGGAACTCTTCCACCCCAACCAACACTGATTTCTCTCATTTCTGAATTTATATTCAACTTAAAATCAGTATTGCACAATTTGGCACTTAATTATGCCGCTTTCATTCTGTTAGTTTGGCCTTCTCACCTGGATGAGAAATTGAGAACTCAGGTCCAGTTTTACTTCTCCCCTTGCTTCTAGCACCTGGTGCAGGGCATCGGAAAGTTATTTGTCGACCAGATTTGTAAGCGCTAAGTTGACTTTAGAAACCTGTGACGTGTGAATTTTAGATTCATTTAGGACTGATTTCATGAGATTGACATTACAGTTAATCAGTTCCTACCCATTTGCAGTTTTAGATATTTAACCAGAGATTTCCTTCCTTCAGTCACACCAGATATTCTTTTGTTGATCCGCACTGCTCAAAGCCCCCATTTATTTTGCTGATCAAATTGGTGTGGGAACGTTCCCTTCCTGCAGCTGAGAGCGGTTCTTGAAAGATTTTCCTTTGGAGAAAGTTTCCAGCAAGCTCTTTCTTCTTCGACTTTTTTTTTTTTTCTTTTTTCCTTTAACATTTTTATTGGAGTATAATTGCTTTACAATGTTGTGTTAGTTTCTGTTGTATAACAAAGTGAATCGGCTATATGCACAGGTATAGCCCCATAATGTCCCCTCCCTCTTGCGTCCCCCTCCCACCCTCCTTATCCCACCCCTCTAGGTGGTCACAGCACTGAGCTGATCTCCCAGTTGCTTCCCACTAGCTATCTGTTTTACATTTGGTAGTGTATATATGTCAGTGTTACTCTCTCACTTCGTCCAAGCTTACCCTTCCCCCTCCCTGTGTCCTCAAGTCCATTCTCTACGTCTGTGTCTTTTTTTTTTTTTTTTTTTTTTTTTTTTGCGGTATGCGGGCCTCTCACTGTTGTGGCCTCTCCCGTTGCGGAGCACAGGCTCCGGATGCGCAGGCCCAGCGGCCATGGCTCACGGGCCCAGCCGCTCCGCGGCATATGGGATCCTCCCAGACCGGGGCACGAACCCGTATCCCCTGCATCGGCAGGCGGACTCTCAACCACTGCGCCACCAGGGAGGCCCTACGTCTGTGTCTTTATTCCCGTCCTGCCCCTAGGTTCACCAGAACCATTTTTTTTTCTTTTTAGATTCCATATATATGTGTTAGCATACGGTATTTGTTTTTCTCTTTCTGACTTACTTCACTCTGTATGACAGACTCTAGGTCCATCCACCTGACTACAAATAACTCAATTTCATTTCTTTTTATGGCTGAGTAATATTCCATTGTACATATGTGCCACATTTTCTTTATCCATTCATCTGTCAATAGACACTTAGGTTGCTTTCGTGTCCTGGCTATTGTAAATAGAGCTGCAATGAACATTGTGGTACATGACTGTGTTTGAATTATGGTTTTCTCAGGGTATATGCTCAGTAGTGGGGTTGCTGGGTCATATGGTAGTTCTATTTTTAGTTTGTTAAGGAACCTCCATACTATTCTCCATAGTGGCTGTATCAATTTACATTCCCACCAACAGTGCAAAAGGGTTCCCTTTTCTCCACACCCCCTCCAGCATTTATTGTTTGTAGATATTTTGATGATGGCCATTCTGACCAATGTGAGGTGATATCTCATTGTAGTTTTGATTTGCATTTCTCTAATGATTAGTGATGTTGAGCATCTTTTCATGTGTTTGTTGGCAATCTGTATATCTTCTTTGGAGAAATGTCTATTTAGGTCTTCTGCCTATTTTGGATTGGGTTTGTTTTTTTGATATTGAGGCGCATGAGCTGTTGTATATTTTGGAGCTTAATCTTCGTCAGTTGTTTCGTTTGTAAATATTTCCTCCCATTCTGAGGGTTGTCTTTTCATCTTGTTTATGTTTTCCTTTGCTGTGCAAAAGCTTTTAAGTTTCATTAGGTCCTATTTGTTTATTTTTGTTTTTATTTCCATTTCTCTAGGAGGTGGGTCAAAAAGGATCTTGCCGTGATTTATGTCATAGAGTGTTCTGCCTATGTTTTCCTCTAGGAGTTTAATAGTGTCTGCGCTTACATTTAGGTCTTTAATCCATTTTGAGTTTATTTTTGTGTATGGTGTTAGGGAGTGTTCTAATTTCATTCTTTTACATGGAACTGTCCAGTTTTCCCAGCACCACTTATTGAAGAGGCATTCTTTCCTCCATTGTATACTCTTGCCTCCTTTATCAAAGATAAGGTAACCATATATGTGTGGGTTTATCTCTGGGCTTTCTATCCTGTTCCATTGATCTGTATTTCTGTTTTTGTGCCAGTACCATACTGTCTTGATTACTGTAGATTGTAGTATATTCTGAAGTCTGGGAGCCTGATTCCTCCAGCTCCATTTTTCTTTCTCAAGATTGCTTTGGCCATTCGGGATCTTTTGTGTTTCCATACAAATTGTGAAATTTTTTGTTCTAGTTCTGTGAAACATGCCATTCCTAGTTTGATATGGATTGCATTGAATTGGTAGATTGCTTTGGGTATTATAGTCATTTTCACAATGTTGATTCTTCCAACCAAAGAACATGGTATATCTCTCCATCTGTTTGTATCATCTTTAATTTCTTTCATCACTGTCTTACAGTTTTCTGCATATAGCTCTTTTGTCTCCTTAGGTAGGTTTGTTCCTAGGTATTTTATTCTTTTTGTTGCAATGGTAAATGGGATTGTTTCCTTAATTTCTCTTTCAGATTTATCATCATTAGTGTATAGGAATGCAAGAGATTTCTATGCATTAATTTTGTATCCTGCTACTCTACCAAATTCATTGATTTGCTCTAGTAGTTTTCTGGTAGCATCTTTAGGATTATCTATGTATAGCATCATGTCATCTGTAAACAGTGACAGTTTTACTTCTTTTTTTCTGATTTGGATTCCTTTTATCTCTTTTTCTTCTCTGATTGCTGTGGCTAAAACTTCCAAAACTATGTTGAATAACAGTGGTGAGAGTGGGCAACCTTGTCTTGTTCCTGATCTTAGAGGAAATGGTTTCAGTTTTTCAACATTGAGAACGATGTTGGCTGTGAGTTCGTCATATATGGCCTTTATTATGTTGAGGTAGGTTCCCTCTATGCCTACTTTCCGGAGGGTTTTCATCATAAATGGGTGTTGAATTTTGGCAAAAGCTTTTTCTGCATCTATTGAGATGATCATATGGTTTTTATCCTTCATTTTGTTAATATGGTGTATCACATTGATTGATTTGCATATATTGAAGAATTCTTGATCCCTGGGATAAACCCCACTTGATCATGGTGTATGATCCTTTTAATGTGCTGTTGGAGTCTGTTTGCTAGTATTTTGTTAAGGATTTTTGCATCTATGTTCATCAGAGATATTGGCCTGTAGTTTTCTTTTTTTGTGACATCTTTGTCTGGTTTTGGTATCCGGGTGATGGTGGCCTCGTAAATGAGTTTGGGAGTGTTCCTCCCTCTGCTATATTTTGGAAGAGTTTGAGAAGGATAGGTGTTAGCTCTTCTCTAAATATTTGATAGAATTTGCCTGTGAAGCCATCTGGTCCTGGGCTTTTGTTTGTTGGAAGATTTTAAATCACAGTTTCAATTTCAGTGCTTGTGATTGGTCTGTTTATATTTTCTATTTCTTCCTGGTTCAGTCTCGGAAGGTTGTGCTTTTCTAAGAATTTGTCCATTCTTCCAGGTTGTCCATTTTATTGGCATAGAGTTGCTTGTAGTAATTGCTCATGATCCTTTGTATTTCTACAGTGTCAGTTGTTACTTCTCCTTTTTCATTTCTAATTCTGTTGATTTCAGTCTTCTCCCTTTTTTCTTGATGAGTCTGGCTAATGGTTTATCAATTTTGTTTATCTTCTCAAAGAACCAGCTTTTAGTTTTATTGATCTTTGCTATCGTTTCCTTCATTTCTTTTTCATTTATTTCTGATCTGATCTTTATGATTTCTTTCCTTCTGCTAACTTTGGGGTTTTCTTGTTCTTCTTTCTCTAATTGCTTTAGTTGTAAGGTTAGGTTGTTTATTTGAGAGTTTCTTGTTTCTTGAGGTGGGATTGTATTGCTATCAACTTCCCTCTTAGAACTGCTTTTCCTGCATCCCACAGGTTTTGGGTTGTCGTGTTTTCATTGTCATTTGTTTCTAGGTATTTTTTGATTTCCTCTTTGATTTCTTCAGTGACCTCTTGGCTATTTAGTAGCCTACTGTTTAGCCTCCATGTGTTTGTATTTTTTACAGACCTTTTCCTGTAATGATATCTAGTCTCATAGCGTTGTGGTCGGAAAAGATACTTGATATGATTTCAATTTTCTTAAATTTACCAGGGCTTGATTTGTGACCCAAGATATGATCTATCCTGGAGAATGTTCCATGTGCACTTGAGAAGAAAGTGTATTCTGTTGTTTTTGGATGGAATGTCCTATAAATATCAATTAAGTCTATCTTGTTTAATGTGTCATTTAAAGCTTGTGTTTCCTTATTTATTTTCATTTTGGATAATCTGTCCATCGGTGAAAGTGGGGTGTTAAAGTCCCCTACTATGATTGTGTTACTGTCGATTTCCCCTTTTATGGCTGTTAGCATTTGCCTTATGTATTGAGGTGCTCCTATGTTGGCTGCAAAAATATTTACAATTGTTATATCTTCTTCTTGGGTTTATCCCTTGATCATTATGTAGTGTCCTTCTTTGTCTCTAGTAATAGTCTTTGTTTAAAGTCTATTTTGTCTGATATGGAGATTGCTACTCCAGCTTTCTTTTGATTTCCATTTGTATGGAATATCTTTTTCCATCCCCTCACTTTCAGTCTGTATGTGTCCCTAGGTCTGAAGTGGGTCTCTTGTAGACAGCATATGTATGGGTCTTGTTTTTGTATCCATTCAGCCAGTCTATATCTTTTGGTTGGAGCATTTAATCCATTTACATTTAAGGTAATTATTGATATGTTCCTATTACCATTTTCTTAATTGTTTTGGGTTTGTTTTTGTAGGTCTTTTCCTTCTCTTCTGTTTCCTGCCTCGAGAAGTTCCTTTAGCATTTGTTGTAAAGCTGGTTTGGTGGTGCTGAATTCTCTTAACTTTTGCTTATCTGTAAAGGTTATAATTTCTCCATCAAATCTGAATAAGATCCTTGCTGGGTAGAGTAATCTTGGTTGTAGGTTTTTCCCTTTCATCACTTGAAGTATGTCCTGCCACTCCCTTTTGGCTTGCAGAGTTTCTGCTGAGAAATCTGCTGTTAACCTTATGGGGATTCCCTTGTATGTTATTTGTTGCTTTTCCCTTGCTGCTTTTAATATTTTTCTTTGTATTTAATTTTTGATAGTTGCATTAATATGTGTCTCAGTGTGTTTCTCTTTGGGTTTATCCTGTGTGGTACTCTCTGTGCTTCCTGGACTTGACTGACTATTTCCTTTCCCATGCTAGGGAAGTTTTTGACTATAATCTCTTCAAATATTTTCTCAGCGGCTTCCCTGGTGGCACAGTGGTTGGGAGTCCACCTGCCAATGCAGGGGACGCAGGTTCGTGCCCCGATCTGGGAGGATCCCGCATGTCGCGGAGCGGCTGGGCCTGTGAGCCATGGCTGCTGGGACTGTGCATCCGGAGCCTGTGCTCCACAGCGGAAGAGGCCACAACGGTGATAGGCCCGCGTACCACAAAAAAAAAAAAATTTTTTTCTGGGACCCTTTCTTTTTCTCTTCTTCTTCTGGGACCCCTATAATTCGAATGTTGGTGCATTTAATGTTGTCCCAGAGGTCTCTGAGAGTGTCCTCAATTCTTTTCATTCTTTTTTTTTAATTCTGCTCCTTGGCAGTTATTTCCACCATTTAATCTTCCAGCTCACTTATCTGTTTTTCTGCCTCAGTCATTCTGCTATTCATTCCTTCTAGAGTATTTTTAATTTCAGTAATTGTGTTTTTCATCACTGTTTGTTTGCTGTTTAGTTCTTCTAGATCCTGGTTAAATGTTTCTTGTATTTTCACCATTCTGTTTCCAAGATTTTGGATCATCTTTACTGTCATTACTCTGAATTCTTTTGCAGGTATTTTGCCTATTTCATCTTCATTTATTTAGTCTTGTGGGTTTTTACCTTGCTCCTTCATCTGTAACATATTTTTTTCTCTCTCTCTTTTTGATGGGTGGTACTGTATTCCTGTCTTACTGGTTGTTTGGCCTGAGACGTCCAGCACTGGAGTTTGCAGGCAGTTGGATAGAGCCAGGTCTTGGTGCTGAGATAAGGACCTCCGGGAGGCCTCACTCTGATTAATATTCCCTGGGGTCTGAGGTTCTCTGTTAGTCCAGTGGTTTGGACTCGGAGCTCCCACCTCAGGAGCTTGGGCCTGACCTCTGGCCTGGGAACCAAGATCTTGCAAGCCTCGTGGCGTGATTTAAAAAAAAAAAAAAAGAAAAGAAAGAAAGAAAGAAAAAAAAAGCAGTACAATATCAAAGAATAAAACACAAAATAAAATTAGAAAGATAAAAAATATATTAGGAAAAATAAAACTGTAATTGAAACAACTACAACAAGGTAAAATAAAACCACAACAGAAAAAAGGAAAAAGGAAGGGTGTGTGTGGGGGGAACAAGCCAAAAGGAGAGAATAATAACAAAGTATAAAGAATAAAATTAAAAAAAATTTAAAAAATTTAAAAATTAGAAAAATAAAAGATTTATTAGGAAAAATAAAAATTTAAAAGAATCAACAACAATGAATCAACAAGGTAAAACAGAACCCCAATCTAAAAGAAGAAATAAAAAAGCCTTGGCTATGGGGGCGGAGTTTAGGTGGGTGGTGGTGGGGGGTTGTGATGGTGGAACTTAGGCAGGGGCGGGGTTTAGGGTGGGGCAGGACCTAGGAGGGTGCTGGGAGACCTTCAAGAGTAGGGCAGGGCCTCTGCTTAGGACCTGTTCAGGTGGGGAGAGGCAGCACATGGAAGGGGGGGCCTCTGGAGTGTGGGGTTCCCGAGTTTGGAGGTGGGGCCCTGAGTGAGGGTGTGTGGGTGGGATTTAGGCCCAGCTCGTTGGAGGGGGTCTCCTAAGGGGTCTCCGAGTGTAGAGGTAGGGCCCTGGGTGGGGATGTAGGGGCAGGGCTGGGGTTCTGAGCGGCAGTGGGGAGGCTCCGAGGGCAGAGGATTAGGCCCGAGCCCAACAGGCTCCCTGGTGCCTAAGTGGACAGGGAAGGCACTGGCCGCGTTCCCTTCTGTTCCTTCGTGCCCCTGCCCCACCGTCTCCCCCAGGGTGTCCCCCATCACCGCTGGACCCCTAACCGCAGGTGGGTCCTGCTGGCTGTAGGAACTCCCCTCCCCCAGCCACCCCTCAGGGGTGCCGGTCCTGGAGGTCCGGCCTTTACTTTTGCTCCCCCTTCCCTCCCTCCCACTCCCTCAGGACCTGCGTGGCTGGAGGGGGCCTCGGTCGGCAGAGGATCAGGCCCCGGGATCTCAACGGGTTCCTGGGGGCCCAAGTGGTTAGGGGAAACCTGGCCACGCTCCCTTTTGATCCTCTGCCCTCCCAGTGGTCCCCCAATTTACCCCTTCCGGGGTGGGATCCCTTCCCCTCCCCCAGCTGCCCCTCAGGGGAGCCAGTCCCGTCCCGCCTCCACTTCTCCTCCCCCTTCACTCCCCCAACGCCCCACGTCCTACCTGCTCGCTGGGGGTTCCTCCCGTCGCCTGAGGTGTCCGTGGTCCCCCACCGGTGCCTGGTAGGTGCCCTGGTTGTGAGGAGACGTGAATTCTGCGTCCTCCTAGTACGCCATCTGACCCCGCCCTCCTCTTTGACTTTTGTTTGCTTCCTAGAAATGCCCATGCTGGGGCAAAATTGCTTTATCCAAATGCCAGTGATTGAAAAGACATTCTAATTATCTGTTGATGGTAAATCATAAAACTTTTTTGGAAACCCTTTTGTCTAGCCTGTGAACCTTCAGAGGAAAAAGTGTTTTACGTGGTATCACTAAAATAAGCTTGGTATTTGGAGATGCTGTAGGCTTGATTGCGTTGAATTATAAATTGAATCATTACTAACTTCTGAGAGGTTTTCAGGGATTGTTTTATTCAGCTTTGCTGACTACGCTGCCCATAGCAACTCTGGCAGTGATTCCCCTACTGGCACGAAGGGGCTGCCCCGCTACAGAAATTCATGACGGCCGCATTTGCCTGCAGAGTTTGGAAAGATCTAAGGTCTTTGGAGACTAGAAATGTGTTTTTCCCTTGTCTTAACTGGCAGTATGAGCCTCTGGCATTTCAAAGTGCAAGTCATTAGTGTCCACCGGGGTGATGTTAATCTGTCTGTGTTTCAGTCCCAGGACATTTTCCAGTTGCTTCTGCCACAACGATCTCTGCCATCTCAGTGCCTCCGATGCCCCTTGTGAATTCAGGAAGCTCTACAGTGCCAGCTGGACTTCACAAAAGCCAGTTGCTACCCGATCCTCTTTCTCCTCCATCTTTCTGCCATCTTCAAAGAAATCTCAAAGCTTATTTAAAAGGTGTAGCTTCTGCCTGGCATTTTCAAATTTGAACTGAGAGAAACCTGTTCTTGTTTGGGTTTTTTTTTTTTTTTTTAATTCTCAATAGGAAGGACACTTTCCTTTATTTTGAATTTAGGGCTTGAGTTATACTTAAGCCTACTTTGATCACATTCAGGAGAAATAGAAGACTAGCAGACGGAGAGGAGGGAGACATGAGAATTGCCAGGAAGCAAACAAAAACAAGGCCTTTGAATGGTTGGAAGGGACTCAGGAAAGCCAGAGGGCCCTGGTGATGTTCAAAATGGGTGTGTGGAGTTGAAATTGTCAGGACATCCTATCCTCCTGCATCTTCCCAGAAAGACTAAGCTGAACCCCTGCTATCTGAGCTATGGTTTGGGGGAGGACCCAAAAGGGGGAGGGTGTGCTCCTTTCATCAGATTGTTCCAGACTTCCCAGTGGGTTAATATGACATGGAGCCAAACCACACCAAAGAGCTAGTTGACGGTTGTTAAGAGCCTTGGTCTTTTATTGAATCATCAGGAAAACCAAGGCTGTAGGTGCTGATAAAATGCCAGATTATTCAGAAACAAGTGTCTGGGATTGGACCAAGTGTTGTCTCATTAGCATGCAGTGTCCATGCTGGAGTCTGGAGAGAAAAGCCACAGAGGCTGCAGGAGGGGTCGATGGCAAGGAACCAGGAGAAAAACAAAATTACCTTTCCCTATGTTGTGTGGTGAAATATCATACTGTAGAATGCCCCCATCTCCAATATAGGGTACTCTCCAGTAATGTGCTTTGGCCTAGACCTTTTTCTAGAATATGCGAGGCAATTTATTCTACCAGCCTCCTGAATCTCTGCTCATAAACTTGGCTTTCTCTCCTCTTACAATTCACTGTGTGTAAGGCCAACACTCCCACTTTTCTTCAGATCTCACCTCCTCTGGCCTACTCAATGACTTCACTCCTGAAATTTTCACTTCTTTTTCCTGCACCATTAATTTCCCCTCTCTACTAAATCATTCTCATCAGCATGCATTCTAATATGTTTTCCATCTTAAAAAAAAAAAAAACTCTCAAGACTCTACTTCTCCTTCTAGCTATTCTCTCTTTTTTTCCCCTTACAATAAAATCCCTGAAAAGAGTTGCCTGTACTGTTTTTTTTTTTTTTTCCCCTCCATCAGTTTCCATTCATTCTGGAACTTATTCACATCAGGCTTTTGTCCCCACTATTCCACTTACCAATATGTTTGTGTAGCTAAATCCAGGGGTGAATAGTCCTCCTAAGTCTATTTTACTGGATTTCCTCCTTTTCCAGCCTCTAAATGTTGCAGTGCCCTGGGCCTCAGATTCCTTCTGTCTCTACCTTGGCAATCTCCTCTTCTCGTGGCTCCATATACCATCTTTAGGATGATGACATCCAAATTCCTATCTCACTTCTCCTCTGAGGTCCAGTCTCCAATTCCTACTTGGATGTTTAATAGGTATTGCAAACCTCCCATGCTTAAAGCAGAACTCTTCATTCCCTGCTCTCTCTGACCCAAACTGCTTCTCCCACAGTCTGCCCTGTTTCATGGCTATTCCGTTCTCCTAATTCCTCAGTGCAAAACCCTAAAAATCATATTTTTCCTCCCCTCTCTCTCATACAATGCACCCAGTCTATCAGCAAGTTCTGTCAACTCTACCATCAAGTCATACTGCACTTCAAAACGCTTCTTGCCATTTGCATCATCATCTCCCACCATTATCAGCTCTCACCTGGACTCCTAAAGTAGCCTCCTAATCACTCAACCACAGTCTGTTTTCTACATAGCAACCGAAGAAATATTTTCAAAACATAATCAAAAAATTTTATTCCCCTAATCAAAGCTCTTTATGGCTTTCCCATCACACTGAGAACAAAATTCCAAAGTCCTTACTGTGGTTGCATGAGCTCCTACCTGATGTGGCCCCTGCTCATTTCTGCAGCCTCACCGACTTGTTGGTGCCTCTTTCCACTCACGCTAGCCTGCCTGTGGTGTCTCCAACACGTGAAGTTTGTCTCTCAGGTGTCATAGTCCCAGGTTTCATTTATAGTAACAGTATACCATTTATGGAGCTCCTACTGCAGGCAAGCCAGTACATAAGGCATTTTTACCTATATAATTTTTAATTCTAACCATGACTCCTCAACAGAGATATTATTATTATCTCCTCTTTACAAATGAAGAAACTGAGACTCAGAGAGTTTAGGTAATTTGCCCAAAGTAGCAGAGCCAGACAGTGGTAGAACTGGGATCCACATCCAGGTGTGTCTGGTTTTAAAGTCTAAACTCTTCCCACTGCACTCTGTTACTTCTTTGTGATCAGGATATACCAGTGCAGACTTAATGCCCCCAGTAAAATGTTACTTTTTTGGTGGGGGTGTGGTGTGTGTGTGTGTGTGCATGTGTATGTGTGCATGCACTCATCTCCTGGTGCTCGTTATAAAGTTGACTTAATGCTTTTAAAAGAGGTTACTGAGGAAATTGATCTTGTTTGTAAACTCCTTAGATTTCCAGAAGTGTGTGTGTGTGTGTGTGTGTGTGTGTGTGTGAGGGATATAGCATCTTCCCACCTGAGTGATGGAGCTTGTAGGGCTGGGGAACAAGCCCCAGGGTATCAGCTGCAGTGAAGGCTCTCTTTTGTCTCCAAATGCTAATAGTTCTGGATTCAAAATCTTTTCTCTCTTTGACTGGACCCAGAGATAAAACAAAAAACTTACAGCATATAATTTGGCATTTTACTGGTACGGTAGGCTCACAAAAATTTTGTTCTTCCTGACAAGGCTCAGATAATTCTATCAAAATAAATCTCTGAAGGAAAAAAGCTTTCTTTTAAAGTCTATGAGAAGCCTTTTCAAGAACAAAAATAACACTTAAAACCAATATTCTAGGTATCTTCTTTTTCTTCTCTTTTTCAGAAGAAATTCTGATAATAGAAAATAAAAATGTCAGGGGGGAAATGTCAAAATTTGGCAACTGTAGAGAGTAAAAATTTCCTCCAACACTGTACTTTGAATTTTAAAGAGTTTTGGGCACAGGTTGTTCAGGAGTCAGATTTTCACAGCTACATGTATCCTTCGCCAGTGCCCACGTCCATGAGTTTTGTACTTGGTCATCAGATCTTGACTGAGATCATGACTGTGTTAGGGCTCTCCAAAGAAAGAACCAATAGGGTATATAGAGATATATATAAAAAGAGGTAATATTATAGGAATTGGCTCATGGGATTATGGAAAGCAAGAATTCCCCAAATCTGCCATCCACAAGCTGGAGAACTGGGAAAACTAGTGGTATAATTCAGTCTAACTCTGAAGGTCTTGAGAACCAGGAGTGCTGATGTCCAAGGACAGGAGAAGATGGACATCCCAGCTCAGGTAGAGAGCAAATTTGCCCTTCCTCCACTTTTTTGTTCTATTCAGGCCCTCAGTGGATTGGATCATTCCCACCTACATTGATGAGGTCTATTTCTCTACTGAGTCTACCCATTCAAATGCTAATGTCATCCAGAAATACTCACAGACACACCCAGAAATTATGTCTAACCAGCTCTCTAGGCATCCCTTTAGCCCAGTCAAGTTGACACATAAAATTAACCATCACTATAACCATTTCAAGAACCAAGTAGTTTAACATCTACTCTAATGGTCTCTCTTAAGTTTGCTCTCTCAGGCCTTGTGGACACTTCTCTGCCCAAAATGTGCCTGATGAGAGATGGCCAGTTCCTTGCAGGTGGATTTCACAGAAAAGCTGAGTAGTCAAACTGAATTTTCTGTGCATTTCAGTAAAGTCACACTTACCATATGTTCAACATTGTGCTAGGTAGTATGAAGGCTACAGTGGGGAGGAAGAAGAGAGCAAAAACTCACTTACCGAGGGCCTATTGTATGCCAAATAATTTATAATGCACATATAATTTCATGATATATAGGTTAAACATTTTTCTTCATGATTAGAGAAGAAAGAAGGCTTTAAAAGGTTAAGTACCTCAACTCAAGCTAGGGAATGGAGGAGTTAGAACTGAAATTAAGAATTGTCCAATACTAAAAAAAAAAAAAAAATTGTCTGATACTAAAACATATGCACTTTCCACTGCACTGTTTTGGCACAGGCACGGAACTAAAGTTGAGGTTCCCTTCCAAATGTGCTATGATCCCAGATGCAATGCCAGATTTTCCAAATAACAAATTCTGAAAGAATTTGGAGAAGAGGAAGAATGAAGTAATTGGATTATCAAAGAAGGTTACATGGAGGAGGCAGGGTAGGAGCTGAACATTGAAATCTGGGTAGAGTTTTTATGAGAAAGAAGGAAAGTCATAGAGGGGAATTACAGTCTGGGAGCCAGAATGAGTCAAGAAATAGAGGGGATTGATAGCATGTGAGGGGTGAAAAGGCAATTGCTCTCTGCTGCTGAGAGTGTGTGCTGAAAGCAGGAGATAGGGATATGCAAGTATTATCAGATTGGAGAGTACTTTCAAAGCCAGGTAGAGTTATAAGTAGAGAGATATGGGGAAGAGCGGATAGCCCATATACCTTCCAGAGGGAGATATTTTATCATCAACGGAAACATGGTAGAACTCTCAGTGTATGTGAATCCTCTACCTACATTGGAAAATGTAAACCATAATTTTGTTATGCAATATAGTAAAAAATAAAGTTACTCTTCAGATAGAAGATAAAATACATACAACTATGACCATTTTGACATAGTGCACACAAGGACCTTCAATTCACCATCAACGGTGTCTCAGAAATAAGAGAAACAACCATGTCTGCTTAGCGGAACAGTAGTTGTCAGCACCATGGACAGCGATGCTGTGGCGGCACGCTGCATCTCCAGGCAGAGGAATTTAGACTTGGTGAAGTAGATCTGTCAGTACCAAACCAGTGGAATGGAATCTTTCAGGAATTTCAAAGATGAATCTTTCTACCAAGCTTCCCTTTCTTTGGACTCCCACCAGGGGGAGGAGAGCCCCACATGTGCTCTCTTTAGAGACTTGATGTACAGATGTGTACAGATGTACAAAAAACTCAAAGCTTTCAGAAAATTAAAACTAATTGTTTTTACAAAGATTAAGGACCCTGGAAGAAGATAATGAGTAGTGGCACTTTTACTTTTCTGAACTCAACTTTTCCTTATTACCAAGACATGGAACTCTGTTGTCTATAATAGCATCCTAAGACCAGCCAATCCTCCCTAGTCTGAGGCCCCCAGCTTGCCTCCTGCTGAGACCCAGGATAGAAAAGGACAAGAAAGCTGCAGAAGCTGGGTGGTCTAATTCTAAGAGTATATAATCTGAGGGTTTTTTTTTTTTCTGGTTTCTTAATTCTCATCTGCAAACTTCTCAATCAAGCTTAGCTTGAGGTTTGACATCTGAGGGCTGGATTGTAGTATTCTTTGATTAAGAGAGAAGAAAAAGGAAGGAAAGATAAGTGTAAAAGGATTTAGAACCTATTAAAAGCATCTGAAGCACATCTATTTTTTTTTTAAGGGACAATTCTGTCACTAAGGGGCATTATCAGGTTTGTTCTTGCTTAGAGATGTTAACATGACTCTGATGGGACTTCTTCCTGATAACAAATCTTCAATGCATAAAGCATTCTTATTGTTCTAAGTCGTCAGCATGCCATTCATGGGGTCTTTTTCCAGTCTTTCACTCCAGGCTGACCTCGTACTAATGACTATCACCCATTGGAAAGTTTTACTTCTCTTGTCTAGTGCTTTGCCCAATTCAGACCTTAAGGGCCTCCACACCATAGTTCTTACTGTTCGCTCTGCCTGCCATGCCCTAAACACTCCTCACCTTTGTCTATTCCTGGAGACTTTGCCTATTGTTTAAGCCCTGAATATTCAGAGGCTTTTCCTAATCTCCCAACTAAATAAGGAGCCTTAAGGCCCCATGGTATCTACAATGCATAGCTTTGCATATTGGTACTTTGTGCCTTTGGATTATCTCTCTTCCACTAGATTGTAAATTCCTTGAGAGCAATAATTGTGATTTATGTCGTATGTACCACAAGCAAACCATAAGTATTGGTTGAGTTTAATTATTTGGAAAAATGCTATCTGGCTACATTTGTGTACCAGTCCTTCAATTAGACCTTCAAAATAGACTATGAAGGCTGAGAATCTCTTAGAAGTGGAAAAACAGACAGGACTTAAGTGGATTGCCACCAGTCACCTCCTCCTCTTGCCTCTCTTGAATTCCTTTGTAGCAAAGAGAATGCAGTGTTGGCTTCCTCATTTAATCATTACTGTGGTTTTTGAGGCTCTTAAAAATTAACTTTAATGCTTTTTTAAAATGCCACTTGACAACAGTGTACAGGTATTTTACATAACTACTGTATACCGGAGGTGTCTTCAATAGAACATAGTGATCAAAATCCAGATCATAATTATATCCCGTCAGTGTTTCCATTATAAGCTCCTCTCCAGAAGGGTTTGTTACGCATTTGTTTAATTTGTATCAGGCTTCACCCTGACATACAAGTTTCTCAGTCCCACTGTAATGTAGGGAATCTTTTTCTGCCTCAAAACATACATTTTAATCAGTACAGCAGTTCTGTTTGTGGAATACTGGGTTTCTCTGCTGGGCAAGCAGACTCAATTACCCACACTGGACATTCATATCAGCACTGGATATTCATATCATATCTGGGGCAACTCTGATGGTCAAGGCTGCGGCACTGCTCAGGGTCCCCTGCGAGCCATCCTGTGGATTGGGTGTTAACCCTGAACACAAGTGATCCAAGGGCTCTTGGGAACACGAGTCACTTGTGAGTGTTTATCACCCTGAATCCTCATGTTAAAATGCTAAAGACAAGGGAGAACTCAAGGCATTGCTCATCCAGGATGCCTGGCCTCCTGTTATCTGCTGACCTGACTAGCAATGGATCCTCAGGAAAACTGGAGGCTCTCTGATCCCCTCCCCAGGAGTCAGTCTTGTTTTCTTTCCTCTGGGTTTGCCTCAGCCTTGGAGACCCAAGTTTGTTGCCCCTTCACTCCTCCTAATTCTGAGAACTTTGTACCTGTCAGGGTCAGGGGTTAAGGGGGGAAGTGCTTGCCCCTCACAGTTCTATTCTGGGTGGAGGACATTCCTGCTCTTCTCTTTTTCCTCAAGTCCTATTCCTCTTGATATTCTATTTGTTTTTAGACATCTCTAGTGGATTTTTACCTTCCTTATCTTTACATTGAATTTTCCTGGGGCACTTCTGTGATATTAAAGCATAGAGAGAGGCAGGGACTGGAAGAATAGAGGGAAGGTAAAATTGAAGTTGGTTCTTTTGATTCTCACAAGTTTGTTGTGGGAATTCCTCCTAGAAAATTTCCTATTTAGAAATTTCCTACTTTGGGAATTCTACCAAAAGACTTGCTCTGTAGCTCAGGCCAATTACTTATTTGATCTGTTGCCTTAGGTGTCTGGGTGGGGATTCATTATTTAATGCACTCAGCAAAAACTTATTGAGCAAGCAGGAGAAATACAAGCCCTTTCTTTATGCTGCTCACAAGCTAGCTGAAGTAATAAACAGTTAAACAAGCATGGACAATATGAAAAAAGGAAATATAGGTCCAGAGGGAAATATACAGGAGCTCTGGACTGCAGAAGGTTTAAAGGTGGTTTCCCAGAAGTATCACTTTAGCTATGGCCTGAGCATGAGTAAAGATTACCTGGCAGGAGAAAGAGAAAGTGCATTCCAGGCTGAGGTCCCAAGGCAGAGAGAGCCTGGTCTGCAGTGATGCACCTCATATGTTGGATACTCAGAGCAGATTCTTGTTAAATACTCCCTCGCTATTCAGCACAATTATTCAGTAATAATCATAGATGAAACAAAGGAATAATGAAAGTCATCACAAGAAAAACATTTTTTGTGACTGCATATGGGGACAGATGTTAACTAGAGTTATTGTGGTGATTGCTTAGCAATATATATGAATATGGAATCATTATGTTGTACTCATGAAACTAATGTTAATTAGTTTATAATTAACATTAGTTATAATGTTAATTATACCTCAGTAAGCACACACACAAGAATAATGGCCAGTGAAAAATGCAGATAGTGAAAATCTTTTGCTGAATATCATGTGTATAATCGTGCCTGTAAAACTTTAAATAAAACAAAAACATATTATTATACAAAAAAGAAAAAGGTAATAAAATGACACTTTAAATTTAATAAGTTTTTTTTTTGAAAAAGGGGAAAAAACTTATACCTACTTATTGGTCTGTAGCTGAACGAATACTAACATTATAGTTTCTGGTTTTGAAATATAGCTTCTGCATCTTTGTCGTTGACTATATCAAAACTGCTTTTCTTTGCACATTCCCATTCAGTAGTCAGTATAGCCAGATTTGTCAACGTGTCTTCACTCATAGTTGATCAAAAACATTTTTATTTAATTGTAATTTTGATACGTTTCTTTCATATGAGGCAACAAATATGCAAATAATTAGGAAAAGTTTGGTAGAGATTCATAAAAATTCCATTTCACAATAAATTCCAGAGACTGCAATATTCTTTTTTTTATTTTATTTTATTTTTATACAGCAGGTTCTTACTAGTTATCTATTTTATACATATTAGTGTATATATGAGACTGCAATATTCTCCTTTGTTTCCTCAGGACTGACTCTAGAGACTTTTAGATATTTCCATTTGGAGCTTGTATTCGTGTTTAAAATTGTGTTTCTTTACAATCACTGTTTTGTATATTGTTATTTTTAATCTACTGTCAAGTGATGTTTGTGCTTTGTGGACTTGGATGATCTCTCCTTCCACTAGAATATGCAATAGAATACTCATCCACATGAATATGTAGTATCATAGGGGCTGGAGACATAAGAGCAAGAACCATACCAAACCGTTACAAACTCACTCTTGAGATAAATGCACATAGCTGAATTCATATGCATGGGACACAACTGTATAACTGTCCCAAATTAACTTTCACAAAGAATACAGTGTTTATTAAAAGTAATAAAAATGGCCTAATTTGAAGGTAGCATATGTTTTATTAAAATCAACAGATACTACAGCAATTGTTTAGATGTTAGAACTACCAGAGAGGCTTTTGTATTTTATCAATGCCCTTCAGCCAAACAGGACCAGGGACACACCTGTACTGTAGTTGAACAAATTGGGTTTATTGTTGCAGTGAGGGAGCGCACACCCTGGGGAACCATGGGATGTCTCAGTAAGAGGGTGCTGGAAAGAACCTATTCGGTTTGGATTTGAGCTGTGGTTGGGTAATTTGGTGGAAGGTCTAAGGAAGCAGGTCTAAGAAATACAAATTCCCAGACCTCTCAAGAAATGTCAAGATCCAATCTCTGATGGCATGGTCCTGTCTATTTAGATCCAGAGCAGAGTCTGCTCCAGTGTTTGCCAAACTTCCTGGATAAGAATCACCTGGGGGTACTTATTAAAATATATAAATTCCTGCACACACCCCTGCCACATTAATCAAGAGTCTCCTGGGTAGGGGCCTGGGAACTTATATTTTAATATGTGCCTTAGGGGATTCTTGCCACCAGGGAATTCTGGAAAATATTGATCTCTTCCTTTTCCTTAAAAGGGAAGCTTTATATTAGATAATTTAATAAAGCTTAAGGGTACCTGGCTAGTGTTTGGAGGAAAGAATACAGCTGATACATCAAGATAAAATTTGGATGAGTCTTTGAATTAAACATAAAAACATAAGTCCAGGACTTCCCTGATGGTGCAGTAGTTAAGAATCTGCCTGCCGGAAAAAAAAAAAAAAAAAAAGAATCTGCCTGACAATGCAGGGGACACGGGTTTGAGATCTGGTCCAGGAAGATCCCACATGCCGTGGAGCAACAAAGCCCATGCGCCACAACTACTGAGCCTGCGCTCTAGAGTCTGCGTGCCATAACTACTGAGCCAGTGTGCCACAACTACTGAAGCCCACGCACCTAGAGCCCATGCTCCGCAGCAAGAGAAGCCACCACAATGAGAAGCCCGCGCACCGCATTGGAGAGTAGCCCCTACTCGCCGCAACTAGAGAAAACTTGCGTGCAGCAACAAAGACCCAACGCAGCCAAAAATTAATTAATTAATTAGTTAATTTTTAAAAAGAGCATAAGTCCATAAAAATTGTTAGGGAAAGTATAGGTGAATTTTTAAAATATAATCTTCAATAGAGATTTTGAACTTTCTAAATATCAAAATACAGAATCATAAGATATTAAGAAAAAGACTGACATGTATGAATATGACAAATTTCAAAATATGTATATTAAAAAATGTATATTAAAAAATGACCACAAGGTTAAGACAAACTTGGAAAATATTTGCAACCCAATGGCAGACCCAGGTTGTGTTAAGTTGTTAAGAAAAAGTTAAACAGTTTTGTTAGAATGGTGAAAGGATAGCATCAAAAGATAGTTCACAGAAAAGAAATAAAAATGTGAAATCTCACTCTGAATTAAAGAAGTTAACTAGGGTTTGGGATTTTGTTTTATTTTTTCGCCCACCTGAAAGTTGTATCACTCAACTAAACATTTAGGCATCTTTACTAATAGTATATTTTTAAAGACCAAGATGATGACAATGTTTTAAGATTTTTCTTGTTTTAACATTTCTTGTTGCCATTCGAAACATAGCAATTTAATGCCTGGATTGCTCTATACATCTGAGTTAGATTGTATTCAAAATTATATTTTGAGGAATATTACATACCTGCAATTGGATACTCTGGATAGGTGAGGTAGCCACCTTAGGTTTCCCTAAGTTTCTTTAAGAACAGTGGTTCTCAAAGTGTGGTCCCCAGACTAGCAGCATCAGCATCACCCAGGAATTTGTGAGATATGCAAATTTTCAGGCTCCTTCTCAGACCTACTGAATCAGAAATTCTGCAGGTGGAGTGTACCAATCTATGTTTTAACAAGCCTCCAGGTGACTCTGATGCTAGCTTAAGTTTGAGAACCATTGCCTATGAGAATCCTGATCCTATCTGCAACTTGGCCAATCATTTCATCATGTGGATCTGTACTTAAATGGCAACTTAGAATACTTACACATATTTGGGAATATAACCTTGAACTCATTACCACTTATTGCTACTTTTTAAAGGTATTGCCAAGTTGTCTTCCAAAATAGTTGTGCTAATTTGCTTAGTGTATTGATGAATAATTGTTGCCCCATGTCCTTAGTCAATACTGATCCAAAGTTCAGCTTCGGGGTATAATTACGGAGAATTGTCTAAAGCATTTCATTCAAGATGTGATTCTCTGAATTTACCCTTGAATCTAAGGCAGGATGGTGGCTTCCAGAAGTTGTTCTGCCGAACCTCAGAGGTTCTCGGGCAGGTGGGGATGGACAGGAAATGGAAGGACAAGGGCTCTGCTTTCCCTTTCAATCAGAACTGTTCCAACTGAATTGGTTTTAAGTGTTAGTACTCCGCATGAGATTTCCTTTTTAACAAAGAAGTCTGCTGTTTAAATGTTTGAAAATATGGGCTTGGTTGTCAAAGACCAGAGTACCTGGACTACGTTGTTTTGGCCCTCCATATGTTTACTTTTTAAAAAAATTCATCAATATTGAGAGGCATTATTTTAAAAAAAACAGCTTGTAGAAAAACATCATCGTATTTACTATACTAATATATATATATATATATATATACATTTTTTTTTTTTTTTTTTGCGGTACACGGGCCTCTCACTGTTGTGGCCTCTCCCATTGTGGAGCACAGGCTCCGGACACGCAGGTTCAGCGGCCATGGCTCACGGGCCCAGCCGTTCCGCGGCATGTGGGATCCTCCCGGACCAGGGCACGAACTCGTGTCCCCTGCATCGGCAGGTGGACTCTCAACCACTGTGCCACCAGGGAAGCCCTACACTAATATATTTTAAGAACACACCATAACACAGTGCAATGTCCCCTTTATGAGGACTTTATGGGACCAAAAGCTTGTGTCTCAGAACCGTGAATTCTGTGCTTCTATTGAGCAAATCGTGAAATGTATGCGTTATTCTGTTTTCCTTTTTGCACTGGCTACAAGAAATCTTAGAACCACATTTTTATGTTCTACCTTATTTGTAGACCCCCACCACCACCCTTTGCCTAGATTTTCTCTGTTAATTTTTTCACTGTATGTCTTACTAAAATGTCTTAAGTTAATTTTTAATAAGGAGGGGTATAAATAAATAAGTAGTAAATAGGAAATGATTAACATTTGAGTGGTAGTGGAAATTGAGGCAGTGAATGAGATCACCCAGGGAGGGCAGGAGATAAGAGGAGAGACCAGGGCCAAGGATGGAACCCCCAGAATAGCAAATTTATGTGGTTGGCTGAGGAAGGAGAAATCAAAGAAAGAGAGCTAGCAAAGGAGAGCATTTCAGGAAAGAGGAGGTGGTCAGTGGTGTCTGAAAGTAGAAACAGGTCACGTAACATAAAAACTGAAAAAAGGTCATTGGATTTAACAACCAAGAAGTCATTTGTGACCTCAGCAAGAGTTTCAACAGAGGGGCGTAGGCATCGGCTAACTGACACGGGTTGACAGGGGAATGGGAAATGAAATAATGCAAACAGACTTTGCAAAAGGTTGGCTAAGAGAAGAATAAGAGAAGAAGATGGCTAAAGGGGGATATAAGATGGGAAGGGGGGCAGTTTGCATTAATTTTTAAAGATAGGATAGATACAAACATGTTTATATGCCGAAGGAAAAGTTCCAGTAGAGAGGGAGGGGTTAAAAGTACAGAAAAAGAGAAGCGACAGAAATTGGGGGGATCAAGACCGTGGAGGAGTGGGGAGGGTAGAATCTCTGAGTCAGTTCCTGGGAAGGGTCCTGGGTGGAGGTGTGTAGAGAGGAGTGAAGATGAAGGGCACTGAGGCTGGGGCATCAAGGAAATATTTTCACCCCCGAACTAAAAGCCACTTAGAAAAAGATGCTCATGAAACGGATGAAAAGAAGGTCCTAATATTTCAGACAAGCTGAAAGAAACTTTTTAAACTGATAGGAGATATAAAAGAATGACAATGTAGAACCTGAAATTTTTGGAAATGAGATGATAAACCCAGGAAAGAATTTGAAATAAAGGGAAAATTTTATTTCAGAAATGAAGAGTAAATTAGGAAAACACAAAAGAGAATAATAAGCTCAATAGATACATGAGTGACTGAAGGGTAATAGTGAGTAAAAAGGAAAAAAGAGATTTTAAAAGGGATATAGGCCAAAACAAACTAAAAACATAAACATGTTTCTTAGGGGAGAGGGAGCGAATAGAATAGGACGATCAGGGATAGTTAGAATTCTTTGAATAAACATTGTTTTGTAGATTTAACTTTGAAACCATGTGAGTATGTTACATAGCTATAAAACAAAATATTTAAAAAGCAATCCTGAAAGTAAAACACACACACACACACACACACACACACACACACACACACACGGTAGTCTGATTTAATCTCTAAAGATTTCAGTATTCTTCAGTAATCCTAGCCAAAGTCCTTTCTGCTTCAGTCTTGTTTGTTCCTATGGGAAGTCAAGGAAGACTTGAACAGTTTCCTCACAATAGACTTTTTCATGGGAAGGGAGTTAGTAGAACTTCCCTTATCCTGGGCCAAAAATCTCAATTCTATTTCACTTTTCTCTGAGGTCCAATTTTAGCCAGATTCCCAAACTTTCCCTTGATACTTTTACAGTTTTTTTTAGATTTGCTGCAATAGAGACAGGGGTCTGATCATGACAAAAACATTGTAAATTTGGCTTTTGTTCACAATTACCTGCGACAGCAGCATTACCAGGAGATTAAAGAATATTTAAAGAGGTTTGGAAATTGCCACAGAGTGATTGGGGAGATCCCAGGACATGTAATTTTTATGGGTATTGCTTATTCTCTTATCAGTTTCTTTGTCAACACCCCCAAGTAATTTGGCAACAAACACTACCTCCAGGCTAGGTCCGGTGGCTGACAAGAGATGATATGCTACTTGCCCTCATAGAACTTACAGTTTAGTGGAGAGAAGTGGCTGCCATACACAAAACCAGGAACAAAGCCCAGATTTAAACTGAAAATAATCACTCTTCAACAATGTTGAGCTGTCCCCTGTATTTTCCGAATGCAAAGTGTTGTCAGTTCCCAGGGAATTACAGTGAGGTGCCCTCACCCCCATTAGAATTAACAGATATGGACATCTAATTGATGAGACCAGCTGTCTCAAGAGAAACTTCATGGTCTGAAGATGGGTGAATGAACACCTGAAATGGAATCTCCAAAACACCCGTGGAGTAGATGAACTCAATCAGAAAAAAAGAAAAGCAGTGATTTTCCTGGAATCTGGAAAACGGTGAGGGGGATGGAGGATGTATAAAAGAGAAATAAACCCTTGGTAGGATTTGGGATCAGGCAACTGCCATATATCATCTCACTTAACCAATAAGCTTGTGAGGCTGATTGTATCTGCCCACTGTGCAGATGA